>NC_055999.1:317053-626695 GCF_018446385.1 Zingiber officinale
GTTCTATGTAGCCCATTAACTGGTGCTCTATTTCTCTGTTTTTCTGATCTGCAATCCATTTGATCCCCAAAGTTAACATTTTATCCTCCTTTCCTAAATTTCTCAGATGAAGGTTGTACCACTAAAGCCCATGGAAATAATGTTCTACGGATAACTCATTTGTTTGCCATCCTTTGCACACTACTAAAACTATTTCCCAATGGAATTGTCGAAGAACAATACATTAAGGCCATTGAAGATTATGTAAATATCTTATATCCCAGTCATACTACGATACAAGAATCTGATGAGGAAGACCCTAGTTTCACAAAGGAAGATGTCAGGGCTACCAATACCAATGACTTGGTGTTTTTGTGGGGATATGGTCATTTGACTGCCAAGGAGCTAAAACATAGTCTACGAGAAGCTCACGATGTGTTTAAGGAAGACTTTGAGTTGCGGTTCATGGATAAGAGTTGTGCAGTTATTGTCTTTTACAGAGCAGGATCCGCACAGGTTTTACTAGAGTCGATGGCATCGGCAATGTTCTGTTCGGATGGTTTATCAAAAATGAAATCAGAGGGGCTGAAAGCAGCAGGGTATCAATGTTACAAGAAAGTTTGCAGATTAGGCCTTTGGGATGCAAACTTATCCGATTCATTGGAGAACGTAATGTCGGATCCAGCCGACGGTATTTCAACTTTTTCTGAGAAAGATGCATCCGAGGTCTCCTGGACAAGTGAGTATGCGATCGATCTAAGTGACCTTTAGAGATTTTTAGGAATGAGAAGTGCAAGCAATGAAAATTTCAAACAGTTTGTCAAAGAGTATAATAAACAATGCTGAACATTGCCGATATGCTGAAGCTGGCAATCAACCCGGAGCTGCTCAAGTTCTGTTACCGGTTGCCCTTCGGGGAAGATGCTGCTATACAAAATCTGGATCAAGAAAATGCTGTTTTACAATGGAAAGCAATGGAAGCTTTTTGCCGAAATTGGTTTGTTATAAGCACTTTGGTACCTTCAAATAACTTTTTCAATTTCATGAGTATGTATGTGATTACAGGAATCGGACACAAGTTATATAAATTGCCAATCAAAATAATCTTAGGAAAAAAATCAACTTCACCAGAGCTACATCATATAAACAGACATGAAAGTATGTAAACCCCAAGTTATTAAAGCAAACAAATGTTACAATAGATGATTAAAGAGTGGCGTGATCATCGGCCGGTTATGAGACTTGCATCTGTAATGGGTGGAATAGAAAAGTTGGGGTCCTGAGTCGGTGGTCGAGCAAACACTGGCACGGGTATTTCCCTAGGGATTTCTGCAACTGGGCCCTCAAAGTTGAGGGCCAGCACCACTTGCCTCATCGACGGCCTCTGCTCTCTGTCCGGGTGCGCGCACCACAATCCCACCAGCATCAAGCACTCCGCCTGCTTCCCACAAAACGCCTCGCCGAGTCTCCGATCCACCGCCTCCAGCAGCGTCCCCTCGCCGTGCATCCTCCAAACCCAATCCACCAGCCTCACCTCCTCATCGTCCTTGCTCGGCTCCACCGCCCTCCTCCCCGCCGCGATCTCCAGCGCCACCACGCCGAAGCTGAACACGTCCGATTCCTTGCTGGCCTTGCCGGTCGCGAAGCACTCCGGCGCCAGGTAGCCGAACGTCCCTGCCACGGCCGTGCTCTTCAGACCGAACTCACGGTCCGCCAGCCTGGCCAGCCCGAAGTCGCCCAGCTTCGCGTTGAAATCGGAATCCAGCATCACGTTGCTGGATTTGACGTCCCTGTGCACCACGCACTGATCCGCTTCTTCGTGAAGGTAGAGCAGCGCCGAGGCGAGGCCGAGGGCGATGCTGTACCTGACCTCCCACGTGAGCGAGCAACTATTCTTCTTCGTAGGGAAAAGGTGCCAGTCGAGGCTTCGATTGGGGAGGAACTCGTAGACGAGGATGAACTCGGAGCGCTCGTGGCACCAACCCACGAGCTGCACCAGATTCCGATGCCGAAGCCGGCTGATGATCTTGATCTCCGACAGGTACTCTTTGATTCCTTGTTTGGAGTTGCTTGAGATCTTCTTCACCGCCACTTGTTGCTTGCTGCTACTCAGTAATCCTCTATAGACGCAACCAAATCCACCTTGGCCGAGCTTTTGCTTGTCTGAGAAATTGCTCGTCGCAGAAACGAGATCCTTGTAGCAGAGTCGGCCTGGGACGCCGGCAGATAGGGCTAATTCGACATCCTGATCCAGTGAATCGCTTGTATCCTTTTCGCCATTAATCCAACGTTTCCAGATTGAGCTTTGGGTGAAGGATCCCAGTAACCGACGTATCAGACAGCATATTGGTTTGGTTAAGATAAAGATGATCAATCTTATTACTCTGGCGATCAATCCTAAGACGGCCATGTCCAGGATGATGAGGAAGAGGTTGTAGTAATGTTCTAGTTTGTTTTTCTGAATGGTCAGCAAGAAACTATCTCGCAGAGTTTTCCTATAATCGTGGGCAACTTGAAAACAAGCTCTATTATTTGGATATATTATCTTAGTCTTCCGTCGTTAGCCTAAACAAAACGGGGGAAAACAAGCATCTGTTATGTATACCCAGAGAATAGGCAACAAATATTAGTCAGCGTCTCTTCTTTTTTTTTTGAGTCTGTAATGTGGAGATGTGAGGATCCTGGTGTGGCGGGTATGGGAAGCCTCCAAGTGGTCCCTTGCGGTTAAGCAGTATGCTTAGGCGAACCCGATTCCCAGTGAACTGTTTAGTTAGGCCTTTGGTCGCTGATTGATCGAAGTGCTTGAGAACATTCACCCGATTCCCAGAGAACCGTTTAGTTAGGCCTTTGGACACCGACCGGATGTGCATCAGCCACTAATTGTACTTTACCCTTTGAAGACTACACTCCTTGACTGGATGCGCATCAAAGACCGAGTGTACTTTACCCTTCGAAGATTACACTCCCTGAATTACCAGTCCAACCGGACATAAATCGGTCTGACCGAACATACCTCCTCCCTCTATAAGGGGAACTCTAGGTAATAAGGTTGACCAAGGGCGCAACCCTTGTTGACTGACCTTGACCGGATGCGCATCAACGATCGAGTGTACTTTACCCGTCGAAGATTACACTTCCTGAATTACCAATCCAACCGGGCATAAATCGGTCTGATCGAACATACCTCCTCCCTCTATAAGGGGTATTCTAGGTAATAAGGCTGACCAAGGGCACAACCCTTGCTGATTGAAATCGCCCGAGAGCATCTATAGGAGACATTCTTAACAACGAGGCCTACAAGGGGCACATCCCTTGTGTTGACTAAAATCTGTCGAGAGCATAATCCTTACGATGACTACAAATACCTTGGAAAACGTTGTCCTGAAAATCCGATGCCCTTTTACTTAACAAAACCCCAAGAGCTTCATGGGTCATTGGGAAAAAAAAAAAAACAGAGTCTATATTGTGACAAAAGGCGAAACGTTCGTCCTCAGAGTCTCCGTCGTATCCGACCTAAGAGATCATCATGAGCGAAGTAAATCGTAGCATCCAAGCAAGTATGTGATGGACAGGGTGTAATACGGGTGGAGCTGTCAGACGGGCCAATTCGTGGCGGGGAGGGTCGGCCCATGGCGGGCTAACCATTTGGCGGGGCGAGGACGGGCTAATCCGTCAACTTGGCGGGTTGAGAAATTTCCAACCCAACCCATTTTAATACGGTTTGCGGATTTGGCGGGCCAACCTGCGGGCCTATCAAAATTTTTTTAAAAAATTAAAAAATATTTCATATTTTCAACATTTTACTTCGAAAAAATTTTCTATAATTAAATATATACATAAACATGTATTTTAAATATAAATGAACACAAATGAGTACTTATGTTGGATGAAAAATATTATTTTTATTTTAAAATTATAACAAAGAAAGATAATAAATTGACCTAAAACTTAGCTTACATATATTTTTCAATCCGCGGGCCAACCCAAGCCCGAGCGGGCCGACCCGCGGGGGGTCGCGGGCCTAGGCGGGTCGGCCCTAGGCAGACTTGGGTTGATAAAATTTCAACTCAACCCGCTTAAATTGTTTGGCGGGGCGGGCCAACCGGACGGACCCAACCCAAATTGACGGCTCTAAATACGGGGATAGGGGATTTATTCCCCAGCTGCCCCGAGGATCGACCCTACGATCTCATTGTGGCAACACCCGCGACATACCAACTCGGATGACTCGCGGGCTCAAAACAGAGACTATATTAATACCACATATGAGTTGTCAGAGCACATGGGATATCATCCCAGTATCTTAAGCCCATGATATCCATAAATACATCACGGATATGATGGAACACCCCATAGACGGATCTTCATGAGGGTTGTAGTGGGCTATAGCCCAACCCTCATGAATGCAAACTATTTTAATAAGAGCATCAAAAAAATAAACTTTTCATATGGAAAAAGTGTATTAAAGAGTAAATTGTATCTCTAATTTATTAATATATTCACTTTTCTTCTTCTTTATTATACGGTACGTAGGGCTGTAAATGAACCAAGCGTTCGTGAACAAATTTGGTGTTCGGCTTGGTAAGAGCTTGTTTATGTTCGTTCACTATACATAAGATTAATTAAACAAACAAGCTTGAACAGCTCGTTAAGCTAAACAAACAAGCTTGAACACATATGTGTTCAGCTCGTTAACGTTCGTGAACAACGTTCAGGAACAATGTTCACGAACCATATTTATTAACAAAACTCTTTTCAATATGCTAAATAAATAATAAAATAAATAAATAAATTTAAATTATCAATCTTAATAACCAATCAAACAATTAAAAGTTTCAAACAATCAAATAAACTTGAATTGAGAGCTTGATAATATCTAAACGAACCAAGCTCGAACCAAGCTCAAGCCAAGCTTGAATTGAGAGCTTGATAACATCTAAACGAACCAAGCTCAAGCCAAACTTCAAACAAGCTCAAGCTCATAAAAAATAAACCAAGCCAAGCTTGAACACTCATTTCAAAAGCTTGGTTCATTTTAAGCTCGGCTCGGCTCGGTTATCTTATCAAACAAGTTCGAACACCCCAAAGCTCGGCTCGGCTCGGCTTGTTTACAACCCTAACGTCGGTACGCAACCTGCTGAGATTGTCTCCTGCGACACTATCGCGTCCACCGACACAATCAACTTGTGTGGCCACTACCACGACCGTCGACGTGGCCACTGCCGTTTGTGACTACGACCTGCTCTTGAGACCAACCACAACCGTGACTTATGCGACCTCTACTTCTATTTTTTTTTACTATACAGTTGAAAGGAAATGCTGCCAGTGTTGAAACTAAATTAAAATTACTTAAAATTTTCTCAAATAGAAATTATTGTTCACAGTCTAGGCTTAAAATTGTGAACATTGTGAATTGTGATCTTAGTTTAGAGTCAAGATTTTCTTATTTGTATTTTAACTTTAGAAACTTTCGTATATTTCACTTCTTGTTTAACATCATACTTATGTTATTTTCTAGTTGAGTCATGATTAATTATTATTTTAAAATTACTCTGAGATTATATTTTTTTTATATAATAATATATAATTTATTATATTAAGTCAATTCCTAACTCTAATTCTTAGATAGCCCCTCCTGCCTCTAGTTGAGCGTAACAGTGTTTTCAGGAGGTAGAGTTATTTCCTTGGGTATATGTTTAAATCGTCGGGCTGACAGACGCAAAATACCCTCCCTCCTGGGGGTCTGTTGCATACCTGATTTACCTGCACGTACACTAAAATCAATCATTTACATATGAATCTTGTTGTGGGTCCAGTGATACTAGGTCATTTGGGATGAGTGAAATTATCTTTTACTTCCTTGAATAGCCTACCCTAATTCCTGGATCCCTCCCTGGTACACCCCTTATCACGGTATAATACACGTCTCATCTATAATTAATACATCTTTTAGGTAAGAAGAGCGAGAAAAATGAAAGTGTATTATAAAAAGATGTCTACATTCACGGACAAAATCATGTCACATTGTCAACTTAGGGCACCTATGCCTAGGGATCCAATTTGATTGGGGCCCTAATTTTTTTATTATTTATATTTATTTTAAAAATATTCACTTTAAATTTAGATCATTTTTAAAAAATTTATTTTTAATTTTAGATTATTTCAATTTTATTTGTTGATTTTTTTAAAAAAAATTGTATATCTTTTTTTAACTTAGTCTACTTTTTTTTCCTCTATATTGATCTGTCAAAAATGTACATTTTCGTAGTCGTCGATGATCTTGTGTCATTTCCCTCTCTTGTTGATATTTTTGTATTCTTTTTCTCTCACACATCGATCTTGTGCCCTTCTCCTTATTAGTTGGGGCAAAAAGTGAAGTCGTTACCTTAACGATTTTTCCAGAAAAATCTAACACACCCTGGAATGAGATAAATTATGGAAGGCATTTTGCCTTATCATAGTGGCTCTTTACATGTGGGAGATAAGATATCAAACGAGATGTTTTTACATCCGTTGGGAATTAACCCTCAGCCTATTAGAACAAAACTCATATAGGAACTAACTACATCAATCTATTAGGGTATCCATAGTGGTTAGAACTCACTGATGTTGGTGCAACATCCCTCAGGTCAAGGTTGACCTGGTTGACCAAGCTTGAGTCTTGGTTTGGGTTTCGATGTTTGACAATGCAAGGTTGATTGAAGAAGAGTCAAGTAGGTCAAGGATGATCGGATACTTGACTGGGAAGTCCTAACTGGGATGTTAGGCAGGAGGAAAATCCTGGTGAGTGAAGCCAGGTGAAAGACCTAGTGAGTGAAGCTAGGCAACTGGGAAGTCCTAGTGAGTGAAGCTAGGCAGGAGAAAAATCCTGGTGAGTGAAGCCAGGTGAAAGACCTAGTGAGTGAATCTAGGCAATTGGGAAAGTCCTGGTGAGTGAAGCCAGGCAAGAGAAATCCAGATGGGTCAAGGTTGACCAGACATCTGGTGAGAGTCTAAGTAGGTCAAAGGGATTGACCGGATACTTGGCACGAAGAAGAAAAGTCCAAGTAGGTCTTAGGGAGTGACCGGATACTTGGCAAGAAGAGAAAAATCCAAGTGGGTCAAAGGGATTGACCAGACACTTGGTGAGAGAGTCCTAGCTGGTCAAGGGTGACCGGATGCTAGGTCTTATGTACCAACAAGTCATGGTTGACTAGATGTTGGTTTAGGGGGCTTTGGGCTTGGTTTTGGACAAAAATCAAGATCTGGATTGATCCGTGGATTGATCCGGCATGTTTGGATTGATCCGTGGATCGATCCGGTGAGTTTGATCGATCCGTGGATCGATCCAGAAAGATCCGGATCGATCCACCGATCGATCCGGTGAGTCCTCGCGAACAGAACCTCTCTGGATCGATCCGTGGATCGATCAGAGGTCCCAATCGATCGATGGATCGATTGACCTGCCTCGCACGATAAGCGCCGGATCGATCCGTGGATCGATCCGGATATTCCAGCCGCCCCGATCGATCCGTGGATCGATCCAAAGCCTCCCAATCGATTGGAGCAATCCAATCGATTGGGATTCGACCGTTAGCGTCGTTTTAAGCCGCACGATTTCTTCAGCGAACTTCACCGATTCATTCCAGATTCAACACGCTCCTCCCCAAGACTCTCAAGCTCCTCACCGCCAGTTCTTGAAGGTTCTTGGAGGTTCATCCAAGTCAAGAGGCGAGTTGCAACGAGAAGAAGAAGAAGCTAGGGTTTTTATTGCATTTCTTGTAAGTTTTTGCTTATTCTTTACTACCCTTTCTTCTTCTTGTACTGAGAGTCTTGTAGGGCTTCTCCGCCCTCGGTAGTTACCGAAAAGGAGTGTTTTCATAGTGGAGGGTGCGTGCGTGGTGTGGATCCTTGGATTAGTCATCTCCGTTGGAGGTGGATACCAAGTAAACTCCTAGTGTTAGCGTGTTTGTGTTTGTTTATGTATTTTCCGCTGCGCATTCTTGAAGAAACAAGCAACACCGAGCAACGAGCACGCGACGAGCTATTCACCCCCCCCCCCTCTAGCTACTTTTGGTCCTAACAACTGAGAGCTCTTTCGCGTAACATCTGCGCCATGTTAAAAGTAAAAAATTTCACACATCTCTCCACTATAAAAAAACCTCTCAATAACTTTTTCATGGGTCTCACATTTTTCATTATATATAATTTTCATTCCTCCTTCGTATTTTACATTATATACCATTATTTTTTTATAAAATTTAAATTCATATATTGCTAACATAAAATAACATTAATAATTAAAAATATATATAAATATTATAGCAAAAAGATATAAATTATAATAATATATAAAAATAAACATAAATACATCTGATCCGGCGGTAAGAATGGGGGACCCACTTCCTGAAGGGTCCCAGCCTAAGGACGGATGGAAGGCTGGCCAAACGGGTAATGGCCGCGTTAAGCAGGTCCGAGCGGAGCCAGAGATAACCCAGCCATGGGTTTGGGTTTCCGACGCCAAGGCGGGAGAACCGAATGGCCGAGCGGGTGTCTACCCGGCTGGGACTGAAGGGCCAAGCGGGTGGTCCGTTTGGCTCGGGACATGGCCGAGCGGGTGGTCCGTTCGGCTCGGGACATGGCCGAGCGGGTGGTCCGTTTAGTCAGGATAAGGGCGAGGATACAAAGGTTAGCCGAGCGGCCTATTCGTTCGGCTCGGGATATGGGACGTCAGCAAAGGCGTGTCTGATGATTATGCCATACACAAGTCTGCACGATGGAGGATCTCGCCGTCACATCACGGAGAGGTCAATACAGTAGCGGTATGGCCTTATGGATGCCCTTCTGACAGACTCATACCTGGGCATGGTCGAAAGCAGGTGATTGCTTTGATTGGCGCGCCCAGGCTCCTTCGAGAGGTCTATATAAGGCCTCCATTTCTTCACCGGAGGTACGCTAGTCTGGATCTCTGAAGCCACCTCTTTGTTGTTCCTCGCCTGACTTGAGCGTCGGAGGGTCGTCGCCGGGACACCCCTCCCGGCTCGGTTTCGTTGCAGGTTCGCCGGAGCACTCGAGGATCCAGTAGGGAGCGCCACGTCCCCAGCGTCCGTCGACTCCTGGTTCGGACAGGATCAATTTGGCGCCGTCTGTGGGAACGCTCCTGCATCCGATCGGAATCAATGGACGAGGCTGGACGACAACACATGGTGACGCTTTCGAACGAGGAACTCGACGCTCTGATCGAGATAAGAGCCGCGAAGCTCGTGGAGCAAAAACAAAAGACCGCAGCCGAGCGGCCGGAGCAGCAAGCAACATCAGCGTCTGGTGGTCGAGCGGAAGCGCCACCAGCTACCGTTGCATTTCATCGAGCCCTATTCCGCACCCCTGAAGCCGTACCAGCTCAGAGAGATAGGGGGTCTTCTTCGGATGAAATGCCTAGGCGAGATGAACGAAAAGGAAAAGCCCCCCGAGCGGACGCATCGCCCGAGCGGATCAATCGCCAATTTTCAGAGGCTATCCTGCGAGATCCTCTGCCCAAGCACTATGCGCCTCCGACGATCGGCGAGTACAATGGGACAACCGACCCGGATGATCATTTGGGTAAGTTTGACAATACAGCCACTCTCCATCAATACACAGATGGAGTAAAGTGCCGAGTCTTCCTCACCACCCTCTCCGGGTCGGCTCAACGGTGGTTTTGGAGACTGCCGGACGGATCAATCACTAGCTTCAAGGATTTCCGCACGGCCTTCCTCCACCACTTCGCCAGCAGTCGACGCTACCAGAAAACTAGCGTTAGTTTGTTCGCCATCAAGCAAGAAGCCCGTGAATCGCTACGGGCTTACATCCAGCGGTTCAACACAGTGGCCATGGATATTCCAACAGCTACCTCGGAAACCATGATGAATGCCTTCACGCAAGGTCTAGTGGATGGGGATTTCTTCCGAGCGCTCATCCGAAAGCCGCCTCGAGATTACGATCACATGCTACACCGGGCGAACGAATACATCAACGTGGAAGAGGCGCAAGCGGCTAGGAAAAAAGAAGCTCCAACCGAGCGGGCTCCGCCTGCCGAGCGGAAACAGCATGCCGCTCATCAGTCGCCCAGAGGACCGAGGACCGAAACAATCCGAGCCTCCCATGTCCGATCCCATGTAGAAGAGGTATCTGTCGCTCGGCCCAAGCCAAAGAAGAAATGGACCACGATGTTCTGCTCCATCCACAGGACTGATACTCACAACACGAGGGATTGTCGAAGCCTTCCCTTCGTAGCTCATCCTGTGCCCCGGAAGGCTGGACGACGGTCTTCCCCAGTTGACCCGCGACAAGGAGCTAATGAAGCCAATCGGACGCAAGCTGATAGACGACAGCAACAGACTCCTGATCGGCATCGTTCTCCAAGGCGAGAGAATCGTCGAGCGTCTAGAGAACGGTCCCGACCGTCCGTTCGGGAGGAAGAAAATAGAAGCAATACTTCCCGAGGCGAGATCAATGTTATTGCTGGCGGCCCCACCGGAGGAGACTCCAACCGAGCCAGAAAGGCGAGCGTCCGGCAGCTCCAAATCCATGCAGTGGGCTGCAGCCAAGAGCGGGGGAGCGGACCCGAAATCAGTTTTGGGCCCGGGGACTTGGAAGGAGTCGAAGTACCGCATAACGACGGTCTCCTCGTCAAAGCGGTAATAGCAAATTATACAATCCACCGCGTTTTTATTGACACAGGGAGCTCCGTCAATATCATCTTCAAGAAAGTCTTCGATCAACTACAAATTGATCAAGTCGAGCTGTTGCCCATGACGACCCCGCTCTATGGTTTTACGGGCAACGAAGTTCTACCGGTCGGACAGATCCGACTGGCTATCTCTCTAGGAGAAGAGCCGCTCAGGAGGACTCGGACCGTAAATTTCGTGGTGGTGGACTCGCCCTCCTCCTACAACGTAATTTTAGGACGACCGGTGCTTAGTGAATTCTGAGCGGTCATCTCAACATTCCATCAGAAGATCAAGTTCCCCGTGGAGGACAAAGTGGGAGAAGTGCGAGGAGATCAGCTAGCAGCTCGGCGTTGCTACGTCGAAATGGTCCGGGCGGAATCCAATTCCGCTCGGAAGGCGCCCCGGGTCGAGGTAAACGCCATTACTGAAAAGCCACCTTCTTTAATTTATGAAGAAAAAGAGGAGGTACAGATTCATCCAACCCGATCGGAGGCCACGACTTTTATTGCGTCCGATCTGGAGGAGCAACAGAAAGAGGAGCTGATCCAATGCCTCCGAAGAAATCATGATGTCTTCGTCTGGTCGACACATGAGCTGCCCGGAATTTCGCCGAGCATATCGCAGCATGAGCTCCACATCCGACCGGACGCCCGGCCAGTGAAGCAAAGAAAAAGAGATTTTAGCGCCGAGCAGAACGCCATAATTCGGGCGGAAGTTGAGAAGCTCTTGGAGGTCGGCCATATACGCGAGGTCCAGTTCCCCAGTTGGTTGGCTAATGTGGTGCTGGTCTCCAAACCGGGCGGCAAGTGGAGAGTATGCATAGATTTTCGGGATCTCAACAAAGCTTGCCTGAAAGATTTTTATCCCCTACCTCGAATTGATCAGTTGGTGGACTCCACGGCCGGCTGCGAGTTGATATGCATGCTCGACGCCTATCAGGGATATCATCAAGTGCCGCTCACCCGGTCGGATCAAGAAAAAGTTAGCTTCGTGACGGCGGACGGCACATACTGCTATAATGTGATGCCGTTCGGATTGAAGAATGCTGGGGCCACCTATCAACGCTTGATGAACAAAGTGTTCAAGGAGCAGATCGGGCGGAATTTGGAAGTATATGTGGACGACATTCTCATCAAATCCGTCCGAGCGGCCGATCTCTTCGGAGACATGGAGGAGACCTTCCAAACGCTGCGCAAATATGGAGTCAAGCTAAATCCCCAGAAGTGTCTGTTCGGAGCAAAAGGAGGACGTTTTCTGGGATATATAGTGACCGAGCAGGGAATCGAAGCAAACCCCAGCAAGGTGAAAGCTCTACAAGACATGTCGCCTCCAAGAAATACAAGGGAAGTACAACGTTTGACCGGTCGGATAACGGCATTGTCCAGATTTATCTCCAAAACTGCCGACCGGAGCCTACCATTCTTCAAGATCCTGCGCAAGGCTACTAAGTTCCAGTGGGATGAAGAATGCGACCGAGCGTTTGAAGAATTAAAGACGTATCTTAATTCCCTGCCTGTACTTGCCAAGCCGATCGGAGGAGAGTCACTCTATATTTATCTGTCTTCAACTGAGCATGCTGTAGGCTCAGCACTTGTAAGTTCGAGCGGCGAAGAGCAGCCGGTGTATTTCCTGAGTCACATTTTGAAAGATGCTGAATCTCGTTATACCGGGCTCGAGAAGTTGACTTTTGCTCTGATCCTCGCCGCTCGGCGCCTTCGACCGTATTTTCTGGCGCACACCATTATCGTCAAGACCAATAGTCCGCTCGGACGTGTGTTGCTGAATCCAGAGGCGTCCAGGCGGCTCATTAAATGGACGACGGAGTTGAGTGAATTTGACATCCAATACCATCCCCGCTCGGCGATCAAAGCGCAATCCTTGGTCGATTTTGTGACTGAGGTGCAAAGGCCAGAGCCAGAAGCTATGTGAAAAATATATGTGGATGGGTCGTCCACTCGGATCGGGAGCGGTATTGGTGTATTGTTGCTATCTCCGCAAGAAGAGAAGATGTACTTATCCGTCCGTCTGGATTACAAAGCTACCAACAATGAAGCAGAATATGAGGCCCTCATAGCTGGCTTACAGGCTGCCCGGCATGTGGGAGCCGGTCGGGTAACGCTCCACTCGGACTCGCAGTTGGCCGCTCAGCAGCTCTCTGGTACCTTCGAAATCAATAGTGCTCGGCTCAAGCTCTACGCTGAAGCCTTCGAGAAGCTGAAGGCCGATTTTAAAGAAGTTATTAATTATCCGGAAGATACCCAGAGCAGAAAACCATGCAGCTGATGAGTTAGCCAAACTCGCGAGCTCGATAACGCCGGTCGCCATTCAGCAGCCAATTGAAAAAGTACTGTTGGTGGCGCACGTCGACCGGATGGAAGGCCTCACATTTTCGAGCGACTGGAGGACACCCATCATAGAGTTCCTCCGCTCGGGCACTTCACCATCCAATGAGTATGAAGCCCAGCTACTAAGGAGGGGAGCCGGTCGGTTCACACTCATCGGCGATCAGCTTTATAAAAAGGCTTTCTCTCGGCCGCTGTTGAAATGTGTGAACTCGGAGGACGCGGCGTACATTCTCCAAGAAGTTCATCAAGGATCATGCGGAGGACATCCGGGCGGACGATCGCTGGCAAAGAAGATCCTGCTGGCCGGGTACTTTTGGCCGACTTTACAAGCAGACGCCGCTCGGACTGTATCAACGTGCCTTTCCTGCCAGAAGTACCATAATTTCAACCACCGACCGGCAGAGGAAATGAAGGCATCAATAGTTTCATGTCCGTTCGATCAATGGGGAATGGATATTGTTGGTCCATTCCCGATGGCGATCGGGCAGCGGAAATTTTTGCTTGTGGCGGTTGATTATTTTTCCAAGTGGGTGGAAGCCGAGCCGTTGGCCAAGATCACCGAGCAGATGGTCAAGAAGTTTATATGGCAACACATCATTTGCCGGTTCGGCATCCCTCGTCGACTGGTGTCCGATAACGGCGGCAATTCACAGGAAAGTTACTTGAAGATTGGTGCAAGAGCTATGGAATTGAGCAACACTTCACGTCCGTGGCCTACCCCCAAAGCAACGGTCAAGCCGAAGTAGCCAATCGAGAAATTCTTCGTATTTTACGCGCTCGGCTCGACCATTTGGGAGGAATTTGGCCGGATGAAGTACCGGGCGTCTTATGGGCCATCCGAACGACTCCAAAGGAGGGGACAGGTGTCACGCCCTTTCACTTGGTGTATGGCGGCGAGGCGGTTATTCCAGTGGAAGTAGGCATTGAGTCCAGCCGGATCCAGAGCTCTGATGAGGGCAACGCCGAGCGGAGGAATATGGAGCTGGATCTGGTCGATGAAGAAAGAGCCAAGGCGTCCGTCCGGCTGATGGCGTACCGACAACGAATGAAGCAATATTACAACCGCCGCGTAATCCCGAGGTCATTCCAGGTTGGCGATCTTGTCTGGAAGAAAGTCAAGCCGGTCGGCGACGTTGGCAAACTGGAGGCACCATGGGCGGACCCCTTCAGAGTAATTGAAAAGCTCCGCTCGGGCGCATATTATCTGGAAGACGAAGTCGGGCGGCAGCTGGATCGACCGTGGAGTGCAAATCATCTCCAGCCTTATCGGGCGGGGTGAAAGGTGCACGAATGTAAATAATTTTTGTATGTCGGTAGCCCATGTCTTTGTAATGCAGGAAACAAAATTAATTCGAAGGATGGCCAACGTATCCGCCGATCGGCAGCGGCAAAATTAGCCTTAAAGGCCGTCGAGCTCCGACGTTAAATATCGAGAGACGAGCCGGCGTCTATAAATCCCCGAGCAGAAGACCGACGAGCTCCGTCGCTAAAGATCGAGAGCCGCGCCGACCGGCTATAAATATCCGTGCCGTCGAGCTCCGACGTTAAATATCGAGAGACGAGCCGGCGTCTATAAATCCCCGAGCAGAAGACCGACGAGCTCCGTCTTTAAAGATCGAGAGCCGCACCGACCGGCTATAAATATCCGCGCCGTCGAGCCCCGACGTTAAATATCGAGAGACGAACTGGTGTCTATAAATCTCCGAGCAGAAGACCGACGAGCTCCGTCGTTAAAAATCGAGAGCGGCACCGACCGGCTATAAATATCCGCGCCGTCGAGCCCCGACGTTAAATATCGAGAGACGAGCCGGCGTCTATAAATCCCCGAGCAGAAGACCGACGAGCTCCGTCGTTAAAGATCGAGAGCCGCACCGACCGGCTATAAATATCCGCGCCGTCGAGCCCCGACGTTAAATATTGAGAGACGAGCCGGCGTCTATAAATCCCCGAGCAGAAGACCGACGAGCTCCGTCGTTAAAGATCGAGAGCCGCACCGACCGGCTATAAATAACCGCGCCGTCGAGCCCCGACGTTAAATATCGAGAGACGAGCGGACGTCTATAAATCCCTGAGCAGAAGACCGACGAGCTCCGTCGTTAAAGATCGAGAGCCGCACCGACCGGCTATAAATATCCGCGCCGTCGAGCTCCGACATTAAATATCGAGAGACGAGCCGGCGTCTATAAATCCCCGAGCAGAAGACCGACGAGCTCCGTCGTTAAAAATCGAGAGCCGCACCGACCGACTATAAATATCCGCGCCGACGAGCTCCGTCGTTAAAGATCGAGAGCCGCACCGACCGGCTATAAATATCCGCGCCGTCGAGCCCCGACGTTAAATATCGAGCGACGAGCCGGCATCTATAAATCCCCGAGCAGAAGACCGACGAGCTCCGTCGTTAAAGATCGAGAGCCGCACCGACCGGCTATAAATATCCGCGCCGTCGAGCCCCGACGTTAAATATCGAGAGACGAGTCGGCGTCTATAAATCCCCGAGCAGAAGACCGACGAGCTCCGTCGTTAAAGATCGAGAGTCGTACCGACCGGCTATAAATATCCGCGCCGACGAGTACCATCGTTAAAAATCGAGTCGGTCCGGCGACTATAAATACCCCGGGCGGACGAACGAATACCAAAGAAACTGCGGAAATTAAAACATTTAGGCCCGCTCGGGCGTGGGTCTTTCGATACTTGGCGTTTGTTGAACTCACACAGGCTAGAAGATGCGTGCAGAGCGAGTAGGCCCTCCCACTCGGACTCTGTTTAATGGGTTAAGCTGATCGGCCGCGTGACAGAGAACGCGTAGAGCATGACTGACTCTTAAGTATAAACGTTAAGCAAACAGAAGAATACTATGGATAATAATCAGAAAGACACAAGCAAAGACATAATCGCATTAAAGGAAAGATATGCCGAACGGCAAGTACAAAAAGTTGTGCGGGGCGTCAGAAACGCAAAAACAAATAGAAGCAAAGGAACACAATTATGCCGAACAACACGTACAAAAATTTTACATCCGCCGAGCGGATGAAATACTAAAAGTACTAGGAAGAACTCGCCTCACTCCGGGTCCTCAAAATTAAAAAAGGCGTCCGGGATATCGTCAATCATAGCCGCCAGATCTTAAGGGGGAATGCTCAGGTCAGCAGGAAGGTGCCCCCCTTCTTCAAGTACGCCATGGTGACCTTGACCGCCTCGGCGAAAGTTAAGGAGACGTTGCCACCGAATTTTGCGCCGAACCTCTCCGAGCGGAGGTATTCTTGGCGCGCTGCTGCTAGGCGATTCGGCTCTCCCTCCTTATATTTTTTGAGTACCGCCCGGGAAGCGGTTAAGGAATCTTGGACTGCCTTCAAGTCCACCTCAGCCTTGGTGCGTTCTGCTGAACGGTCCTCCCGCTCGACGTTCAGCTGGGCCTCCAGTTCCTTAGATCGCTGATCTAGGGCTCGGACTTCGACTTTCATCTTGTCCATATCAGCGATCGCCCGCTTCTTCCGGCTACTGGCGCGCTTCACGTCTTCGTCGCGCTTCTTCACCAAGCCTTCAAGGCGAGCCACCTCTGTAGCCAGGTCAGCTGCCTTCTTCTGTTCGGCCTCGCGGGCTTGTTTCTCCCGCTCGGCCAATGGACCCCCCGAGACCTGGAGTTTTTCCATGAGATCCTCCAACTCGGCTAGCCGATGGCTAGTGGCGATTTGCTCCGCCCAATGCTGTAAGAGAAATAACAAAATCAGGAATCGAACAGTGGCACGGCACAGTAAGAAAAATGAACCTACCTGAGTGGCTTGCTGCATATGGTTATCGCCGAGCTGCTTGGGCGTCATGAGGGCCACCCGAATCTGGGCGTCCTGGAAAAGCTTGGCGAGTGGACCCGTCAAGGTTATTTCATGGACGGGGCTTGATGGCCGATCGGCAGACAATAAATATTCCTCCGAAGGGAATCGAAGGGTAGTCTTGATGGTAGGGTGGCCGGCCGGCCCTCCCTCGGCCGCAGTCGCCTGGCCCGAGGACTCCCCTATGGTTGAGGTTTCGCCCAACCGTCGTAAGCGACGACGAGTCCGTGGAGGAGAGCTAGAGGGTTGTGCGGTGGGCGAGGCCACGGGGGTCCCGATCTGTGACGCCGTTCGATCGGGCGAGGCGATATCGATCGACGCCTGTGGTTCGCCCTCTTGGGTCGGCGGAAGGCTGGAGTCTCTTCGGCGTTTCCTCCGAACTTCCAGTGGTGGATCCCCGGCCTGGGGGACTCCCAGCTCGGCTGAAGCCGAGGAAACAGGATCCACCTCAACCTCCGTTGAAGCGGATGGGGTAACTTCAGTTTCAGGGGCGGACTGCGTTCCCCCCCCTCTCCTGCAGCTGCCGGGCGGCTGGGGATAAGACCCCGCTCGGCAAGTTCTTTTTTGGTAGCCGCCTCAATTTCCATGGCCTTCAATTTCAGGTGATCGGTAGCCTTGGAGCGCCACATGACTTCAGCTGCAGTGGAAGAAATTAAAATCAGTTAGACAAAAAAGGCGAAGGGAGTAAAGAGTCCTTACCCATGCGGTAGGGGAGATTTGCCCGAATGGGAGATAATCCAAAAATGTACAACACCCCCTTGAGAAGCAACTGGTCGATTTTGTACCGCTGACCGGACAACCAGTTTGCCGCATGAAGGTAGGCCGGATTGCTTCTGAATTTGCCGAGCTCCGGCTGGATCGGCACAGCGATCTGCCATTTGGTTCGGAATGCTGGCCGCTCGGGAAGTCGTATATAGAAGAAGAACTCCTTCCAATGCTTGTTGGAGGTCGGCAGATTCTCAAAAAATTTGAAACCTATTCTACTTTGGAAAATAAAAGTACCCAACTCGGATTGTTTGGGGTAGAAGAAGTAGTGGAATATTTTGGGGTCGAGTGGGATGCTGTGCGGCCTAAAAAGGACGACTACCCCGCTCAGCAGCCTAAAGGAATTCGACACAAGTTGGCCGAGCGGGATGCGGAAATAATTACAAACTTCCAAAATAAATGGATGGGTAGGAAACCTAAGGCCGCCCAGGAACTGGTCCCAAAAGAAGCAAATAGTGTCGGGCGGCGGGTCATGGGCCCGGTTGGTCGGGTCGGCTACAATTATTTCATGGTCGTCCGGAAGCCCGTAGGTCCTAACAACGCGTCGGGCGTGCTCTTCATCAAACCGACTCTCCATGGTCGCATACCATGGACCGTGAACGGTGGTAGCGGGTTCGGAGGAGCTTGCCATCTCGGAAAGGCAGAAGGATAGTATGAAATCGAAGGAATGGGAACGAAAGAGGCAAACTGAGCAAAGAAGACCTAGTAAACGAAGGAAGAAGACTCACTGAGAAGAAAACGAGCGGAAAGGATCACCGGTGAGATGACAGCCGCCTAAAAACAGAAACTAGATCGCCGGAGGCCGCAGCAACAGAAGAAGCAGAGAGACGAAGCGCGAGCAAGCATGCGGCCAAGGAGGGGGCTTGAGGCTTTATACGGCCGAGGCCGGTCGGCCTCCGCCGTCCGATCCAGGTCACGAGAAACAAGGACGCTATCGGGCCGTCCATTTCAAACGATGACGTCCCATCGTAAGTAACGCCGCCGCCGCGCGATGGTCGACGCGTGGCGCTGAGCGATTCGACGCAATTAATGCGTCCATACCGCGCACGCTTCGACTTAATGAAATGAATTTGCGCGATCTTCGAGAAGATTCAGACAAGCAAACATCCACGTTGAGCGCCATGACATTCAAAACGAAGAGCCGAGCGGCTGAATTTGGCATAAGTGCCGAACGGCTCAAGGGATATTATAAGCGACGGTAAGGCGACGACCGTCCGCTTGGACACATAGCCCAGTCAGTCGGACTCACTGCCTCCTTCGACTAGACTTGAAGGGGAGGCAAGTGATCCAGCGGTAAAAATGGGGGACCCACTTGCTGAAGGGTCCCAGCCTAAGGACGGATGGAAGGCTGGCCAAACGGGTAATGGCCGCGTTAAGTAGGTCCGAGCGGAGACAGAGATAACCCAGCCATGGGTTTGGGTTTCCGACGCCAAGGCGGGAGAACCGAATGGCCGAGCGGGTGTCTACCCGGCTGGGACTGAAGGGCCAAGCGGGTGGTCCGTTCGGCTCGGGACATGGCCGAGCGGGTGGTCCGTTCAGTCAGGATAAGGGCGAGGATACAAAGGTTAGCCGAGCGACCTATTCGTTCGGCTCGGGATATGGGACGTCAGCAAAGGCGTGTCTGATGATTATGCCATACACAAGTCTGCACGATGGAGGATCTCGCCGTCACATCACGAAGAGGTCGATACAGTAGCGGTATGGCCTTATGGATGCCCTTCTGACAGACCCATACCTGGGCATGGTCGAAAGTAGGTGATTGCTTTGATTGGCGCGCCCAGGCTCCTTCGAGAGGTCTATATAAGGCCTCCATTTCTTCACCGGAGGTACGCTAGTCTGGATCTCTGAAGCCACCTCTTTGTTGTTCCTCGCCTGACTTGAGCGTCGGAGGGCCGTCGCCGGGACACCCCTCCCGGCTCGGTTTCGTTGCAGGTTCGCCGGAGCACTCGAGGATCTAGTAGGGAGCGCCACGTCCCCAGCGTCCGTCGACTCCTGGTTCGGACAGGATCAACATCTGTACCATGTCATGTTTCTGTTTAATTTTTTCAATTATTTTTTCATGTAAAGAAAGTTGTCTTGGTGTCATCTCGTTAGTATCCTTCATAAGAATTTCATAATCCTTATGAAAGATCTCGACTTCCTGTAAAGTCATTTTTTATATTTGATATTCTTTAATATATTGCTATTCTTTATCGATGCTATATTCTATTGTGTCGCCCTCTCTGATTTTGGATTTGCACTTCATTTTCGTTGCCTTTTGCCCTATCGGATGAATGCGGACTTCAAAGTCATCCAAATCAATACTCGTATCTAGATTTGATGTTGAAGTGTTTCCCCCTGATTCGGATGTCCATGCCTTCTTGTTAGAATAATGAGTAACTGATTGTGGAGTATATTTCTCATACTCTTTGAGAACCCTTGACACATGCATATACTTAAAATCCTTGTTATTGTTGTTGGTTTCCACATCTTCAGTGTATTCTTCAACACATTCTTGTCACTTCAACCGCTTTTGGCGATGAGTATACAAATTATTATAGGTTGCAGAAAATTCATTTACCATCGGTGCAAACCTATAATAATGTATTTTAAGTGGTTGATAGCTTCTCGTCATAGATCCAGTCGGACGATGCTTGTTATAGTAATTAGCTATACGTTTTCAAAAAAAATTGATCCTTTTAGTCATTACCAATGATTGCATCTGGACTGATAGTTGTCCATGACTTCGCAAGGATCACGTCATCAAGAAACCAAAATCTTTGTTTTGATTCATTTTTCTCCGGTTTAAATTCACGTTCTTCTTGTGATGAGTGTGGTGACCACTGAGTTGCTGGAACAAATGATAGTGTTAGAGAGTCTTTGTCAATGATAGATGGATCAATAGTAGTCCTTGATTCATTCAAAAGTATAACTAGTGGTTGAGTAGGAGAAAATACGTAAGGATAAGACATTCAAAGTTAGCTACCCATGGTTGACCAATCTTGGGGTGAATACATATCAAATGGAGCTGGGACGACTTTACTTGGATTCGCCAAAAAATTTTGAGAACTTTGGGAATTTAAAAATTTTGGAGGATATTGTGGAACATATGAAATATTTTAAAAATTTAGAAAAGGCGGGATGAGAAGTAAGGGAGGAAGACTGCTCGAGAAGAAGACGGGAAAATGGGTTCGGGTGAGCCATGTTCTGGTTGGTTGAAATCACCCAAGTAACCGGAGTAGCGAAAGAGCCAAAGGAGAAGAATTTGAGCTTAAAAAAGCTGCTGAAGGCACCTTCATGTGGATAGAAGGCGCCCTCGCGCCTTTCTGGTGGAAGGCGCCTTCGCCTTCAATCAACTTGGAGGGCGCCTTCGACTAGCAAAAGTGTTGTTGGAGGCGTTTTCCAATTACGGATAAGATTTTTCAAGGGCTATAAAAATACCTCTAGACTTAGGAATTAAGAATCAACTCTAGTATTCATTTCCTAACAACTATTTGAGCATTCAACGAGTATAAGAGACTTTTTCGCCTTCATTAAAGGAGACTTTTAGATCTTTTCATTTGTCTTGGATTAACAATCAAGTAGATTATAACCAAGTAAATCTTGTGCCTCTTCTTTCATTTTTTTATTGTTTAATTTACTTGTTATAATTATACTGTTACTACTAATTTGAGTTGAAAGATCGAGAAAAGTATTTTGTTTTACAGATAATTCATCTCCTCTTACTGGCCCCGTTGCGCCAACAGATTTTTCTTAAACCAAATAGCATAAAATAGATAATCTTATTGAGGTGGAGATGAAATAACATCAACATGACTAAGTAAGTTATGAATATAAAGTAAAGAAAGAAATTGTAATTTTCAAAGTAAATAGTTATCATAATCAATCTTAACGGAAAAAGAAAGAATCATATGAAAAAGAAAAGATGTATTTTGTGATGACATAGAGATCTCAGTCAAATTGACAGAAGATTATTTTTTTGCTCTATTTTATTTTTCTGCTTTTTGTTCGCTTTTTTTTGGGTCTAACGTAAATGGAAAAAAAACAACGGAGAAGGAAAAAAAAACACAAAAGAAAAATAATAAAATGAACACATAATAATTTAAGCTTGCTAATTGACGTTATTGAAATTGCTATCGTTGACGAAAAAGACTTGTTGATGAAAGGAGAAGAAAAATTGTTACTGTCAAAGTTGTCATTGTCGTTGTAGAAGTTGTCACACTGTAGACGATAATATTAAATCTTGATGTAGAAACTTCTGTAACCAGTGTAATAAAAATTCAGAAAAGGAAAATTAAAAGAAAGAGAATATGGCAATAAATAATTATTTGATTGATATATATTAAAGTCAATAAATTTATTTATATAAATTATTTAAATAATAATTAAAAGTTAAATATGATATATAATTTATAAATATAGCAATAAATATTATAAATTTAGAAGTATTAAATTTATTATTTCATTCATATCAATGTTATAATATCTAATACAATAAATTTTAATTAATTAATTAAAATTAATTTAAAATTAGTTTTCATCATCATCCTTATCCAGCTCACTGGTGGTACGATTCTGATGACTCCAGTCCATACATCTCCCTTCTCTGAGATCTTGGCGCAGGAATAGATCCATTCCACAGGATAAAAAGTTTCAGCAAACAAAATTTTGTCAAAAGTCAACTACGATGGATTGACATTTTATCCTTTGGGGCCATTTTCTGTCCAATAAACAATGGATTAAGATTTGATTCTCCTATAATTTACTCCAAGTAAATTGAGCATGCGCACAAGGAAGGAAAGAAGCCAATCAACAATACAAACGCTACACTTGTGGACAAGGCTGATTTAGTCAACTTATTAGACCGATAAAAATCGATTGACATGATCGTTCACACCAACTTTATTTCATGCTGCCTTAATTTGATTGCAACCTGTGTACGATGTGTCTCTCTCTGTCTCTCCATGTTTTTTTTTTACTTTTCATTCTCTTCCTAAACAAGAAGATTAACACATTGTTTTGAACATATAGATATATGAGAATTAATTTGAGTGCCATTCGCCATTATTTATACAAATGAAACATGACTCAACTGATATGGGAAAGTAAATAAAATTTAAGATTAGTATAGTATAGTAATTATGTAATTAGATTAGTCAATTAAGTTAGCTGTGATACTAATTTTGAGCGTTGACAAGAATAGAGTTAGTAAAGAAAATAAATACATAAGCGGTAAGGTGATGATTAAGCGCAAGGCAGAGGGTGATATTACTAGGGTATGATTCCTCCCTCCATCATCTCCTCTCTTCTTCACTTGGACGGATTTCCGTTTCGTTCTTTTTGGAACAAGGGGAGGAGGGGAGCTTAGAGTGGATTGGTGTTGATAGTGGTTCTTGTTGGCCTCGTCATGGGCTCGGGGAGACATGAAAGTGCTGCTGGATCCTTGTACTCGTGATAGAATTTTTCTGCGATGCAGTGGCATGAGCTTGGGGACGGAGGCGAGCAGAGGCGCAGAGCTCGTTTTGATGCCCAAATTCAGTGAATTAGCAGCCGCGGAGAGTGGAAAAGGAGTGATTTTGTAGTGGACTCCATGTCCTGCGATTGAGATGCCCTTTTTCTGCTTGTATAATTTACTGTGAGGAGCAGTAGATGCTAGATCTTCTTAATCGGCCGCGGAGATGGAATCTGGGAACGGCTTCTTCCCTCTCGAGGAGTGCCGCCTAGATCCGAAGTGGCTCATCGACCCTAAGTTGCTGTTCGTCGGGCCCAAGATCGGGGAAGGCGCTCACGCGAAGGTGTACGAAGGAAAGTGAGTTGCTAGGCTGAGATCAGCCCCTTCTTGTCCATTCTGTTCAATTGTTTGCTTCGCCGTCTATGATTTTTTTTTTCTCGAACTATTTTTTGAGGAGGTTTGGGTCCTATCGACGCCATGGTGTGTAGGTATAAGAACCAAAATGTGGCTGTCAAGGTCATGCACAAAGGGGACAACCCCGAGGAGGCAACGAAGAGGGAGGGGAGGTTCATGCGGGAAGTGACGTTGCTCTCCCGTGTTCAGCACAAAAACCTCGTGAAGGTTGATTTCGCCAATGGCGTTCTTTCAACGACTATCTCTCTTTATTTCTTTGGCTAATGGATGCTGTGGAACTTTCAGTTTATTGGAGCTTGCATGGAACCTGTGATGGTGGTAGTAACTGAGCTTCTTCTTGGAGGATCACTGCGCAAGTACTTGATAAGCATGAGGCCTAGGAAGTTGGAGCCTCGTGTTGCGGTTGCCTTTGCATTGGATATAGCTCGAGCTATGGAGTGCTTGCATTCTCATGGGATCATCCATCGTGATTTGAAGCCTGGTATTTTTTTGTTTCCTTCTTTTTTTTTATTTTTATTTTTATTTCTGAATATTTCCTAGTACATTATTTTGTCTGTCGCTTCAGTGCATAGTGTGTTTCTCAGTGGCGAAACATTAGCTTAAACATATACATCAGTCAGCTAGTGTTGTGAGTCTTGTGACTAAGGGCAGCACTTGTATGCATGTTTTAGCTATGTGATGAAGATTCTGTTACTTAGCCCTTGAACTATTTTTCGTCAAAGTATGCAGGAGAATGGAAATTGATTGAATGCACTTGATAGTTTTATGCTATAATAAATGGAAAAGAATCTTTAAGATTTCTTGAGCAAAATTATCTCTCTGTTGAAAGATTAAGAAGATATAAATTAGATAAGGATTTCAATGTCTAATTCTAATATTAGCTTGCAATCATTTTTGAAGTGTAAAAACGCATGTTCATTCAATTCTTTGCTGAAAAGGGGTGCTTATAACATCTAAAACCATCAATGCTATTTTCTTTTATTTTTAGCCAATGGACATTTCTGGTGCATCTACGGAGAATTTGATAATCATGATAAGTGAGTATGGTAATGGATTAATGATCCAATTAGGTTTTCAACTTGAAGTCTCATTACAAATATGAATCCATTGGCACATGTACCTACTGTATCTTTTGGTTAAGGGTTATAAATCTGCAGATATCATCCACTTAAACGATCTGGAAGAGAATCAAGGGAAAGAAGTTGGTTCGTACTAGATGATCAATAGGAATTTGTTATTATCATTAGTAGAATGTTTCAGAAGAGAATCAAGACTGGATGGAAGTAACAAATGATGGCTGTACAGGAGACGTGTAACATATGGAAACAACTTAAACCTAGATTTGATTTCAGTTTAGTCTGAGCTATGTGTCTAAACCAGAACTAGTCCTTTTTGTAGCAATATACACCACAGGACCTAGATCCTTGTTTTGACAAAATAGCCTCATCTTAGTTTCTAGTTTAATATATAAATTTCTTTTCATTATTATTCTGATTTTCAATGTGAAAAGATTAAGTGGTAATGACATAAATCCATGGTGGAAGAGTGTAAGTTATATGTATTCCTTTTTTCTCTTTGCTTTTTTTAGAAACATATATACCACTCATTTAAAAAAAAAACTTGAAAAATTGACTGCATTTCTCCGTTTCTTGCTAGATCAAATGCAAAAATATTCCATTTTTAAGTTAAATTTTTTTTTGGTGCTTTAACCTGGAAAAAACTTCTCTGAATCTCTAAGTCTCACATAACACTTCAAAAATTCAACATAATATATTGTCAATACCAACAATTGTTGTGGCCAATTTTAGAAAGAAACTAGTGTCTAATACTTATATCAATGTAATAGTTGACATACATTATTATATAGTTTCTTGTAACAGAACTATTGAATTATCAGGCCAATGGTCTTTCTGCATCAATTGTTATCTCTAAGTCCATACATTTTATATTGATACTAGATTAACTTGTCATATTCAAATAAAACTCCACTTTATATGCTACTTCTTGTTCATATTATGCTAGTTAATTGATTGCTTCTATTATGTTTATTAATGAGAGTTTAGTGAAGATAAATAAAAATTTGAATTCTGAGCTGAATGTTTCAGAAAATAAGACATCGAGTAGAACTAAAATTGAATTATATGAAATATAACTTCTGTAATACTAAACAAGTGGATAAATAATTGAATTGTAGAAATAGTACAGAGTTTGATCTAATGCTCAACGCCAAAGAAAAATTAAGATACAATGCTTAGGATACAGACTAAGTAGTTGAAACGGAAAAGAGTCTATGACAGCTTGTGTGATTGATATTTAGCAAATGAAGCTTTCTTAAGTCTTATATATAATGAAAGGCACCGATCTGGATATCAGTGAAGATGAAAGTGTATGAAGGAAGACATCAAGATGATATAAGCTGAACAGATGTGGAGCACAGAGGACTGCATTGTGTTTGATGATTTAGGATGAAAGAATGTTAGTACTATAGTACCTAAAAAGTCATTGAAGATTTAACCTGGATAGGAAATGGTAGCTTAACTCTTGAATATATCAGTTTTCATGCATTTAAATACCTCAATGGTATAAATAATGTCATAATACGTTTGGTATTTGGCACTCCCTCTGAATGAGCTTTAGCACATTGTTCTATAGAATTGATCTTTTTCAGTTGTTGATGTTATCAAAGAGTACATCAACAGGGTTATTTGTTAATTTGGCTTTAGCACTTTGCAACCAATGGATATGTGCACAAATACTAATGTTGAATAATTAATTTGGTAGCATGGTTATTTATTAGGAACATGTTAGATTTAAAGATGTCACTCTGAAATATATGATTCCCAGGGGTGCTGCACCTTTTAGGATAGAAAAATAGTGCCAATCTTCTTATATACAGTCAACTTCCAGATGAAAACCAATAAAGTAGACCCGCAATGTCATTAACCCTACACACTTGGGTTTGCCTTGTAGAAGAATTGTCATCAAGGCCTGCATAGGGTCACTTGGTTTTATGGATGTTTTTTTTTTCAGTTATAAAGCTTTGATTTCTATGATATGGTTCATGTATCTACACAATTTGTATGCTTATGCTAACTACTTTTCAGCCCTAGAATGAACTTTAACCTTCTGTTTCTTAACGAATTATCTTTTCACATCTCTACCATTGTCTCCTTGTCAGAGAACTTGCTATTGACTGCAGATGAGAGGGCAGTGAAACTTGTCGATCTTGGTTTGGCCAGAGAAGAAACATTAACGGAGATGATGACTGCTGAAACAGGAACATACCGTTGGATGGCCCCTGAGGTGCATTAAAATGCTTGCATAAATGCTTGGATATTCAATCCATTGCTGGATACTGTGTCAAATTTCTAAATGATAACCAACAAAAACTACTGTACAGTTATACAGCACGGTCACATTAAGGCAAGGAGAGAAGAAACATTACAATCATAAGGTGGATGTATACAGCTTTGCGATTGTGCTATGGGAGTTGCTTCACAATCGGCTTCCTTTTGAAGGCATGTCCAACCTGCAAGCAGCCTACGCAGCTGCTTTCAAGGTAGTTCACTTTGCAATCCTGCAGTCTTTTCAACATTGTTGAAATTGAACTGTCTCTCTTTTCTGATCTTAGAACTTCAGGCCAAGTGCGGATGACCTTCCTGAGGAACTGGCTCTAATCTTAACTTCTTGCTGGCAAGAGGACCCAAATGCACGTCCCAACTTTAGCCAAATAATTCAGATGCTTCTACATTATCTTTCTACTCTTTCGCCACCTGAATATGTTGTTTCATCACATGCCTTCAATTCAGAAAATGTGGTCTTGCCGCCTGAATCTCCCGGCACAAGTTCATTGATGGCATCTCGCGATGAAACGGATGATATTGCGAAGGATGCTAGGGATAGCAAAGGATTTTCTTGCTTTGGCCAGTGTTTTTAGTCACCTTCTACAAATAAACCTTTAAGCTTTCCGAATTGATTAGTGAATTCTCAGGCATGCATCTGCTAACACTGCTATTTGCTGCTTCCTACGCATTTGCTAGGAATAAAATCACCTCGTTTATGAGGTTGAAATTATTTTCACATTTGGGTAAATTGCCTGCACAAATTGGCTTGAGTTCCTTAAATTTAGAGATCAGGTGCAGTTATTTTGGACTCTTCAAGAATGACAACTGAAACTATCTGATAAAACTTGTTTGTCATGGGTTCTCGCCTAGTGCTAAATCTGATTTTGAAGAAAACTTGTAGGGAAGATCTTTTGAGTTGAGAATCTGTGATTTTGTGAAAATATGTTAGTGCTAAAAAGGCCTTTTCACTTCCAAAAAGCTCTATCAAAGTCTCATTTTCCAAAAGTTCCCAAACAATATTATATCAATAAATACAGTTTGATCGGACTAACTGGTACAATATTATATCAATAATATTACGATCATTTTCATTTTAAACATATAAAAGCAATTGTAATTAAGTTATAAAAAATATATAAGAGTATTTTATATTTTTATCTAATTGAATTAATTTAGTTACTGTATCTAGTTGTTACGATGCCAGTTAATTAAAGGATGATATATTTATCATCAAAGTATTTATTTCTTTCAAAATTAAATACAATTCCTTATCAATTTTATGGCATCTTTAACGGTTAAATCTTTAACTTTTTTAGTTTCAACTAGGCCATATTAATGTCACATCATAAGTATAAAAATTTATTATCCTCTTCATAGTTAAAAAATTTCATATTTTTAGATTTACATTACAAATCACATATCTTTATTTATTAATTTTTTATTTAATATCTTTATATAATTTTCATTAAATATTTTAATTAATTATAATATTTAATTTAATTTAATTTATTTATAATTTTTAATTTAATTTAATTTATAATTTTTATTTAATATTTAATTAACTTATAAATTTTAATTTAATTATAGTCATTTATATATCTTTAAATTATCAAATATATTCATTTTATATAATTTCAATTATTATGAATCATTTATAAAATAAAATATTATAATTTAAATGCTTCATAGATAATTTATTTTATAATTATTTTAAAAAGTTAAATATATAATATATTTTATTATTAATTATTGACCTACCTTCAAGGAATAAAATATAGAAAGTTTAACTACTCTTTAATTAAAAATTTAAAACCTCGTCTTTACCACATCCAAAATTTTGTTATTGAGATTTTTAATCTTATAAACTTTAACAAATCTTGTTGATCCTGTCTAGAATTTAAGTAAGGTGAAAATCGGATGAATTATTATTGGTATTGATGGAGAGATAACTGAGATATCCTTTTCATATGTGCCCATAAGAACGGATCGGCGTTGACGAACGATGATGATTGAGCCGGCGGTACTTGAGCTCTGCGCATATTCAGATAAGCACATGGAACGTTAGATATCATAAATCAAAGAAAAAGTCCACAGAGCAGGTCCTCCGACGTTTAAGTCAAGTACTTTTTCCCCAGAAAAATAATGTACGAAGAAAGAAAAGTAGAAGACAAGTGCAAATGTGCGAGAGAACGTACCAGCGCAAGGGAGAGAACCTTCCTTTTTATATAACAGTGTGTACCTCTAGAGCCTGACTGATGTAAGGGAGTGTTGGGTGTCAGGACATGTCTGGTGATGGAGGACGCATGACACCCTTTTGTGGACTGGAAGAAGGTTCTATTTGCAGATGACCGCGGACCGTTAGAATATTCCCGGATATATAGCAGTTATTCTCTAACAGGCGGTTACGATTTCCTGACCGTATTGTCGTGTAGCACTTTATGTCCCGATTGAATATGAATAAGGGAAGCTTGAGATGATCAGTAGTTGACCTACTGGGAGGACCAGACCTGAATATAGTCGAGTCGTGGAAATCCGACCAGTCGGAGCAGGTCAGGCATCACCCTAACTGCCCACCATGTTTCAGACCAGAGTATCTCAGATCTGGGGTCCTGATATATGAGAACACGACTGAGAATCATGTTGTTGATCTCGTCAAACGTTCCTATTTCTTCTTTTCCTAACTCTTGACTGCCACGTCACTTTGACCTTTGACTGTAACATTTTCTTGACTTCTGACTATCATATCTCATTGATTTCTAATCGTCATGTTTCTTTGACTTCTGACTGATATGTCCTATTTTTATCTGCCCAATTTTATCGGATCTTATTATTATGTATCATTTTATTTGTATAGATTAATTATAATAAAATAAAATAAAATTTATTTAAATATAAATAATAATAGGATAGATTGAAGTTAAAATTTAATGATATATATTAAAAAGATAAAATTATTGTTATTGTTGGACAAACCTTCACCGGAGATATCTATCGGTCATATTTTTCAACAGTAACAGAGAGAGGGCTGATAATTCATGTCCATGTTGTTGTCCTTCCCGATGACACGTGATTCATCACTGCAATATTTTCTCTCTCTTTATCATTTTCACCACCGTCAAGTAGCCTGTACAATACAATACGATACACACTGCAATACAAACTCTTTCTTTCCCTTCTCTTCCTCTTCCTTTCCCACTCCACCAAATCTCCAATGGCGTCCCATCGCTACGCTCGCCTTCTCGCTTCCTCGCTGCAACTTCTGCTCTGTTCTTCCTTTCTACTGGCCGACGACTCCGCTCCGTCCGCCTCGCCCTGCGCCTTCCCCGCCGTCTTCAACTTCGGCGACTCCAACTCCGACACCGGAGGACTGTCGGCGGCGTTCGGCGCGGCCCCTCCGCCGCACGGAGAGACCTTCTTCAGAGCGCCTGCCGGCAGGTACTGCGACGGCCGCCTCATCGTCGACTTCATCGGTGCGCATTTCCTTATGCATTCTACTAATTTTACTACAAAGGAGGCGACTACGAGAGAAAAGATTGAAACAAAAAGTTGATTTTTTTTTTCTTTTTTAACGCGAAAGCCGCTTTAGAGTTCTTGTCCGTTCTTGATTTATTTATTTATCGATTTGAATAATTTTAGCTCGAACATTTAGAAACCGACAAACCGATAAAGATTTGATGATAGACATGTGTACGTTATTTAACTATTAACGATGCGAAAAGTCACCAAGAGGTGTGACTTTTCGGGGCGGTCGAGTGGATCCAGATTTGTAGCATGTATTGGGAACGCAATCATTGATCCTCTTTTATTGTCCTGGAGCACAACGGACGGACAGTTTTCAAATTTCAAGTTTAATGCCTTGCGACTTCCTCGAGTGTGTCCTTGACCAAAGTGGGTTACAATGAGAATACTGGATTTTGGGGTTGGTTGTCGTGTGCGCATTTTTCGATTTATTTTGATGGTTGGTGGAAAATTTTTATAGGATCATACCAATCATCCAGAAATAGTAAGACTGGGATTATCATTTTTTTTTACCAAAGTGGACTACAAAATCACGAACAATCATCAATTCTTTTCTATTCATCTTCAAGTTATTTCTACTGAAAATGGTGGTGCATACTTGAATTACATTTCTGTAAAAAGTAAAATCACATGAACGCTTGAAAAGGAGAGAAGATTGTTTTTAAGAAATGGTTCAACTTCTCACATTACCATGTGTTTAACAGCTCAGGGCATTGGGCTTCCTTTTCTCAGTGCATATCTCAATTCAATAGAAGCAAATTTCTCCCACGGAGCTAACTTCGCTACGGCAGGATCGACCATTCGGAGACAAAATGCAACTCTTTTCCAAACTGGGTACAGTCCTTTCTCTTTGGATGTTCAAACCTGGCAGTTTACACAGTTCAAATCTAGATCTCAGATAGCTTATGAGAAAGGCAAGTACTAGCCATGCACATTCATCTCAAAGAACCATATTTCCATGTTATGATGTGCAAACATGCCAACTGATCTATGTTCCTCTGCAGGGACATTTAGAGATGTATTACCTCGAGAGGACTACTTCTCTAGGGCTCTGTATACTTTCGACATCGGCCAAAATGACCTCACTTCAGGCTATGTCAATAACATGACTACCGAGGAAGTGAAAGCAACTATCCCTGATATCCTTGATAAATTCACTATTGTCATAAAGGTAACGAAACTATAGAGATTCTACACGAGTTGCATGCATCTAGTTGTTTTATATTTCCCTGTTGAATGTTTAAAAAAGGTAAAAATCTTTCATATATGACGCTGCTAGATATTGATACTGATAACATCCACAGAGACAAATGTAAGGCTACGTTTGGTAGGATGTAATCTGCTTTGTAATGTAATTATATATAGTTTTGACTTAGCTATGAACACAAAGTGTGATCACATACAATTTCTCCAATGAGTTGATGCAGAGTGTCTATGGCCAAGGAGGAAGGTACTTTTGGATCCATAACACAGGTCCCTTTGGTTGTTTGCCTTATGTTATAGACCGATTTCCTATCAGAGCACCTGAGGTCGACCACATTGGCTGCGGAACTCCATTTAATGAAGTGGCTCAGCTGTTTAACGCCGAGCTTAAGCAAACTGTAATCAAACTCAGAAAAGACCTCCCTAATGCCGTATTCACCTATGTTGATGTCTACTCTGTGAAGTTCAAACTCATAAGCCAAGCCAAGATGCACGGTAAGGCTTGAACATGGGTTTCATTCAAGCTAAAGATTTGAACTTATATCTTGATTTGCAAGTCAATGAAATGCCCTTACTGTTTCAGCACTTATGTTATCCAATAATGTGTAGGCTTTGAACACCCTCTTGTCTCTTGCTGTGGGCACGGTGGCAAGTACAACTACAACTTCCACTGGGGTTGTGGTTCTAAGGCCGTAGTGAACGGCACCGAGGTTATGATTGGGAAGGCGTGCAAGAATCCTTTGAAGAGGATATGCTGGGATGGAGTTCACTATACTGAGGCCGCCAACAAATGGGTGTATGATCAAATAGTGGAGGGTGCATTCTCAGACCCACCAACCCCTTTGAGAATGGCATGTCAAAGGCAGGCTCACTGAGAGCTACTACTACACCTCTGCCTGCCTTGTTTCACTTGGGCTGCTAATCAATAATGCTGCATGAGTTTTTGCGTGCAACTAATTTTGTAGCAGCAAATTAGCCCTTTGGTTCTGTGTGGTAGTGCATTTGCAAGCACTTGAATTCACCAAGTAGTAAATTCATACCCAACAACCTTGCGCGTATCGTCGGTTGTAGACTGTTGCGAGTGTTAACTAAACCTTAACGAAATTGTTCAATTGCTAGAATCAACAAGTAGAACATCACTTAAAACCATTGATAGCAATTTCTACATAATTAATAGTAATCTTATTTTCAACTTCCATTTGATGTTGGGAGGTTAATTCGAGAACTTGGCCTGCACAACTTTAAGGGCACCAGCTCTCTTTCGCAAGACCAGAATTCAGCCTCTCACTTTTTCTCCCTCCTTTTGGCAAAGGGAAAAGCCTACCGTGCATGCGTGACCTTTAATAATAACAGCTTTCCATCTCAATGCGTGCAAAGCAATGCAAGGAGAAGGCAGCAGTGAAACATGCACTAACATAAAGCTAGCAGAGGAAAGCATATCTCTCTTCTCTCTTGTTTTCTCCATATCTCTCCTTCCATCGCCTCTTCACTTCCACTTATTAGTTCATAATTTATCTTTGCTTCGCCTGATCAAGTTATGGCAGCTTGCGGTGCCTTGGTGCTGTTCTTCACTTGCTCTCACCAGGCATTCATCGGAGCGGTAGTCGATCGAGATGGTGGCTCGGTGACCTAGCTAATTACATCTAGTCAAGGATTACTAATGCCATGATGGGGAATCGAGCATGCTGGTCCGATGATCTTTGTTTTTGCTATTGTTTCCATTGTTTTGTTTTTCTCTTTAAATGGAGAGTTACTTGTGTTTGTTTGCTCTTATAGTTCTGTGATATTCAGTCACTGACTTGAATAGATTTTGCAGAAACTTGGATGCCATGAAATGAAATGAAATGTTAAGATCTGTTCTCTTAATTTCTAGGTTTCTAGCTAGTCAGTGGCTAGGGCCTAGATATATTGCGCTTGCAATTTGTAGTCACGCTGATGAGATTATAGGAACTAATGGAAAAATAGGGTGGCAGAATAAGTGTGAATCATCCATCATTTTTACTTGAAAACACTCTACTTTTATGGGTTCAAAACTTCAAATACATCATCTATCCAATTCTATAGTTAATCCAACCTGATGTCGGTCTTCGACTTCCAAATATTTTTAATTTTTTTTTTTTCAATTTTTAGTTGCTTTACAGCAAGACACATCCATTCCTTCTGACCTTTTATTCATTGTTGTTGAAAAGTAAGACAGATTTGAAAAATATTAAGAAAAATTAGGATTCAGAAACCTTGGTGGGAAAAAATTTCAGAGTGATGCTGCTGATACAAAATTGAAGAATGTGCAGAAATATTGAAGATAATTGCCGAGGATCTAAATAAGATATCTTTGATTATATTTGATACGTTGTATAAGGTTGGGGTTCGATAAAGTGTAGAAATTAGAAGTTAAGATGACGTGATAGTCAGAAGTCAAGGGACGGGACAGTCAGAGGTCAAAATAACATGACAATCAGTAGTTAGGGAAAGAAGAGATAGGACCGTCTAACGACATTAGCGACATGATTTTCAGTCGGGTTTTCATAGATCAGGACCCCAGATCTGAGACACCTAGGTCTGAGACATGATGGGTAGTCGGGATAATACCTGACCTGTTCCGACTGGTCGGATTTCCACAGCTCAGCTATATCCAAGCCTGGTCCTCCCAGTAGGTCAACTACCAACCATCTCGAGGTTCTCCTATTCATACCCAGTCGTGACAAAAGGGGCTACACGACAACAAGGTCAGGGGATCGTAATCGACTGTCAGATAATAACTGTTGTATGTCAGGGAATATTCCAACGGTCGGTGGTCATCTGCGAATAGAACTTTTTTCCAGTCTACAAAAGGGAGGTACACGCTCTTCATCACTAGACAGGTCCTGACACCCGACATTCCCTAACATCAGTCATGCTACAGAGTTACACACTGTCATATAAAAAGGGAGATCCTCTTCCTTGCGTAAGTACGCTTTCTCGCGCATTTCCACTGATCTTCTACTTTTCTTTATCCTTCGTATACTGTTTTCTCTGAGGAAAAAGTACTTGACTTGAACGTCAAAGGACCTGCTCCGGAATTTTTTTTTCTGATTTCTGGCCTCTAACGTTCCGTACGCTTCCCTGAGTGTGCGCAGAGCTCAAGTACCGCCAATTCACTCATCGTCGTCTGTCAGCACCACTGAGATCCGTTCTTGTAAGAGTATACGAGAAGGGTATCCTAGTCATTTCTCCATCAACGTCAATAATAATTCGTCCGATCTTCATCTAATTCAGATTCTGAATAGGATGATAGAAACCTTGGTGGGAAAAAATTTCAGAGTGATGCTGCTGATACAAAATTGAAGAATATGGGTAGACATGAAGATAGTTGCCGAGGATCTAAATAAGATAAGATATCCTTGATTATATTGATGCAGCACTTGGAAGGCAAGATAACAGGCCTTTTGCCTTGCCCCAACTTTAGTGGAACGCCATGCAGTCATGTCTTCCAGCCACACATAAAGAGGCTGCTCAGAATGGGAATCTCTCAGGCAACTTTGAACAGCACAGAGTAAGCGTTGCTCAAAGCTGGTCGATGGCCGTGAGCAAGCAAGCCACCACTTGTATGGACCACCAATCCAATTCAATGCATGTAACGGGACATGCTTCAGCTTCACCACGGACGTTGGAAAGGAAGCAGAAATGGCGTAGGGGAGCAAGTAAGGAGGCATCGCAGTGGCCAAGCTCACATCGAATTCTAAACAGCAAGAACAAGCATCAATTATATTCTTTCCAGCATTTCTCACTGTTTTTAATTTTACAAGTGTATCCTTTTTTTTTTACAAAAAAATTCTATTATTTTACCAAACATCTTAATTTTCTGAATCAAATTATGAAACATCTAATTTTGTAAGTTAATATTTTATAATTTATAAAACTCGAAAATTATAATTACTTCACCAAAAAATGGAACTCGATTCAAAATACTTTGCTCTTAGGGATCCCATTTGAATATTTGATATTGTTAAGGTCCTAATTGAGTCATTATTCTTTCCGCTAAATGCCAAACCCTATCTCTCGATTTCAGTCCGCCGTCCTCAGTACAATTACGGACGGAAAGGGAGGGCGGAGATCGGAAGACACGACGCCGATTTCATCAGCTTCGCCTTTCTCTTCCTCCACCTCCAAATCTCCCATCCCCATCCCATCCATGGCTTCCATGTTTGCAGTCCAGAAGAGTCTCCTTTCGTCCACCTCCACTACGTATTCCAAACCCCAAACCCCTAGGTTCCCTTCAGCTGCCGCCGCCGCCAATCTTCTCTTCTCTTCCTCCTCCTTCTCCACCGCGAATTTGTTCTGCGCCTCCCCTATCTTCCATCCCCGCCTCCGCCACCGACACGGCCATCTCGTCGTCCGCGCAGCCCGCGGCAAGTTCGAGCGAAAGAAGCCCCACGTCAACATCGGTACCATCGGCCATGTGGACCATGGCAAGACCACCCTAACCGCCGCCCTCACCATGGCACTGGCCGCTGTCGGTGGCTCCGCCCCCAAGAAGTACGACGAGATCGACGCCGCCCCCGAGGAGCGCGCCCGTGGCATCACTATCAACACCGCCACCGTCGAGTACGAGACGGAGTCCCGTCACTACGCCCACGTTGACTGCCCCGGCCACGCTGACTACGTCAAGAACATGATCACCGGCGCCGCTCAGATGGACGGCGCTATCCTCGTCGTCTCCGGTGCGGACGGCCCAATGCCCCAGACTAAGGAGCACATCCTCCTCGCCAAGCAGGTCGGCGTGCCTAACATGGTCGTCTTCCTCAACAAGCAGGACCAGGTCGACGACGAGGAGCTTCTCCAGCTCGTCGAGCTCGAGGTCCGTGAGCTCCTCTCCTCTTACGAGTTCCCTGGCGACGATGTCCCCATCGCTTCCGGATCCGCCCTCCTCGCTCTCGAGGCGCTCATGGGCAACCCTAAAATCAAGCGCGGTGAAAACCCCTGGGTCGACAAGATCTACGAACTCATGGATGCAGTCGATAGCTACATCCCCGTCCCTCAGCGCCAGACCGACCTTCCCTTTCTTCTCGCGATCGAAGACGTCTTCTCCATTACTGGACGTGGCACTGTCGCCACCGGCCGGATCGAGCGTGGCACCATAAAGGTTGGTGAGACAGTCGAAATTGTTGGCCTCCGGGAGACGCGTAACACCACGGTCACTGGCGTCGAGATGTTTCAAAAGACTCTTGATGATGCCATGGCCGGGGACAATGTTGGGTTGCTTCTCCGTGGGATACAGAAGGCGGACATCCAGAGAGGGATGGTGTTGGCCAAGCCCGGCACCATTACTCCCCACACCAAATTTGCCGCCATTGTTTATGTCCTTAAGAAGGAAGAGGGTGGGAGGCACTCCCCCTTCTTTGCCGGATATCGTCCTCAGTTCTACATGAGAACCACTGACGTCACCGGCAAAGTTTCTAGCATAATGAATGACAAGGATGAGGAGGCAAAGATGGTCATGCCCGGGGACCGTGTCCAGATGGTGGTCGAGCTTATCATGCCAGTGGCCTGTGAGCAGGGAATGCGGTTTGCGATCAGAGAGGGTGGCAAGACTGTTGGTGCTGGAGTCATACAGTCCATTATCGAATAAACTCTCAAATGTAAGGCTATATTAGTCCCCTTTGAGTTGCTAGATGAATTCACATCTTCGGCTAGTAAGGTTTGAATATTTTTGATCAAGCATGAAGTAGGTTGAATGCACTTAACCTCAGCTCACATTGTCAAATATTCTACTGTTTTGGTTCCTCTATTCATCTTCATTTTTTCCTTCCTTTTCAGTAATGATCTTTCTCTGGTGTCAATTGGCCTCTCCAAAAATTCATAGCAACTAAATTCTGTTATTCTATTGAACTACTGTTTGGATAAGTAGTTGCTAATGCCTCGTTGATCACGTTAGTTGTTTTGTCTAAATTGTAAGGCAACTTAGTTCTCTTTCTTTGTTCAGCTTATGTTGTTTGTTCTGTTTTTAATTGATGCAACACAAAGGACAAATGTTGTGTGGTTGCTGAGTTCTTCACTGAGATGCTTTCTTTAGGTATTTGCTCAGATTTTGTCCAGGCTATACACATCTCCGATATCTTTGATTGATTAGTTTATCTGCAAATATAACTTTTAAGATTATTTTTTTTCTCGTACTTTCTTTTAATTGTTTGAACTATTTCATAAAAAGGTAGTTAACGGACTGTAGCTTTGCATTGTCAATTATTTAACAGCTTCTGTAGCTATTTCCCCTACTGTTTTAATAATCATCAGTTTGTTTGATCAAATGATTCTTGAAAGTCATTGCAAATGGATTTGTTAATCTATCTAAATAATGTTTGAGTAACTAGCTTTCTATGCAGAAGTCGTCACAGATGTTGATGGGTGCAATTGACCATTACATCTCCTAAGCAAACCTTCTTCAATGTGTAGTAATATTGTTAATTTAGTTAGTGTTTGTCCTCCAATATAATGTTGCTTTATCAATTTTAGTTAATGTAAACATGATTATGACAAGGTCCACTTGCCTCAGGTTGTCTCTAAAAATTTGAGTTTTTTGAGTTGGTTAGCTTGAAATTCAGGTCGAGATGATATATATATATATATATATATATATATATATATATATATATATATATATATATATTTCACCTTCTTAGAGGATAGTTCTTGTGATTGTTAAATATTTTTAAAAGTTTTCAGTGTGGTAAACATCGATTTAAATTTTGCAAATTTTCAATTATACCAATGCTATTTCTTTCATATACTTTACATGGTTGATTCATATATAGATCAGGAGGTATTTTACATTCTATGGTTACATGCATTGGAATTATTGATTGAATATGGTAACAATCGGTGACAATCCGAGAGCTTGTCAACTAGTCGTCAAAGTAGTTATTACACCGTTGTAGTAGTTAGCTTTCTAAGTAACTATTACAATGTTGTAATAGTTAAGTGTTGAAGTAGCTGCTACATCGTTGGTGTATTTAATATTTCAAGTAACTGCTATAATATAATGTAGTAGCAATTAACTGTTGAAGTAGCGGCTATAATATAATGTAGTAGCAACTAGCCGTCAAAATAGCTGTTACGATGTTGTGGCAGCTAACATTCCAAATAGATTTTACAGTGTTATAGCAGTTAACATTCTAAGTAGCTACTACAATATTATAATAATTAACATTCCAAATAACTACTATAACATTATAACAACTATACGTTCAATAAAGACAATATATATGGGGAGTGGTTGCCGTCGTCGTCGTACTTGACATTGTAGCATAAATTTTTCCTTTTAATATCAAAGTAGGGAATTATAACTTAAAATGAAATGAATTACTATTTGTTATGAAATGTAGAAATTGATAATTGGGAAGTTTCTTGCACGTTATATAAACAAAAATTGGTAAGAAAGCAACTAATTGTGTGTTGTAAGATATATCAGAGCTAAAAAATATTGTACAGAGTTGAAAAATAGATAGTAAAATAAAAAGAGTTATAATCGAGAATGGAGAACGGTGCTAAATAAACCAGCTTTGGCTATCTATTTGGGGGCAGTTTCTCAACAGCTCGGTGGGCCAAGATTTCGAACTCATACCTTTTGGCGCAGGGCGCCGCGGGTGCCTGGCCATAGCGTTTGGGACGGCCGGCGTGGAGATCGCGTTGGCTAAGCTTCTGCATAGCTTCGAGTGGGAGCTGCCGGCGGGAGTTACAGCGGAGGATTTGGACATGGACGAAGTGTTTGGGATAACGATGCATCACACGGAGAGACTGGCGCCCGTGGCCACACCCTACCTACGCAGTTTGACATGACTCCACTTCAATTAAAAAAAATAAAAATGTTGGGTCCATCGACGCTTCCATGTGGACCGGACCCAATCAACTTAGTCTTCTTTCTTAGCCCTTAAATATTATGTTTGAACGGTTGGATGAGAATGCATGCAGCAGTTGGTTTATATTTACGTCATAATATAATATTTATGGTGAAAAGTGCATTTGATAATTTAGAAACAAACTGTTTCAAGGTTGCATAAAAAAAAAACAGAAAAAAGGACTGTCACAAAATTAATTCTACACGCCAGCGGTCTAATTCCTTGCCCTCCAGAGTTTTCTTGTGTCACTTTTGCAGTCTCATCCTCTAAATGCCCTTGTTTAATTTAGTCGTCATTCATTGGCTACATATCATTCAAAATCATTTTGTAAAGACCATAAACTTTTCAATGTAATGATTTGAATAATTTTCTAGTTAATTGATCATAAAATTATTTTATTAGAGCAAGAAAGATAAGATTTTCCTATTATCATAAATTAATGAAAATCTTCTTCAATCTAACTCGATCACTACTGATATACCAACTAATATTATATACATAAATTTTGATATACTAATTAACATTATATACACAATATTATATAATATGGTCAAAGTAACAGAGTCTCTTAGAAAGTTACTACTAGCTAAAAACCTAAAAAAGAAATCAAATTGTCAAGCAGAAGAAATGATGCCATAGAGTGAAAAATTAAATTCTTCAACAGAAAATAATAGAACAGTGACCAATCTATTAAATGGAGATGATATGGTATTGGGGAATTTATTTATTTAGTAGAGTACAATGAGTAAATGATCACAATTGTAGAGTTATAATGTATCAAATTTTTAATTAAGAAAACGTTATGTAAATGTTGTAATCCTCCATTCCCACGTCAATATTTTGTGACAAAATGTAGCCTCTCGCCGTGCGGAAGTATCCAGTGCCGCCGACGATGCTTCGATCTGACACTCCCGTCGTCGTCGTCAAGCCGAGCACCGACAACGAGCTCCCGTTGAACTCGCCGGCGATGAAGGTAATGGTGTAAGCCGTGAAGGCGTTGGCGCCAGTCAAATCTGCGATGACCGCCATGCCCTGCGGCCGCGCAATGACCCGCGAGCTCGGATCGGGTCCCTCCTGAAGCACGTTGTCGAACGCTAAGATGTTGCCGAAGCTGTTGTTCCGGTGCAGATCCACCGACCGCGCCGGTTCCGAGTTGCGGGAATACAGGTGCAGGTGGCGGAACTTGCCGTAGGCGTCGCCAGTTGCCGCAAAGGCGGCGACCGCCAGGAGGAGGAGGAGGAGGAGGAGGTTGGGCGACTCCATTTAGTTAACGGAAGATGAGTAGCTAGGAGCGATAAAGCTGTTGGGCAAACGATTACTTTATATACAATTAATGAATGATGCTGTGTATGTCATGAATGATGTCAAAATCCATCACAAAGAGCGGGTCGCCAAGGTTGCTACCTTGAGAAAGTCAACCGATGAAAGTCAACTGATGACCAGTCTTCTTCTCGAGTACTTCTCATGATCAACACGCCGCCAGTTCAGACTAATCGATAACATATTGAGTAAATAAATTATTTCAGTATTGTAGAAATATAAAAATTGTAGTAAATTATCAAAAAAAAAAAAAATACAATAACAATGTGCTTCACTAGCAATAGTTTAAATGCACAAATTGATCCTTAACAACATCTAGATTTTATGGATCGGTCTTGGAGGAAGTTACTGGGCTTTCTCAACCGTTGCTGCAGTCTAGGGAATAGACCAGGTCAAAACCAAGCAAGAACTTATTGACTGCGACACCGTCAATAATGGAATGGATGCAATGGAGGTCTAATGAATTATGAATTGGAGTGTATCCGAGGGAATGGAGGCATACCGACTGAAGCAAACTGCCCCTGCGTTGACCAAGATGATGAAGTGTAGCACCAAGGTGGATAAGTATAACTGTATTCAATTCATTGTTATTGATATATTCACGATCTAATTAGTTTATTGAAATTTTCAGAAACATATTGGTGTTTGTGATGGGTACAAGGGTGTTTTAGGGAAGGAAGCGCCCTTTGGCCTTTACGAAGGAAGTGGCACATGGCTTGTGTCCGTTTCCATTGAAGCAGACGGCCCAGACTTCGAATCCTACTTTGAGGTCTTGTGCTCTCTCTACCATTAATTGATCTCTTAAGTTTAATTGTGAAGCTATCACCGTTGTAAATTTACAGGGTGTGTATATCATTATATGGGAACTGTGGCAAAAGTCTGGATAATGAAATTGCAGTGGTGGGCTACGGTCAGATGCGGGACCAGAACAAGGGCTGGATCGTGAAGAATTCATGGAAGCCAAATGGGGCGAGAAGGTTGGTTACTTAATAGGATAGCAATCAATAACACGAGATCTTTTGGGATTTGTGGCGTGGTGGGCTCACGTGGAGTTGCCGCTCAGTCCAAACCTGGTTTTAACTCATCAGACCAAAGTAAGGAGACTTAAGAAAGCAGAAACCTGGTTTAAGAGTTCAATTAGCAGGCATGATGGGAATGATGAGTGAGATCTTATGTCTAGGGTTGGTTAATCAGCTTAAAGCCAGCACTTTAATGAAATGAATGAAATATATGCATACATATGGATGGACAAAATGTACAGCCTGAGATTAATGTCAGGGCAATAGACCTCATAGTTGAGCAAAAAGAACATCAAAAGAGTCAAGGAAAGGTCAATCATATAGAATATTATCAATTAAGTTTGTTAGCTGTTCAAATCTTCATCGATGTTCTGAAAATAAGGTGAATATAGTTAGCACTTAGCAAAACAAAGACAACTGTGGTATTAAGATATTCTATCCAACAAGACTACTCACACTAGACGGTTCTCTGTAATGAAGATTGCGATACAGGCAGATGCATGTAGGGAGACAGTAAGGCAACCCTACTACTTTAATACAAATTATTATGGTATTGGCTAGTGCTATAGTCATCATGGGGCTGCCCTTTTTGGTCGTTTGGACAGTTCTTAAACCCAAGAGGGAAGTATGATACTTGGGTAATGATCTAGGATAGTGCCGTCATTCAAAGAAACATAGTAACAGGATAAGTCAGAAATGATGGAGCAATCTTCCACTGGGTGTTCCACCTTTGTCAATTGCATAATTCACTTCATATATATCACTTTAATGGAAAAAATGGTACCAAATGCTACAAATACAAACAAGCCCTCTGGAGCAGCCAGTTTTGCTAGCCAAGAGATTCTAGCAGCTAGCAACATGAAATTGATCCATTTTCTAGCAGAAAGCAACCTTGAGAGTTTGTCAATTGTCTCGAAGCTGCATTAATATATAAAGATACGTACCTCTAGCTGAGCCCTTCTAACCAGCCCCACAAGACACTGAATTGACCTACAAATTAAGCAGAAGAAATAGCTCCAATCAGCCTGATATGTAACCGTGCAAATTTCACAAAATGGAATCAAAATCTTTGACAGAATACCTTAGGTTCGATGCAGAGGCTTGTGATGCCAATACCACCATGATTCTAAGAGGGTGTTATAGACAAGCTGCCAGAATTTCTTTGTTTATTTTACTATCATCGAGCAACAAGAATAGCTACTAAAATGAGATGGGGGCATAGTGAAATGTTGATCTCACATAGCTGTTACTTGATAATATGTCAATCCTCCTAATTATAAATTGCTGCATAGCTAATTTCCTTGCAATATAGATGTACATAGTAGATAAAATAAGTATTACTCTATGCTCAACAAATTGTCACTTTGGCCAAATATATTTGAAATTCCATCCCAATTCCCTTGCTCACGTGCTTCCCAATATCCTCCCACATATTGGTAGCAATCGTCCTCCCTGTCTTTTCGAAACCATCTTGGTTGCCATCCCTTCTCTTGCAACTTCCTTGCCTAAAATAGTGACAATGTTATTCTGCCATGAGCCTTCTCTAAAGGAAAAAAAATAGAATCGAGTGACAAATTTCATAGGAGATGCATACAGGGGTTTGCAGGGAACATGCAGAAGGGATGATAGTGCAAAAACAACCACTATTGATATTGGAGATGCATGGAGAATAAGCCAATAAAATCAGTTCATTAATTTTCTGGTACTGATCGCAAGACTAGCTTATAGATATAATTTTATTATCAAGCATCAAATTTGACAAATTTTCACACTATATTACAAATTATATTTTTGTCCTCTACAACTTTTTGGAGTCTGTATTAAAATATTTCTTCTTGATAAAGAAAATATAAGAGTGCCCACCTCTCGTAATTACTATTTCTTCTTCCTATCCTATGCTTGATTATGCATCATGTTGGCATTACATCATGACATCCTTTTCAGTTCTCTAGTAAGTACAAATTTTAAAAAAAAATGTTATGATACCAATAAAGTTGGAAAAAAAAATATTTTCTTCGGTGATTTGTGAATATTAGTAAAGACACAGAGATAGGAAATCAGGCAATTAACAACATTCAAATGAATCAGTTTGAGAAAAGGGTGTGAGACAAAACACCTGTCTTTGTAATTGTTCCAGTCTGAGTTTCTCTGCATTTGCCAGTTCATATTCTCCATTTTCTAAATGTCTCTGATCAGGCCTTAAGCGGGAGTCACTTGGAGGCAACTTCTCCATCAAGGATGGTGTCAGCTCATTTAAGGAAATAGCGAATGGCGTGAGGTTGTATCGAGTTTGATTTACAAACTTATCTCGCTCCCAAAGAAGTACAGCTTCTGACATTGGATCATAACCCTTTGGCTTCATTGTTGGGTCTCCTAACACATAATACATCGCTTCATCCCACTTTCCTATCAGCATTGCTACCTTGCTACCAGTTCTATTATCTTGCACAAAACCATGCACCTGAACAAGAAAGAAAACTGCATGAGAAGATACCAGAGTTGAATAAAACATAAATAGAACAATTACGATTTTCCCATTCAATTTAGGGCTCCTATTTTGAGGGAAGGATATGTTTGGTCTAAGGAACCATCTGAAACTCATTTCAGTCAACCCAGATATGTGTTCCCAAGGTGCTACAATGTACTACAATGGTCCACTGAAAGTAAAGGCCAACATATCAAGGATATGAGAATCTGGTTGGTAGAATTCTTTCATAACAAAGTTATCAAGGCATTTGTGAAAGTAAAGAACAACCTATATTGGAAATGAGAATCCGGTTTGTAGAATTCTCAATAACAAAGTTATCAAGACATTTCTGAAATCACAGAAATCTTATTAAATTATCACCATATCCATTCATGAATGTTGAAAGTTATTGTCCAGTAGTACAAGTGCATGCACCAGTAGAAGTTACTAGATCGCAAATGCAATGGTAATATGATAGAAGGGAATAATATAATTCTTTGGACATAATTTCCACTGAAAAATAATACCTTGAAATGCCATATTTGATATTATTGGTGGTTTCATTTCTTAACAGTAGTTTCTTTCCTGTAAAGCCCCTTATTTATCATAGCAAGTAACTCAAGATTTTGGATTTTGTAATGGATGAAACTTCTGAAACAAGAAATCTTCTATAAAGGGCAATGATTATTTTACCTAATCAGCAACTCTTAACTAATTAGTATTGTAAATAACTTTCCTTAAAGATGTATCAAGTGGATAGAAGTGAAGTGTTTCAAAACCAAAATATCCAACATGCTTAAAGAAAGAACTAATATGAATTCCTTCAATTGCGTACACAGTCAATTATTCTACTAGAAGGAATGACATGGTAGTTAATAAAAATAGTTGACTCTACTGAGGTTTACATATTGTTTTTTTTTATTTTTTATGTAGCATTAAAAATAAGAGGCAATAAATGTTTCAGTACTGTCATAATGCAATGATAATGTCACAGAACAGAAATATCTGAATGGTCACAGCCATACCTGATGGGGATTTCGATCAATGATGGATTGTTCTTTGAACTTGAGCATACAGGAGTACTCGCCACTGCCCCTTATTCGCATAGTACCATAGTGATCACAATAAATTTTCCCAATAATTATGTTATATATAGAAGTGGTGACTTTACTCCACTGAAATGTCTCTCCATCTTCAAATTGAAGAGTGAGGATCCCAATAGGATCAAGCTGAATAGATCGACCCCAAAACTTTCCTTTAAGATTAGAGTCACCCCAAAATTTCCATCCTCTACCTTCACAGTGACAAGCAACAACCATTGGATGATGACTCACCTGAAAATTGTAGAAATATTTACTAAATCAAGTAATGTGATGTTGGGACAGAGGATCTTGTTGCAGGAATAAAAACACAATGATGAAAAGAGAACAAATGGTATAAGACGTATAGAGGGAAAAGGTAAAATTTTAGTTGTTCAAAGGAACATGAAGTCAAGGAAAAGGTATTGCTCATGATAACTTGCAATAGTGTACACTAATTGCTGCTAGGATAGCAACTTTGACCTTCTCAGAGAAGAAGCGGAGACCTTTGTCTGGATAATCAGCTTCATATGTCTCCCCAAGAAGAGGGTTGAAGGGTTTGCATTGTCGACCTTCTGTTGAAGCATAACCAGATACAGCAAATGCAGCAATGTGAAGAATCCTCATTAGGTTATTTCCCTGTTCCATTTTCAGCACATCCACTAATTATCAGCATCACAACAATAATTAAAGTAATGATCTGCATTGTGAAAGAATACTTCGACAACTTGCAAGTTCATTTTCTTCACACGGATGAATACTGAAAAAGAAAGTTCTAAAAGAAACACTAGTATCACCTTATGTGTAAAAGAGAATAACCATAATCTAAAAAATTGTAGAAGAAACATTTTATGATGTTAAGTTCTAAATTGTAGGAGAATGCCAGGAATTGAGGATGCTTAAGAGAGAAATGATGGTATGATTTGCTAGTCAATCCTGTTCTTTCAGAGAAAAAGAAAAATCGTAATCCCTAACCAAGAATCAGCAATCATTCGAATCAGAAGCTATTTTGATATCTACTCTAACAACATTTACTTATTATTTAATTTTAGCTTTAATTAAAATTTCTCTTTATAGGGCCATAATTAGATTTGGTATTATTTATTCGATCATAAAGGCCTATAAGGAGGAGAGTATCTGATCATTGAATAAAATTCTGCTATCCTCTCTTCCCTCCTCTAGCCATGAGATTACTAATTAAGGCATGCTGATACTTGTACTGCTTCAGATAGCTTCTGTATCTTTCAGTTTACCAAGCCACTTGCTATTTACTTTCTTGAGTCCAATGACATGACATCTTATCCACTCTTTTCTTTCAATTTGGGTTACACCTCTCAATCTTAGTCATCCTTGAATTTGTTCGTATTTATGCCTCTTGAGCTTCTTGAAAAACATTTTTGTTTGATGCAAATCTATTTCCATTGCATAAGTTTCTAAAAGATAAACTAGCTTACTGCCCCAAACTCATCATCTTGCCATCAAGGCTCCAAATAGATAGAATATGAGCTGCGATTTTTTCAATATCATTTCAACCTAGCATCAATTGGTTCAGTTGGAGTTGTTTCCATAAATGGAGTGTTCTTTCACCAGCCCACATATGTTGGGAAAAGTACCCAATTCTGACATCATATTGAAGTACCTCATATAAGCCTCATGTTTCCAGAAAAGCCCTTGGAGTTACACCTCAAGCACACAAGATTTCAAGGTGGTGTCCTTTAAGAATTCAAATTAAAGAAGAATTATAACAGATTCTCTGCAATTACTGCATTTTTTTTATATGCGATGACTAAAGTCTGTGGAAACTTATACAGGCTTATGCATGAAGCACAATACAGAAATCTGACTTGTGGCTTCATACACATGAGAGTTGAGACTAACAAGGTCTAATCAAGAGTCAACTTATGGAACAGTTCCGAGAAAATTTCACATATCACGAGGAAATTCATTTCCCATAAAGCTAGACTGTGATCCATTCATTTTTTATAATCTTTGTAGAGTGGTGATCAACCAGTAACGAGCTGTTTTTTGGACAGTCTACCACTCTACCTCAGAAATCTAGAGGTTCCTATCCTATCTTTCCTTAGCCAGTATAATCTAATCTGCAGAAAATTACCCTGCAAATTCCAGCAAAATTTCAATTTGCTGGCTACCAGGTAGCACTTTGTTATTCTTCTGTGATCTTAAATGTAAAGCAACCAAGTAACAAATTAAGCCAAAAGGCAGCTTCCCTGATCAACAAAATTTTACTCATACCACGGTAACTAATTGGCAGGTGTAGTATATTGAATAAGAACAAAAATTCTTCTTTGTCGGGTATGAAATTGACTACATGACAATATGATGGATGCATCTTTCTGTTTACACCAGCATCTGCTGAGTAAGTACCAAAGTGGAACATTGAGTTGCCATCATTTATGATTACAAGATCAATCATAGGCTCAATAGATAGAACTTTCATCTCTTAGACAAGTAGCCATACTTCTCAAATCTAGGTTTATAAAAGTATAGGATGGAAAAAAAAAAGACAAGTCAAAAGATCCAAAACATTAGCTAGAAAGTATCATGCACAATAAGATGGGCTGGCTAAAAGAAATTAATGTATGCAAAATATAGATAACTGTCTGGTGCATACTATGGACAAACGAAAGAATGCTGCAATATACTTTTCATCAAAGAAGTGTAACAAACAACTAGAAAAGTGTCTTCACTCTAGACATATCAGCACCATTTTTTAACCACTAATAAGGTTGCATAGACATTACAAGTGATAGTTCCAACAAAAATCACAGGTTAAACTTTGTAGAGTAGGATTGTCTGAAAATATTCAATGGGAAAAAAAAGTAATTGGTAGTCAATTTAGATTACTAGAATAAATTTAAGGGATCTAAGTTTTAATGAACAATAATCTAAACAATCAGATTAGAATATTATCCAAATGAAACACTGAACTGATAAGAATCAGACCTGCCTTCCCCACTCTAGTGCCCGATCAACCAAGTAGGAATATTCAAGATCCTCAAAGCATTTTTGGAGGGAAGAAAGTGGCTCATTGAAGTAAACTGGAAGACAGACTCCAGAAAGATCCTTCCCAATGTTTTCTTTAATTATCGACCACAATCCAACAGGCTTTTCTTTTTCCCTTGGTTCAGGCAATTTCTTCCTCCGCTTAACATAGGGATACTCAATTCTTCTGACCCCTAGAGTCACATCTTGAACATTGACAGAAAAGATGGATTCAATACCACAGGTGGATGCAATGCAATCATTACCCATGGCTTCCCTACTTCGGTAAGAAGCACTTCTTAGTGACTCAACAGATAAAAAATCTCTTGTATCAAAGAATGTTCCATCGTCTTCATCTGTATCAGCATCTGCACCTTGACTTTCATTGTCAACTTCAGAGTCAGTCGCTGTGCCCTCTGAGTTAACAGAATAGAAATCTGAAAAGGATCAAGTACTTTTTTAGAAATGCAAAAAAAAAACAAGTCCATCCAAAATGAAGTGTGTTTCAAGGTAAAGCATAGATTGATTAATCTATCTAAAACTTCCAATTGTCAACTGCCACCCTGAAAAGCAAAACAGCTACTCACAAATCGGATGTTGATGTTCTTACGAAGGGCATCGTAGGTAACGATGGGAACTTTAGAAGTTAAGATGCAGGTTAGTTGTTAAAATAAAAGTTGATGCTTTTGGATACCAACAAGGAAAAGAAAACAGAAAAACAAAGGGACAAAACAAGGTGATATGTTTCCAAGGTTAACAATCCAAAATCGTCATTGTCAGCTTAGAGAAACATTGAATAGGCAAGCATACTATTGACTTCGCAGCATAACTAATTGGGTAGGCAATTTGCCTTTCCTTTGTCTAAAACAATTGTAACATTATTAAGTACGCAACCCGCACATAGGTTATCTAGATTCCCTCCCATGAAGGAATGAGAATATATATAGATTGCCAAAGGAAATGCCTTTTAACACTTGATTTATAGTTTTAATATGTCAGGGATAGCTACTCAACAAACCCCAAACATACTAACCACTAAATCTTCCATTCACTATCCCCAGTTGGGCTTCACGCTCCTTTCTTTCATCAACTACTGTGGTCTCCAGTTCCACTTTCTCTGTCTGCATTGGAAGACAAAAGCACCAGAGATACAAGTTACCATACAACAAATATTGATGCTTAACATAGTACTCATATTCTCATAAAATTCAGTTACACGTGATACAACACATAACATAATATGATTAAATGTTTATGATTTTCTTTTCCATTTCTTGTTAAAGTTCATTACACAAGTTCGATATTTTTAAAGTAATGCTAGTATCTGAATCCATGTCCATTTTCCACCAACTCCACCTTACTTGCTGGGCCAGAGAAGTTCACCCTTTGAGCCCTCATCCCTCTGACCTCCCTATGAACACATAAATCAGCAATCAAAATGGACTAATCCAAGACATGGGATTCTTGGTTTCCTTATATATGGAAGTGAGACGCATCCAAATGGACTAATCCTTTTCGTAGTGAATGAACCTATTGTGCCATTTTGATCCCAAGCACTTAAATCATCTAAGCATATTAGACACAATCAATTTCCTGTTTCAGAGCTATATCACTTAGTTCTGCTAAAATGTGATATTGACCAGGTGCAATATACACACCTAATCATAATGAATGATCAAAAAGATATGATCAAATTAGTAGAATAATGATTTTATATGTCAAGGAGCTTTCTAACTAAAATATCAACGATCTGTAAACAAGTACACCCCACCCTTTTAGAAATAAGCCACCCGTGCAAAGCTTGCCTGAGAACTGATACAAACATTTGCCTGCTATTCTACAAGAACATAGAGAGATATTTTACCTCAAGCTGTCTTAATGTATCAAGTAAAATAAGATGTTTCTGTTGCAAGAACTTAAATCGGTCCTGCAGCTCAGAGACTTCAGATAGCATAATAGACTCGCATTCCTTCACTGCTAATTCATTCAGTCCTTCCTGCATCAGTTTTGCTCGTAATTTCTCAGTTGAGACAGTAACCTCTACTGACGATTCAGGTTCATTAATTTCTAATGAACGTGCAAAATGCTCCTTAGCAGACAATAGAGCATCAATCCATGCAGTACGGTCATCTCTAGCATCACACCGTAAATGGAGAGTTTTAGTACCAGTAAAAATATACAGTCTTTTATCATCAGACTTGCTGATGCGAACTGAAGAGACCTGAAAATTATTATTCATTGTTAACATGTTGAAATTATGAAACAACAAATAGAAAATAACATTGGATAACAAGATTTAGGAGGAACTAACAGGACTGACTCAAACACCATAATAAAGGAACTATTGAAAACTCATCATTAGCAGTGCAGAACAACATATTTTTGGTCATTTAATATTTGATAATAGTAAGCTAATATCAGAGAAAAGTAAAGTGTTTGACTTGGAGATAGAAAAATATGTGATTCAATCACATGGAAGTTAGGAGGCTTTCATGTAGCAAACATTAAATGATAGTATCAGTAATTTTTAGCAAAGCTTGCTTACACCTTCCATGATTGTTACTTTTCATATTCAAAACAATTATATAATCAAATTGAGCATTTAGAAGCATCTATCTTATTTTCATTTAACACTCTCATGTATATTCCTTGGTGTTTTATCTTGGTCATCTTATTGCTCGCTTTCAGCTTCTCTTATATGTAGTACTCTGACCGTGACAATTTGGCTGACAGTATTCAGTCATATTTTTCCATCTTCAATTTCACTGACAGAATTCTTTCATATTTTCTCAAACGAATAGGAGAATATGTTAACCTTCAATTTAAAATGAGATGAAAAATAAAGTGAATCTATTTTTTTTTAAAACAAAAAAAGGAAGACAAAAGCAGGTTCTTGGAAGAATAAAAAAAATAGAAATTACCATTTAGAGAAGGGTACAAAAAATAAACTGGATCCCCATCATCAGTAGCATCACAAAGTTCAATTTATATATAAAAATAAGAGCATGTCCTAGTCAATGAAGGGTTTTTGTATTTTAAGGAGACCAATAGTAGTGGAATGAATTTAAACTATCTAGAGATCCATGAAAACCAAGGTGAAAGGAGTTTGAATTTCAACATCTAAGAAGTCCAATGTTCCTAGGGTATATCGATTGGAAGTACCAACATCAATTCCCCAAACTCGCCGGAAAGAAAAGATGCATGGTGTCACAGAAAATAAATTAACAAGATAATCTACATGCAAGGTAAACGCGAAATCATCACTGCCGGAACAAAGAGAAACCCCATATCTCACCTTCAAATGTACCTCTCCAAATGGCTTCCATTGTTTCGTGGCTGACAGTCCCTGGTACCCTCCACTCCCCAAGCCCAACTGCTGTTCCTTCCTCACCCGTTTCAACGACTCCTCCCCGATGACCCTCACCCCAGACTCGCGCGCCGCCGGACCGAGCGATATCCGATGTGGCCCATGGACCTTATAGTATGATAACACCCCGTCCTGCAGCACGAACCATCGAGACCGCCACCCCTTCCCGTAGTTCACCCACTTCCACAGCACCCCCGCCACCGCCCCATTTCCGCTCGCGCCCCTCCCATCCCCGCTCTCTGGCGCCGCCGCCTCCTCAGCTTCCGTGTCGAGACACGCAGCGCCGTCGGAGTCCGAGAGGATCATTGGCTCCTGGATCAGCTTCTTGCTCGATGAGTTCCTGGTGGGGCTCTCCTCCCCATTCGTCGGCTTCGCGGCCTTAAGGCCCACCATGGGCGAGGGGTCCCCGCGGTCGCCCCGATCCAGAGACACAGGGGCAATGCAGCACAGCGGGTTCATCTCCGGGACGGCTTTGATGTTTCAAACAAAGTAGATGTTCCGGCCGACACAGAAACTCAGCGAAGAGGAGATCGAGAATAAAGGAACCGATGACGCCGACTCCGACTCAGCGAAGAGGAGCTACGGTCCAAGCGTCACCGTGCGAGGGCTCGCCGGAGCAACATTTGAGCGACTCATCCAGATCTGACGGAGATCAAGAGAGGGATGGGGTTTAGGGTAACGAGAATGTCAAACCGAGTGAGTGAAAAAGAGAAGACGAGCGCAATGAAGCCGACGAGGGCGGCAGATCCATTAAATTCGCTGATCGGCGCAGCAGAAACGGCGGCAGCAACAGCAGCAGTGTGGCAGGCGGTGGACAGTGGGGAGAGAGACTACGATGGGCATCGAGCGGATCCTCCGTTCGCCACTCCGTTGCGATCCTTCTTGCAATGCCTTATAATTCTCGCCAAGCGCGCACGACAAAGGTGGAACCCAGATACCCATCCCTTCACAACCGGAGTACACCGATGGGTAAGTCGCGAAGGAACGAGAACTCGGAGAGCCCACTCGATGGGATCGGCTGTTGGGACCATTGCCACGGCTGACTTTGCAGTGGGGCACGGCTCGTGAGCGATGCTGGTGTTTTACGGGACAGGCGTCGGTCGGTGCCTTTTTCTCCGATGTGTTGGCCCCGGCCCGTACGGCATCGCTGCTCGATGCGATCACGGTGCTGGTTTCGGGACAAGTTAACGAGTTTCGGGTGCGGAATTGTGAGCGGTCCCACACGTCAATGCCAGTCACCGAGCAGGTATAAATCGGGCTAGCACGAAACGTGGACTCGAGCTGTGTTAAAAAGGATGGCTAAACAGCGGCAGAGCCGTGCTAGGTCCGGCCCAGATACGTTGCAGATTGGGCCGGCCGAGTGCAGATTGGACCAAGGGGCCGGGCGGGTGGCTTGTCCCGCCGTGACAGAAGTGCAAGCGTTGGAAGACAACGTCTACGATGTACTTTTAGTCATCAAAAAGACAAAAACTACTGTGACGATTAACGACGTTCGGAGACAGGGACATCGAATTAACTGGACGTCAATGTACTTGCAGAAGTTGGAAATTAACCATGGGAGTGAAGATCGATGTGCTTGGTGAGCTTGGATGGTTGCAGTAAGCAACAAAGCATCATTAACCTGATTGGGGACCATTGCCACTACGAGGACAGCACCACATTACCCATACCTGTTTTTTAGTATAAAACAATTATACATGTTTAAGTGCCTGAGCATTGCTCCCTTTAATTTTTTTTTTTTTTTTGATGAAGACAGATCTGAAACTTCAGACTTCATCAACCACAGGAAAAAGTCTCTAAAAACTGCCTTAGTCCCCCTTAACAAGTCTTGTAGATGCGTAACGGCATGAAACTGCCCACTAGTTATCTTGCCAATTACGTTGCTGTCCCATTACTTTTCCCTTTCTTTTTTCTTTTTAATCATGCAGTCATTGTCGATGGGCATTCTGATTCTCCATATGCCCATCCCTCAATGAATGCATTTGTTGCAGGAACCATTAATTCACACTTTAATCAAATCAAGCATTGTGTGTGTGTGTGTGGAAGCCACACACCAAAGACTTAGGCATAGTAAAGATCTCGTTCGTTATCAGTGAGTGCTATGAGATGTCATGGCCCTACTAAACGGAACAAGTAGATTTACATTTATGGCTAAACCTCCATCCCCAAGTCCAAAGATTTATCAAAGCAGTGAAGGGACCAGATTTGTGTGCGAAAAGACAAATAATGGGACCGAGCAACAACGCTCATCAAATTGGCTTTAGGTACTTTTAACTTATCTGCACAAGATTCTGACAATCTTAAGCAATCATTTGCCTCTTGATTGCTGATCATATATGATCAATCAAGCGCTCACCAGTAAGAATTGTCTCATGCTGGAAGTTTCCAAGCACATAATCCAATCAAAGAAGATTAAAAGATGGATATACGGCCAAGTTTGGCGAGACCATTACTGAAAACAAACTGATTAACACAAGGCAAATTGAAATGGCTAATAACAGTTAGTTTTACCTGTTCAAGGATGATGTTACCAAATTGACACATCTATGGACATCCATGGTCTTCCTCGAGCTGAACCATGCACCTAACAAAGCTTTGTTATGTACACACGAACATAATCTATGAACAGAATGAGTCATAATGTTATATGAACAAGAGGGGTCTTCGATCAGTCACAATGGTGGTGGTGCCAGGGATTGAATACGTGGTAGAAACCAGAGAGCCAATGGTGGCAGATGCCATAACAAATTTTAAGGAAATGCAGAGAACCAGCAGGTGTGCCTAACTAAGATTAATACACCTTAACTAAGATTGACGTTCACATGCTCCGGCGTCCCACTTTCTGTCTGTTGTGCAACTAGTTCAATGCCAAGTTGGCCCTTGTCGCCAGCACCAAATGCATACAGTTTCCCAGAATCTGTTAGAGCAAAGGTATGTGCATTCCAGTAGATTGAGTTTGTGAGGCTAATTTGAACTACCCTTTCATTGATGTTCTTCAATGAAGTTACTAATTTTGGGCTGAGTACATTGGCATGCCTGTTACCCTGCAAAAAAGATAAAGGCTTAGGTCAGCTCATCCATGTACACGGCTCAGCGCCGAGTGAATGAAAACTAACTGCCAGGATCCCAGTATTTAGAGCCACTGAACGAAATGCAAAGGGAAATGCAAAAAATTGGGTTCTGGATAACCACATCACTGACAGTGAAGGCACTATTGGTAATCTTGGTGCCAATTTAGTTGCCTATATTGCTAACAAAAAGATTATAACTAGAGGAGCATGACAAACCTGACTGTCGATGGCAGTAGAATGACCCAAACTGGAGGATTCTCCACAGCCGAAGGAGTAAACATCCCCAGTGTCAGACACGACAAACGTAGTATAGTCGCCGGTTGCGACATGTACAGCCTTGATAGTAGCCAGGGATTCTATCACCTTGGGAACAGATTCACACTCCTCATTCCCATGGCCCAAACAGCCATAACGTCCCCATCCCCATGTGCAAACACGCCCATCTCTCCCCACAACAGCAGCATGCCACGCACCTGCGGCAACCACCATAGGTTGCAGGTTTAGAGTCTGAAACTGCTCGATCAACCTTGGGTATTTTTCATCTGTCCTCGAACCATGACCAAGCTTCCCTCCTAAGCCGCAGCCCACAGAGTAGACGGACCTGCATGATGCAAATGCAAGCATAAATTTGACATTACATTCAATCCTCAAGCTTTGTGTTGGATATGAAATAGATTACTCATGCAGTAGAATAGCCAATAGGCATGCAAAAGCAAATTGAAAGTTCATGCAGTTTCTGAATTGAACCAACATAAGTGTAGCATGGAGGTAAGGCAATGACAAGCAGCTGGAAGTCTCGAATATCTGGGACTGGTGGGACATTGAAGTAAAAAAACGAATGTTTGAAACAACATGTGATGGGCTTTTTTTTAATTCAGTTTAACCACCACACCATGTCCGAGCAGTTTTAATAGAGACTAGTGTGAAGGAGAAAAGGTTGGGACTGATTGTTAAGAGTACAAGTAGGATAAAACTTACATGCCACTTGGTTGACAGGCCAATGCTAGCAGGTAACAATAACCAGCAGCAATCTGAACCACTGGTATGTTCTCAAGAGGACCCTGTAGAAGACGAGGTACCAGGTCATTCGGCTCTGTCTGATGGCCAAGCTTTGAGTCAGTCCCCCAGCAGAAAGTGTAGATCCTGCCTTCTCGAGAAAGAACAGCCGTGAAGAAGTTCCCAATTGCTGCCTGAACAACATATACATTTTTCAATGATTCCACCAGCTGGGGAGTAGTCACCACAGTGGAACCTTGTGCTCCATATTCCGCCTCTCCAAATGAGTCCTTTCCAAATGCATAAACTCTTCCAGCATCACTAATCAGCATCGTTCTCCCTGCTCCAGCTGCTGCTTGTATAATCCGAATACCTTGCAATGATCTGTGAAGCACCAAATGTTTCTTGTCCTTGTTATGCATTAATGTGCATCGACTGTACGAAGCAACTGGAAATTAAATGAACCTTATAAGTCGAGGTTTCCACTCCTCTTCAGTGGTGCCATGTCCAAGCTGCCCTGAATTGTTCGACCCAAAGGAATATACTGATCCAGACGAAGTCACGGCAATGCTATGACCAGGGCCAGCAATAGCATGAGAATTTTCTCGTCTGCAACAGCCCTCACCAGCTAATATATACCTAAGAACTAATTTCCAGGACCCCCCACAGCGTTGCTTAAGAAAGTCCTTCTCTTCAGAAGTCATTGGCTTAAATATAGCCCGTTTTTGACACATATCCAAAGCCGCAAGCTCGGCAATAGATAATTGAAAATCAGGGGTGAAATTGGCAGGCTTCCTGAAAAATGTACATGTTGCCTGCCACAAACAGTGGAATCCATCAGTGGCAATATCAATTCTATTAACAAAAGAAACATCAGATGCAACTTGCCTCCAGATTAGCAAGATCATGGGGATCCAAATTGCAAGAAGTAAGAACATGGAGAACAATTGAGGGGTTTGCAGCCAAAGGGAATTCCCCTGGGGTGGAATCTCCAAAGCAATGCCGTTGCGCACGTTGGAATGTTTGCTGCAATGGGGACACAAGAGAGAGGGACGAATCTACAATCGTGTGAAAAGTTATTGAGGAACTGCTACCACTAGCGGTGGCATCCATCGGGCACTGTCTAATTCTTAGTTCCCAAACCTGAAGCAGTGGGGTTATTTCAAGCAAAAGCTTATATCTGAAACACCACCTCCAGTGTACCACTTCAAGATATTGACAAACAGGAAGTGGCAGCAAAGACCAAGAACAATCCTTCACATTACTTTTGGGATGAGTATTTGCAAAATAACAAGTCAGATCTTCTTACTCCAATCCTCAAACTTGTCAAATTTTGGCATATTTTGGTCACAAAGCATACTAACATATGAAAATCCTGAATGAAGAAACAATAAAGAGAAGTTGGTCAATATCTCAGTCATATTATAAATAATTTTCATGGGGAACCATCCAAATTAAGAAGAGGAAATAAACCGTAAATCAAACAAATACACTAATAAAGTTTAGAAAAACAAAGATTGAGACACATTTTTGTTTTAAAAGATGAGATAAAACTCGTACGAAACAAGTAGGAAAAGCAATCATAATCACAGATGGAGATTAAGGATGTAATAAAAAAAGTAAAGCAAGATCGATCATCAAAAGAAATTGAGAAGCTTTGGGCAGGATAAGCCCTTGTTTGAAACAGGAAAGAAGGAAAATTTAGCCTGCAAGATGTGGATCTCTAGCACAAGCAGGATTTTAAAACAATTACTTAAGCTCAAAGCTATTATTGCAATGTTTGTGAAAAGTTTGGAAGCAATCGATGTCCTGGACGATCTAGAGCAAGTCTAAGCTTCATATAACTATATAGGAAACCCTCAAAGGAAAAAAGAGCAAAAGAAGGAAGCCAAGTACAACAAGGAAAGGAAATGATCCAGGCAGTACAAGCTTCCAAACAAAGCATATTCCCAGAGATGTTCTCAAAGAGAAAGAGAAGTATTCCACTCCAGAAGATATTTCGCCGAACGAATCCCACAATCGTCAATAAATTCTGCGACTTTGTTACACACACCACGAAACAGATAACCAAGGGGAAAGCAATCTTGAAGAATAAGTTCAGACGACGTAAAGAAACAAAACTAAAAAAAAATTAAAAATTCAATTCACAGGATAAGATACAAATGCCCATAAACATAATCAAACATCAATGAGAACAGACAACCCTTTTGCTTTTTCCCCAAAAAACGGGATGAGAAAAGGAAATGTTGAATCTTTAGGTCAACTTGGAAACAAATCAGTATCGGAAATCACATGCCAAACTTCATTTCACAAAAAAAGGAAACAGAATACCAGAGCTAGAGGCAGACGAGAGGACCATTCAGGTAAACATAGCCAAGAAATAACATTAAAAAAAAATCAAAATTTTAAGTGCAGATCGAACAAACAAAGATCGAGAAAATCAGAGAACGCTGCAAAAGGCTGCAGATCATTCGACAATTCCATCGGGAGCGAGAGATGCTACCGGACTGATGAGCGACAACTATCCGGGCGCTTCCCTCGTCCTTTCCCCCGATTCTTCTCCACGATTACAATAAATTAGAGACGGAATCGGAACTCGACGCGATCGGGACACTTCAGGTACCGGATCGAGATCGAGAGGAGGAATCCGATGGGGTGGGAGGGGTAGAGACGTGGAGAAGATGAGGGAGGAACGAGGTGAACAGAGTGATGAGGTGTCATCAGGGAGGAGGACAATTCCCAGTTTTATACGCACTCGGCCCGGGAGACCCACACGTTAGCTACAGCGATACAATTGGGCCGGAGCTTGCCAGGCCGAGCCTGTTTTATTACATTGTAGTATTATTTTAATCAATTTTTTAATTCTTTTATTAAACTTCTAATTCTTTCGTTTAGACATTTCCACCCCTTAAAATAAAATTATTATAATATTTTGTTTAAAAAAATTACAACTTACAGATATAGTACCTACAATATTAAAGGTGATTGTTTGTGCAAAGTGCATTTTTTTTTTTAGAAAAGTAGTAATTCACTCAAAATATATGTAGTTTATGAGAAATATTTTTACTCTAGTACAACGACTTTATACGGAGAAGATCATGCATCTCCCAAACATAAAACAACTTGAAAATTGCTTCCGCGGGAGATTGTATAGTTTGCATGAATCATTGAAGCCTGGAGTTCAAAAGTAATATATATGTAACTAACCTGAACAGAAGACACATGTATACTTCTTCACAAGAAGATCTTTAATGTTGTGCAAAGTCCGCAAAAGCTTTAAGTTTTCAATCTAGCAACAGTATGGTCTAGAGGGATAGATGCACAGTTGGTGTATATTTATTTATGGGACTTGATGTGAGAGATATCATCCTCTTTATCACCTTGTTTTTCAGGATGATTAAATATTTATTCTAATAAATTTTAGAAAAGATTAATTAGATTTATTTTAGATAATGTAGAGATAGTTAGAGTTTTATTGAGATAAGTTTTAGAAAAAATCAATTAAATTTTTTAACGGATAAACTAAAATAATTATTTAAAATTTAAAAGTAAAAAGACTGAGCTATGTTATTAACGGATTAGAATTTGAAAGTATTACACGACATATGTAGCTGATGCCCGGTAACATTGGTAACATTGTTGTGTGTTATCTAATAATATTTCTGGTGTGATATCCTTCCATGTATAAAGGGAATTAAAGAAATTTTTATTCTAATAAAACGTAAGTCTAAGATTGATATTTTGAGTGAGCCTAATGACTTCATGATTTATCTTGATTGTCAATTAGAAATTTTCATTGAATCGGTCACTTTTAAAATCGAAAAATTGAATTATTAAAAATAAAAATAAAAATACTTTATGTTTATCTCTTGTAAAATGTAATTATATCTTTTATAAAATAAAATTATATAAGAATCAAAATAGTCTCCTATCTTTATGAAAATGGATTTTTTTCAAAAATATAATAAGACGATTCCAATTATAATATCAGTAGAGAATGAAGTACAATAAATATAAAGAGAGAATATTCTAGATCCAGGATTGAAACAAGACCAAGATTTCGGATGGATAGGGTATTAGTATATCGGACAAATAAAAATAAGCAATTTAAATCATTCAGATTTATGCTCTAGTTAATTTCATTCATTAGAAAATTACACTAATAATTGATCCGAAATCTATTCTATATGGAATATTAGCTATCAGAATTAACATTTATGATCTAAATCTAATTCAGTCCCTATATTAACATTTATGATCTAAATCTAATTCAGTCAAACATAATGATCAAAATATTAATTCACTCATTAAATTAAATTACGATAAAAAAAGTCACCTATATGTATTATTGGTCACTAATTGGTTGTTAGATTAATTTAAATTAGCAACTGAATATTTGATCATTAAAATTAGGTATTTTTTGTGTGACTTAGATCTATTTAGTGAATCTAATAAGTCATTACAGGAAATAGTATTATTATATTTAAAAAAAAAAAAACTAGATTCTACCAATCTTACTGGGACTTATGTGTGAGATATCATCTCTTTATCATTTTTTTTTTCAGGATGATTAAATATTTATTCTAATAAATTTTAGAAAAGATTAATTAGGTTTATTTTAGATAATGTAGAGATAGTTAGAGTTTAAACTCAAGATAAGTTTTAGAAAAAATCAATTAAATTTTGTATCGGATAAACTATAAAATTTTTTTTTTTTTTTTTTAAAAAAGACTGAGCTATGTTATTAACGGATTAGAATTTGAGCTATCCCGGTAACATTGGTAACATTGCTCTGTTTTATCTAATAACATATTTCGGGATAATGGTGTGATATCCTTTCATATATAAAGGGAATTAAGATTTAAATTTTAACTGTGATTATTGTAAGATATTTTTCTGAATATTGGTATTTTGGATGAGTCAAAATGATTTTATGATTTATCTTAATAGTTAGTTAGAAATTTTAATGAAACCAAATCGATCATCTCTGAAATTAATTGAAAAACTAAATTATTAAAAATAAAAAAATAAAAATTAAAAAAAAAATTATCTATAGTAAGATGTAATTATATTTTTTTATAAAATTAAATTATATAAAAATCAAAATATATAAATAGATTTTTTCAGAATAATAATAAGACGATTCCAATTATAATATTGGTAGAGAAGGAAATACAATAAATGCAAAGAGAGAATATTCTGTATTCAAGATTGAAGAAGGCCAAGATTTCCATATGAACAGATAGGGTATTAATATATTGGACAAATAATTTCAATGGAATAATTAGAATAGTACAAATTTAGTATTTTTATGAATGTGACATTAAAAATTTACGTTTTACTTCATAATCGTATTTTTCTTTCAAAAATAAGTAATTTAAATTATTATTTATGCTCTATTGCTAGTTAATTTCATTTATTAGAAAATTATAGATCCGAAAATTTGTTTTATATGGAATATCAGAATTAACATTTATGACCTAAATCTAATTCAGTCTTTATATTAGGTAACGAAATTAGATTTCCATCCAAATGATAGATTGAAATTCAATTTCGGCCGCTATTTGTTAAAATAGAAAAAAATTTTTATAAATTTGTAATTGAAAATTGTTTCGATGGTTAATTTTAACTATCGAATATTAATTTGATCGTTATATTATATAACGATCGAAATATTAATACAGTCACTAAATTAAATTACGATAAAAAAATACACCTATATGTATTACTGGTCACTAATTGGTTGTTAGATTAATTTAAATTAGCAACTGAATTTTTATCATGAAAATTAGGTATTTTTATTATATTTTTTTTAAAAAAAACCAGATTCTACAAATGTTACCAGAGCGTTTGGTTTATTTTTATTTTTATTTTCAGAAAACTATAACTTTTATTTTCTAAAAAATAGCTTTTTTCCATTTTCCGTTTTCTCAAAAAATACTATCTCTGTTTTTTAGAAAATGAACCTAAAAAATATAAACTAAACGCATTTTTAATTTTCTAAAAAAAAAATAAAACAAACGTCCAATTATCATACTTTCTGTTTTCAATTATTACAACATCAATTATTAGGTATATTTTGATGAAATTTATTAATTATACAGAAACCTATTTATTACTTTTCTTATTTTTATTAGCCTCTTTTATTTAGTCATTTCCATGTTAAAATTAAAATCACCATAATAACTGCCTATATTTTTTTAGGAAAATAAAAAGTCGTCAGGGACTTATGCTATAAAAGAGTAAATTAACTTATTCAATATTAATCAAGCGGTCTTTTTAAAATACAAAATAATCTAAAATAGCTTTTAATCTCAATCCTTGTAAAGAACCTTAGCGATCCAATCAATTATTGTATCTTTAATTGTAAATTACGTATCATCGAGGTTCTAATTTGTTCCATTTCTATATGTTTGCGGTTCTCCCATCCATTTTAAAGATATTGACCATATCACGTCCACATGCACCGCCGTCCCGAGCCCATTTCTTAATGATGGAATTGCAATTACAACCCGTTTTTTAAGGAGAAGAAGAAGAAGAAAAAATAAGAATAGTACTAAGACCATTACAAAATAATAATAATAATTTTCACCGATTTCTCAGCCGACCATGTGGATGATTGAACAAGCTCCGTAATAGAGGAAAGCATGTTGCCAGCCCCATGTGCTAGCTGTTGTTCTAACCTTATCGCTAATCTATAATCAAAACATCTCCAGAACTCACTCAATCGCATCTTTAGGAAACAATCTCACCAAAAGGAATTAAAGATCTCAATTCTTTCCATGTCCTTCAGAAAAGAAGCTTATCTGACTCGATACTTTTCTTTTTTTTGTTTGCTTTTTAAAGCTAGCTTCTCTTGTGTCTTGTCTTGTCCCACAAATGAAACCCCCTTTTAATATCTTAATGCACGCTTCTAAAGCACGTCCAAGCTCTCATAACTCTTCCCTATAAGTATAGTCCTCCGGGACTCCAAAGTCTTTCACACGAGCATCCAAATTAAACTTCCCTAGAAGAGAATGATCAAGTTGAGATCAAAGAGGCTGTTCAAGAGAAGTTCTAAGGTGAATCACAGCGGCGATGGAGCTATCGAAGGCCATGGTGGTGGCGGCGGTATCCAATGGGAGGTGCGGCCTGGAGGAATGCTGGTTCAGAAGAGGGAATGCGAAGAGGGAGGTGATGAAGTAATCACAGTGAGAATATCCACTGGATTTAATTCTCATTACATCTCCCTGGGAGCCACGGCCACATTCTGTGAGTCCCTTTTCCGTTGATATGTTTAATCAATACCACTTTTGATGCACTAAATTCATGTGGAATTGCAGGGGAGATGAAGATGGCAGCGTCCATGGTGACAGGATTAGAGCCGAGGGAGCAGAGGCTTCTGTTCAGGGGAAAGGAGAGAGAGGACGATGAGCATCTTCACATGGTGGGAGTCAGGGACAAGGACAAGGTGCTGCTTTTAGAGGATCCTGCAATTAAAGAGAGGAAGTTGAGAGCCATGGCAGGAATAAGCCAAGTGATGAGCAGCCCTTGCCGCACCATTATCCAAGTGTAAGTAACTACACAAAAATCAAGTTGGATTTTGGTCAGCTCAGAGTCCTTAGAACTAACGAAACTGAGAAGCCAAGTAGTTTGTAATTGGCCAGGTGATGAATTAACTAACTGTAAAGCTGTTGTAGAAGCTCCAGAGTCGCATTCCTGAATGGTTAAGTAATGGAATGAAAACTTGTGTTACTTCTGTTTCATGTGGTTGAGGCATCAAATCATCCGATTCGAGATAATGAAGCTGGTAGCATGATCATAAAAGTGACAAGGAAATAATTTCTAGGAAACATGCATTAAGAATTTATTGAGTATGACTATAATATCAAAACTTTAAATTATAAACGCACTTAAATAAACTTTCGGGTAAAAACGTTGTGCATTCATATTACCTTTTCCCCAAGAAATAGCTTAGCATTCTCCAATGCTAGATTGCATTTTTAGCATGCAAAATTTGCAATCAAATAATTGTTTAGTTGAAGGGTCACCACCACGCAGTACTAAGTGGGAACATTGGGTGACAGAGTTTGATAGAAAGTAGGGCATTTTGGGATGTCTAAGCCCTTGGAATTGAGCAAATTTGAAAAGGAACACAACAGAACTATGCAAAGGGGAAAATCTAAAGGTCTATTGCTAAGCAGTGCTGGCATGGCGTACAACGGTGCCTTCTGGTATGTGGAACCACGCAAGCCCTGGTTGACTGCATTGCCTTGATTCTGGAATAGGAACTATAGGTCCAAGAAATATGCGCCATAAATCAAGTATTATAGTTACAAGCATCGCCGCACCCAGTGCATCCACAGCCACCCTTGGGAGGTCCCATGGTTGACCATCTTTCTCATCTACCCTGAGAAGGACTAAGAGGTTAGAGTCTGTGGCGTGCAAACATAGTGCATAACATTCTACACTACAATAGAGATGATAGTTGTCATATAAGGAAATACTCTTCAGCAATATTAGTTTACTTTGTTGTGATTGTCTACGCTACCATATCATATTCACAATAAAGAAAAAGTAAAGGCTGACAACTTTGAAAAGAATCAGTCACGTTCTATGCAGTAATGTTGTTAGATGTATGGAAACATTCTTGTTTATTGATCCTAGCTCCAAAGGAAATTCATATTGTGATATTGAGCGTTTCTGCCATATTAAGCTTCTTACCTCCCAAACATAGGGAAGCTCACTAGGAAATAGATCGCATAGAATAATGATCCCACTTTGTACATGGATTCCCGATCAACGAACTCATAGTAGGGGAACTGCAAAACATGTAGATTACATACAAAGTCATCAGGTTATAAGTGTACAGCAAATGAATGAAAGTAAATAAACGCCATCACCAAACTGACAAAATTTATAACCTTTATATTGGTAGGAGAAAGTGTATATATATACTGATGTATCAAACCGTCCAGATTTGTTGGAACACTTGCTTTTATAGAGCAATAAATTCTATATACTGTGCTCATAATGACTCAACCCAACACCAAATAGCTTGGTCTAACATGTCTTATTGGTGTTTCATTCTGGAATTTCTAAGATTATATCATATAGACATTTTAAGATTCCATAAGATGAATTCATCATGTCAGTAGCTATTTATAAATAACTAGCAAATTGAAGGACTTCTCAAAGGGAACCTGGAGAATCTAACAATCATCTTTCTTCCTCTACCCCCCTACTCTCATGCATGATTCTCTCACTTCCTTTCCTGTTTTCCACACCAGCTTTTTAAGTAACTGCATATGCCATTAATAGTAGAAATATGTAGTATCAAGATAGCCTGACCAGATGGCCTCAAAAGGCTGTGACACACATAATGCTCTACAAAAGTTTGAACCCTGCATATATCATTTGCTTTTGTCCAGATAGAGCATTTCACATGAATAAATTGTTTACAGTGTTTAGGTATTTGTTTTAGGCAAAAAAAGTCCAAGTTTAGGTTTTTATTGCCATAGTTTCCTTGAACTTCTCTTGCTATGCTTGCTCTCCTAAAACTGAAAGAATTAGCCATTTGTAATTAAGCCTCAGAAGGTTATATTTCTTTGAATATGTTTCCTTAGTTGTTTTTATAGATTATTATATGTAATGAAAAAAAACAAGGTAGACGATGGTGAGAAGTCATCAAAGATAGAAGACACAAGCTACCACATACATTTGCAATAGCTAAAGTCTCCAGATAAGCAATAAAATAAGAAAGAGCTAAAATCCATGCAGCTTCACTGGCTAGTTGAATTGACTGTGGTAAATCCGTGAGGAAATGGCGCAGTCTCCGAAGTGTAATATTTGATGCCATGTGGTAAAACAGGAAACAAGAATGAGTGAGAAGGAAAGTAGTATGTGGGACCTGCAACATCAGAATAATTTGTTATACCAGACAGGATAACCAATTTAAGACCACAACCTTCTGATAAAGCTAATTGACAACAATGCACCAGCAATCATATATGACAGAATATAAAATTAACGTTATCAGAAATCTAGAATGATAGAAAAATGAAATGTTGTGTCTATAATGAAATACATGTCAAAGATTTATTTTAACTTCGTTATACATGCCCGCAAATAATTGCAATTATCACACTAAATACTTGATAACATGGAAAAATCTTAAACTAAATACCAATGTGGGTAGAAATTAAACACACCAATAACCTTTTAAATCTAATATTTCTAGCACTCCCCCCTTGAAGTATCAAATTTCCAGTTTAACCAGTCTCTGTCCGATCCAGTTTTAACCACTATTTTTGAAAAGATTGTTTCACTAAATAGGATCAGTATGGTAACAAGATATATGTGCTACCTAAGGAGATTATCAGCATATCATCTTTAGTCACACAAACGAACAGATCGTCAAATTTATCAGTAAGATAGTTGATATAAAAACTAAGGTGATTGTTATTGTACAATATGTCAACTATCTTCTTTTTCTTGACCATACCAGGATAACATCAAGAGAGAGGCTAAAAGAAATTCAACTAGCTTTTGAACATCACACATGTATGCAGGTCACATAATAAGAAGCCTCCCTTCGACACTTTCAGTGAATCTAAGCGTAAGGAGCAAATCTCTTGCATACAACAACAATCAAATCTTATCCCACTAGGTGAGGTCGGCTAACCAAATACCTTGCATAAGAGATTTAATTTATATTCAGTCAAACATCAATTATTTTCTATCTAACGGAATAGTTGTCCACCTCAATGCTCAGAAGAACACTCAAAAATGGAAGATTGAAGCTCATAAGGAAGAATCAAGAAGTGTAGCAAAACATTAATTTCGTTGCAATTTCACATCCAAATTTTTTGAAGGCATCTGTAAGTAAAGAGCACTATCTTTTCATCCAAAATGAAGAAAGATGCAAACTGTAAAGGGTGCCTGAAAATACACAGATTGATTTTTAGTGGTGAGGCTGTAATTTGAAGATGGTTTACAGTAAGAAGAGAATTTCAACACCTGATTTGTCAAAAATGGAGAGAAATTGAATCTATTTTTAGCTCAAGACTTTGTCATAGCTACTTAAAAGACAATATAACAAAGGAAGGACTCTATATAACATGTTTTGGAGTTTGATATAAGGAAAAAAAGAGAGTAAAAATTAGCATCATTTGTCTGCTCGCTTACATTGTTCATTCTCCACGAAGGAAAAGTGTATGACGCTCCAAGTACTGTGAAGAAATAGTGAGTCCAGAAGTAGTTCCCAACATAACTAAAAATTGCAATCCACAGATTTGCCTGAAGCAAACAAATCATCAAATCTTACACAGTGTCATTATAGTAAGAGAAAAAATATAGCAAAGTGTTTAATAAAGCTGAACTTTTTAAGAACAAAGCTATAAACTGAATCCCAGTGTATCTTTAAAAAGTAATGCAGAGAACTAAAGAAAAACTTGTCATGTGATTTTTGTAGTGATACCTATAAAAATTATCATGGATGAGTAATAAATACTTGCCAGGAATCAATAAAGGTAAGGTTACCTTCACCCAGTACCGGTCTTTCCAGCATTTGCCACTGTCTGCCTGCAAGAAAGGGCAGGAGAAATCTTCAACTCGAGTTATATATAACTGTTTTTATTGATTTCACTTTTCAGCATCAAACATTCAATTTAGGTAGAGTGGATGTTAGTGCAGTTGCAAAGAAGTAATTCGGGGGAAGTGATACAAAAAGAGGTTATTGGCATATAAAGCAAAAAAAGACCAACATCAGAATATGTAAACTAAAAAGGCATTATATATTCATACAAGACAAAACGTTCCAATTTGAACACCAAACTAAGCAAAGGGAAAATTTTGTTATTTTTTATTTAATAGAAAGAATATGTGGCGGCAACTCTTTTGTTTCCAAACAGATGCTAGGCGTCACCACAAAGGCAATCCATTAATTATCCATCAAATCTTTCCCTGTATGTAGAATGCCTAAAATCATCTGTGCAGCAGCTGGACCACTGCTAGTCTATGGATATCACAATTTGACAAAGGCACTAATAAACACATCGCCTGATCGTTCCACATGAGAAAAAAAATTCAGTATCGAAATCCTGATTGTTCTACATAAGGAAAACAAATCAGTATTCAAATCCTGATCATCCTGTGTTGCAGATATTTGTCATTCAACATTAGATAGCATTAGTTGTGTTTCCAGTTTAGTTACACAGCTGAAATAGCCAACATATAGGAAGAATTTGAATCTAACAAATTTTAGAACTTGTAGAATAAGTTGCAAAATTAACATTCTGTTCCCTCTTTTCAAGTCCTGTCCAAGGTATGCCAAATTGATTGTTAGGGACATGCTTGCTCCATTGCATTTAGTGTGCAGAAACATCAACATTAAGTAACACATAAATAAACTTGTGGTAAAAAAACTGCAAATCAAATAAATTTAGTAAGGGCAATAAGCAGGTACTCGAAGAAAGAATAGCTGCTCAAAGAAAACCAGATAAGCTATGTACTCAAATTAGTAACATCATCAACTAGTTTGAGTTCGAAGTATGGACCTTCCCCACGATCAGAAGTGGTATCAAGAAAGCTGGAGTAGCAGAAACCAGCCCAAGAATCAGATACTCCAATTCAGTGAATTTCTGTCATCAATGCCATCTTATAACAATTTCTCAAGATTTTTCAGCATTAAAATAACATCAATTTCCATGAAATCTGCATTTAAAATACAATACTTCCAAATCGTACAAATTCTGTATAGGCCATTTATTTCTTCACACTTCAAGAAAAATGTAAACAAGCTGACGGTCTTTTATCACTAAATATTAAACGATCTACTACGGTAGTAGGGAGGAAAAAGCAATAGTAAATGAAACATTGATCATCTCTGAGGAGACAAGGAAACCATTTCTAGTTGATAGAGAAACCTAATCTATCAAAAGCCACAAACCACGCGAAAATAGAAGTCGAAAGCCATGATTCAAATGAAAAGAGGAAAAACATTCGACATAATCCCAAATCGGTCCACGAAAAATGGATGTAAAAGCATAAGCTAAGGACGATATCACGAGGAGGAAATCACCACGAACAGGAAGAAGTAAGTTCGGACCTCGTAAAGCTTATTAGGGACGATGATCCCGAGGCAGAGGGTGAGCCAGAAGGGGGTGTAGAGTAAAAAAAATGCTTCCCCCCATCTCTTGCTTGGATTCGAAGCCAACCACAAGCTGGTCATGAATGTCGTTCCCCCGGCGAGCCTGCATCAACTCCGGCGGAAACAATGAGAACCACCTCCACCCTAGACACGAGTTACAGAACAGCGACGCATGGTACAATTACCTAACTCTCCACTGTCCGTCAGATCGCCGGGCAAGGGAGCGCCGGCGCAGCAGGCTGAGATGGGAACACCGAGCACGAAGCCCCTCGCACGTCTATCTCACACACACACTAAACAGCCGAGAGTAGATCCGACCGCGGCACGGTTCGACGGTTCACAAAATCTCCATGCGGTTTCCGGTTTCGGAGACGCCGGATTCGGTTCGACTAAAATCTCCATTAGTTTTTAAATTTTCTTTAAAGACTTTTAATTATTTTTCTACATTTAGAAAGGAATAAAGGCACTTTAAAAAAAAAAATCTGAATAAAGCATTAATTGAAATAAAAGTGACAGGGAAATAATAATAATTAATTGTAACGGACCTCGCCAGTGTTTCGCCTTGATGGAATTAGGATAAGCATGCTCTGGACGCGGGACCTTTCCTTGTCAGCATCCCACATTTATATATATAATTTTTCAAGTTTTAAGGACTGAAATATAATTTTGTAAATGAACAATTGAAGACGACAAAGAGTGCAGTCCCATTTATTTTTAAACTCCATGCAATGCACTGCATCAGACTGAAAGAGTTTTATATATATACTTACTGTTCCTGATCCAAACTTTTTTTTAATGATAATTTATTAGTAATTAACTATTCGTCTGTGGCAGTAGATTCAGAGATAAAATAATGGGATAGGATCCTCTGGATCGTAATCCTTGATCTATTTCTGGATCAAAAGTTGTTAATAGATGGAATATCATAGAACAGATGGAGTCCATCAAATTCCAGCACTCCAAAAGATCATACTTATCTATGGCCCGTTGTAGTAAAAATATGTTACTAAGGGAAGATACTAATTAGGAATTGACTTCTTATTTTATTATAATAAAACTATCATCCTTAATCAATTAGATATCTTGTGAGGACAAATAAAAAAAAAGCACATACTAGCACGGAAAATAAACAATCCACCTATTAAATTTGGAAGCGCAAACGCGCGAGAGTCGAGAAACTCAATTGTCAGAGTAGTTGAACATAATGACATATTATTTATTGAATTCTTATTGAAGATAGCTTGCTTATCTTCGAAAGAGGAACATCCAACTACAATTTGAATTTGGCTTCTGACTATTATAGAGCTCTTTGTTTTGTAATTACTCTTCTGACGATGAGCACGAATCTTCTGACGATGAGTATGAAGAACGAGATTTATCCTTGCAAATTACTATAAATGATTACAGTTTAATTTTTGTTTACAGATCATATTATTTCATACATTCATAATTAATATTGATATTAGAACTGCTAATTAGTTATAAATGTATGAGAACGTAATATGTACCTTACTTCTATGTTGAATCTGTCGTTACTCTTTGCCCTTATTCGATGAATGATTTAAATGCCCATGGAGTTAGCTCCATAGCCTACTGCCAGCGCAGGGCAAGATCACGGCCTTGTCGCGATCTGCCATAATCACTGACGAGCGTCGCAATCAGCGGTTGTAATTAGGCCTCGAGAGAATGCCCATGGAATTTGTCTCCGATTTTGGCCAGTGGTTGTGCTCATGGTCGCTTCTCGTAGACCGTAGCTAGCCTTGCGCTGCAAGGGTATGCCGGCGACGACATTCTGGACCCAGCGAAATCTCCCTGGGTGGTTGGCGATGCTCCTATAGTCGATGATGCGTCTTTGGTAGCCTCTCGCACTTTCTGCGTGAGTAGGCGCCAACAACCTCGTCGGCCCAAGGGCGACCGAAGTTCGGTGCCTGAAAGGACAACTTGATCGATTGTTCTGGAACCTTGAACAGAAAGAGTTTTCCATCCTCGATAATTACAGGATCTAGGCTTTAATACGTTCACTGTGAGGGAATCCAAAGGTGGTAGTAGATATGGGGCTCTCAAAAGGGTAAATCTCATATGTACAATTGTATTTAGAGTTACTTCACCATGAGTTTTCAGAGGAGGATCCAGAGAAAATTTTTGAAGAATCTAAGAAAGATCTAGAGGAAGATCCTGAAGAATTTGAAAAGAATCCAGAGGAGGATCCTGAAGAATCTGAAGAGGATTCTAAAGAAAGGTTTGATGTTAGACCAAATTGAAAATTCTAAAATTGGTCTATCTGAGATTGCCTCAAATGAGTCAAGATTGAAGGAGATTAACTTGACCACTGCACTAGTTATTGTCCTAGTGGGAGTAGTGTTGACATATCTAGTTTATTAGAGTTTTTTTATTGTTACTGTCGTTATGTACAAACAGTATTAGTCCATTTAATTTTTGAGTCGTATAATAAATTCTATCGTTATGTGTGAACAAAGTTATTTTATGTAAAATTATGTTATATGTTAACAAACTTGAAAAATGATTATTTCATATTTAATTAATGATTTATTTATTTTATAATTATGTGGTATTTATTGACTCAATATTAATTAGTTCATATGTTGTGATGTGTGTAATAGTATTTATCAAAGTTATTTTGATTGGTTATACGAATGATGAGTAGAAACGAAGTTATTATTTAATTTTATAAATCAACTCAAATTAATATTGAGTCAATTATAAATTGCATACGTATGAATTGCACTGGATATTAAATAATGTGTTTATTTATATTATATCATGGTAACTAAAAAACATCATAGCTGAACTCAATAAGGGAGAAAAACTTAATGGGAAAAATTATAAAATCTAGCACCTTAAGATACAATATGTACTTGAGGATTAAGAAGTTTTAGAAGCTATAAATCAAGTTATGGTAGAACATGTAGATGGTCCCACTGCATAAAATAGACGAGATATTGATGTCTATAAGATATGAAAGAAAAAGTACTTCACTACAAAGGACATATTAATTAGTTCAATGATTGATGACTTAGCTTTTGAGTATGAGTCGTATCTCTCAGCTCATGCAATCCAGGTAGCCTTTAAAAAGAAATACAGTGAAGTAAGTCTGAACAAGCTTCGGTAGTTGAGGATCAAGTTTGACAACTACAAGAAGTGTCAGAATGTTTTCATGGTTCAACACCTCAGGGAGATGTCTAACATGATTCAGAAGCTTAAAAATGTTGGTCATGAGTTGACCGATGAACAATAGGTTCAAGCAGTTATTTGTTCCCTTCCAGATTCTTGGGAGACCATGAAGCATACCCTAACTCACAATGAGAGTATCAAGACTTTCATTGATGTCTCACGCCATGTAGAATTGGAAGCGGAGAGAGTTGAATCCACAAGGATTTCTGGACTAGCCTATGTAGCTGTAGGTTCTATTAGATCATCTGGATCCAAGAAAAAGAAATGATTCAAGAAGGGGAAGGGAAAGAAGAAAGAAGTTGCTACTGTGGGGCAGGGCACAATCAAGAAGAAAGGAAAGAACACTGGAATAAAATCTAAAAATAAGTTGACTTGCTTTAACTGCGACAAGGAGGGTCACTTCGCTCGGGAGTGTACTGAGAAAAAAAAAGGCAAATCTAAGTGTGTCTTCTTTTTCTGAGTATTTTGTTATTAGTTCAGTATTGCTAGCTGATTCTTATCCTTTGTGGATTATAAATTCAAGAGCAAGGAACCATGTAGCTCGGGAGTAAGTTACATTTATAGAGTACCATCAGGTACCAACTGACAACAAATATATCTATGTGGGAAACAATGTAAGAGTTGAAGTCAAAGGAGTCAACACTTGTAAACTCAACCTTCGTAGTGGTAGTGTTTTATTTCTACATGATGTCATATATGCTCATGAAATTCAACAAAATCTTGTTTCCGTTACATGTCTTCTTGATTTAGGGTATTGTATTAATTTTTACAATCGGTGTGTTGAACTTAAGATTGACTCATTGTCAATCGAATATGATTTTTAAACAAATAGTTTTACAGTTCCTGATTTATAACCAGATGTCAATTGTGCTATTGAGGGTTGTTTTTTTAAATAAAATTGTTCTAACTAGTTATGCAGATATAACTGATGAGGTTTGACATGCTAAATTAGGATACATAGGACAAGAACGTATGATCTGTTAGCTAGAAATGGCCTATTGGGCACTCGAACTAAGATTCACTTGTCTATATGTGAGCACTGCCTTGCTAGAAAAGTAAACCATTTGGTAATGTTATTAGAGTCAAGTCACCATTACAATTAATTCATTCAGATATTTGTGGTCCAATGAATATGAAAGCTAGACATGGAGTTTTATATTTCATTACATTCATAGATGATTTCTTACGTTTCGATCATGTGTATTTAATTTCTCATAAATCCGAAGCATTGGATTGCTTCATTCATTATATCAACAAAGTTGAAAATCAAACTTAATGTAAAGTTAAGACTTTACACACTGACCATGGAGGAGAATATTTGTCTGATATGTTCAAGATAATATGTAATGATAGAGAGATTATAAGACAACTGACAATCCCTGAAACTCCATAGCCAAATGGGGTAGATGAAAGAAAAATAGGACTCTTCTTGAAATGGTTAGGTTTATGATAGCGCAGGATAATTTATTGATATCCTGTTAGGGAGATGCATTATTAACTGTGACATATATACTTAACAAAGTACCTTCAAAGTCAGTTTCATCTACTTCATATGAATGTTGGATAGATAAAAAAAATCAGATTTGAGTAATTTGAGACTCTAGTGGTCAGCTACTTATGTTCATAATAGTTCTCACAAGTATGGAAAACTGGAATCTAGGGGAAGGAAATTTATCTTTATTAGATATCATGAGACCTCCAAAGGTTATAATGTTTTCATAGGTGATCAACTAGATGAAACTATCTCCGAAATAGATTCGAGAGATGTGACTTTTCTTGAAACAAGTTTCCAAACAGATGTGGTGTTGATAAAAGTGTTCATTTTTTAAGGAGGTTGAGATATTATCAATAGGATGTTTGACTCTAGTCAACCGATTGGGAGTGATTTGTCAAGTCATGAGTTGACTTCTCAACAACCCAACTTGTGAATAAGTGCTCGTAAAATCAAATCTAAGAAGAGGTTGATATTGAGAATGAGACATTGTGACACTCCCATTTGACGATGATAAACCTCAATCTATTGAGGAAGTATTGAGATGTAGAGTTAGAGAAAAAAATGAAAAGTTGTAATGGTTGAAGAGATGAAGTCTATGAATCAGAATCATGTTTGTACCTTAGTCGATCTTCCTCCAGGCCGAAAGGCTATTGGGAATAAGTGAATTCTCAAGATAAAGATGAAAGTTAATGGATCAATTAACACATACAAAACTCATTTGGTTGTAAAAGGATATACCCAAAAGGAGGGTATTGACTTTGAAAAGACATTTTCTCTCGTAGTAAATTTATGTCAATACGAGTTATTTTGACCTTTATGGCACATTATGACTTGGAATTATATCAAATCGATGTAAATTGGTTTCTTAATGGTGAGCTTGACGAGGAAATCTATATGGTTCAGTCATAAGGTTTTATTGTTGAATGCCAAGAGGAGAAAGTATGTAGACTTAAAAAGTCTATATATGTGTTAAATCAAGCATCAAGATAATGAAACATAATATTTAATTAAGTTATTTTATCTTATGGTTTCGAGATGATCAATGAGAATCATTACGTTTTCTTGAAAAGAGGAAAAGGAAAGTATGTCATTTTATCATTATATGTTGATGATATACTGATAGCCGGAAATGACATAGGGTATGTGAATGAAGTCAAGAAGTAACTGTCATCACAATTTGATACAACGGATATGGGAGAAGTTGAGTACATCTTAAAGGTAAAGATCATTTGAGATCATTCTAAAAGACTTTTAGGTCTGTTACAAGAGTCTTATATAAATAAGATGTTAAATCATTTTAACATGTCTAATTACAACGTCGAACATACACCTATTCTGAAAAGTATTGTTTTGAACAAGAGTATGAGTCCCAAAACTCCTAAGGAAATAGCTGAGATGAATAAAAAATCATATGCAGTGCTATTGGTAGTTTAATGTACACTATATTGTATACATGTTCCGATATCAGTTATATTGTTGGCTTAGTCAGTCACTTCTAGTCAAACCCAGGACCGAGACACTAAAACATGATAAAAAGGATATTTAGATATATCAAAAAGAGAACATATTATTGTCTTTATTTCCAAGGATTTGAGATGAGTCTGAAGGGCTATATAGATACGGATTGGGCAGGAGACTTTGATGACAGAAAATTCACATTGGGTTATACTTTCTTGCTGAATGGCGGCACCATCTCATAGAACAGAAAGAAACAGGCTTGTGTAGCACTGTCGACAATGGAAGCAGAATATATAACTTGTGTAATGGTTGTGCAAGAAGTTATATAGTTAAGAAGGTTCCTAAAGAATCTGAAGATTGTTGAAGATAGTGGAAGTCTTGTTATAGTGTACTGTGATAGTCAAGATGTAATAGATTTCTCGAAGGATCTTAAATATCACAGCAATGACAAGCATATACTATAAAATATAATTTTATGAGGGATATTATGACTAAAAGGAAGGTAATTCTTGAGTATGTCCCTACATGTGCTTGTTGAAGATAGTGGAAGTCCTGTTATAGTATACTGTGATGGTTAAAATGTAATAGATTTCTTGAAGGATCATAAATATCACAGCAATGACAAACATATGCTATAAAATATAACTTTGTGAGGGATATTGTGACTAAAAGGAAGGTAATTCTTGAGTATGTCTCTACACGTGCTATGTTTGCAAATCTTTTTACTAAGTCAATGACTAAAGAGTCATTTAAAGAACATGTAAAGTCTTTGTTACATTTGGATAAGATATCGGTGATCATGTGGCAAGTTAAGATTGGTTCACTCACATGGACAATCATCTTTATTTGTTATATATAAATTGAGTTAAGATTGATACTTATGTAACTGTGAATAGAGACATACCCATAAGTTAAGGTCGACATAATAATTGTGTTAGGATGAGATCATTTATGTGTTAATGATGATTGAAGTAAATGAACCCACCATTTACTGAATATGTTAGAAGCCATATTTGAATTCATGAGTTAAATTTAGGATTAGACATTAGGTATGTCTAGATCAAAATATGTATAATGTTAAATTTAGAAAAAAAACATATGTTATTTTTAGTAAAAAGAAAAACATCGTAGTATGCTATAGCGACAATAAAGGTAGTAGGAAAATGAATCACTATTTCTCTACTATGTGAAACCTTTGATACTATAAGTTAATATTAATTTTATCCTAAGTGACTATTTAGCTGTTTACTTAAAGTTTTAATCAATGACTGCTACTTTAGCATGTATCCTATGACTATATATGATTTGATCTACGAAGCATAACTAGGAAAATAATTGATTAGAATGAATAGATTCTAGCTAAAAGGGAAGATTAAATAAATTTGCAACTTTTGATGTTATTTACTGATCGACCCATTTCTATTATGTATAAAAATGATCATAAATATTGAATATAAAATATGTTCTTGACATAATAATCATTATAAGGGATTAGAGATGTTTATATTGATGTAAATGAAGATTATTTAATCTGGGTTAACTAGCAAGACATGAATATCTTCAAGATAATGACTGTATGTCATTAGGAGATTGGATGTTTTCTGGATAACGGATATGTACTACCAGGAGAGAGGCTATGTGCTATTGTGAGAGTATCTCTGATTCATTTGGAAGAGCGGCTAAGTAAAGTATAACAATTTTGTTAGCATTGATTGCTCCGAGAGTAGCTATGTAAAGTGTAACAATCTTCTTAGCGACTATCGCTCAATGTGCTTGCTATTGCACGAACTATTTTATCTAAATATGGATTGGATGTTCTGATATGGCTTTTATGGCTAAACTCTTATATAATCTATGTAACTTATTTAGTCTTTGTGACTAACTAGTCTTAATGGCTTGACTTGAACGAGTGAGAGATGCTGGACGTGTGAGAAGTGGGAGGTGTGGGTAGTTACAAAAACTACCCACATACCTCACTTGTTTCTTTATGTATGTTGTGTCCAAGTGCAATATGAGAAAAGAGAGCTTATCCTACTTATCTTAAAAAAAGAAACATCTAAGTATAATTTTGGGATTTGGTTTGTGACCATTGAAGAGCTCTTTATTTTGTAATTGCTCTTCCGACAATGAGCACGAATCTTCCTGCGACGAGCACGAAGAACGGGATTCATCCTTGTAAATCACTGTAAATGTTTACAGTTTGATTTTTATTTACATATCATATTTTTCATACATTTATAACTAATAGGTAAATCACAAGGGATTTTATCCAAGTGTAATAGTCCTTTGCATGAGGAGAATAGGCACCTAACGAGATATTATGTACCCGTTAAAAATCGATCTCAATACCTATTTAAGTAAATACTCATGCAGGTACCAAAATATATGGGGGTAAACGAGTAGAGATCAATTGTAGTAAAAAAACATGATTACACTCATCCTAAACACGCTTTACAATCCGTCTCAGATCATGTAAAGGGATATAAATTATAAGATCAACTTATAGTCGACAGACAAATAAATAAAAATAAATTGGGAGGAGTTTCTTTTCCGAGAGATTCATCCTTAAAAATTAATCCCTATTTATTATAATAAATTTCTCACTCTCCAACCAACCGACTGAGGATCAATTAACATTATAACACTAAATTTATTAAATAAATGAGTGGACCTCAATGCTACATAGATTATAATAAAAAGATATTTTTATTCACATAAATTTAAAAGTGAATTCGTGCTTATTTGCTTTTCAAATAACTAAATATTCGTAACTCAAAAGTACTCTCGGGATTATAATGTACTGATAGGGTATCTAAATTATGATCTAAATATTTACAGTGTACTCTCCCGCTATGATAAATTTGAATTATCAAATTATATTGTTAAAGCTATTAAATTATATTAGAAATGTCCAATGTTACTCTGTTCGATGTATTACTTTAAAATTTATATACAAATTTATTTTATAGTATAACTGCACAAACAAAAGCACCCGGTCATATAAATAGAGCTACCCATTTTTTATGTACAATTGTTTTCCTATCCGGCTGTTTTTTTCTTTGGTAAATAATTCAAACATTATGAACAAAATTTCAACATTTTGTTCCCTTACTGCCCTCGGAAATTATAGTAGCTGATTTAAATCCCCCTCTTTCCCCACTTCATTTTCTGTTCGATTTATTGGTAGTCAGTTCATCTTTCGATTACAGATCATTAAAGAGGGAAGATCTAAGGTTGAACTTCGCTTTCTGTCTGTTTTCTATAACGAAAATAACAGCATCGCCCCCAATGGGTTCAAAAAATCCTTGTGTGAAGGGTTGAACTGAACTGTACTCATGCTGAACATAAACTCTCTGCATTGTCTATTTCAGTTCTCTAACAATTCAACACATTTTCTCAAATACTCCTGCATGTTTCATGCTTCTTTAACTTGCAATGGCAATCACACAATTGCACAAATATCAAACAATTGGGCATATGGATCATTCAATAAAAATTCAAAAAGATCATGTTATTATATATATACACATTGTAGGAATTAGAACTTACAAGATGCAAATTGACAATGGAGTAAAAGTGTCGGTCATTACTTGGATACTCATTTAGACCATGCAGCTAATTACACACTGAGTGCTTCTAACATGGACACAGCTCTTATACGTCTTTGAAGAGCAATCGATACTTGGGAATTCTTTCCGGTGGAAGTGGACACCTGACGATGAGCTTACCTTTCATTGCTCCTCTAAATATAGCCTGAAGAAGGTGAAAATATATGCGATTAAGAAACGAATTGTCAAGGCTAAATCATATAATGAGCTCAGGCAAAATAGAAGACAGTGTACCACTCTGGTTGATTTAGGTAATGTAGTATGTATGTTACTGGAGCCAAATTTATCAAGATTTCTAAATAGAATACAAGCCCAATGCAATTGAAACATTGACCAGTTTAGTGAACATTTCAGCAAGAAACAATGAGTTGGAATGAAATATTGCAACCAAGATGTGCAGGAAGAAATTTCTATGCAAAACATACTCCCGGCAGTCAGAAATTGTGTAAAGGTACACCAAAAGAAACAACCCTTTACCATCCAAGAATGTTATGCAGGGTGATGTATAGATAACAAGGGACTGAAACATTGATAATAGATCATGAAACCTACTGAAGCTAACTAGAGTCAAATTTGTTATCTCAAGTCAGTTCCTCCATAATATAATTTACTGATATAATTGATGAAACTTAATTATACAAATGCTTCTCATTGATAACTTTAGGCATTGTTCAAAGAAATATCACTAATATGTGAATTATAAAATACTTCTCATTGATATCTAAAATTGTAACATTGAAACAAAAACAAAAAAAAAAATCAATCCACCTTTTTTTTTTTATGAAGGAACAGTATCAAATTTCTTATTTCAACTGAAGTCTTTCTAAGGCGAATATACGATACTCACCTCTAGGACATCAATTAGATCCTGTTTGGTATAAAAAGATCCAACCCATTTAGTATGATCAGGAGTCCTGAAACACAATAATAGAGAAATTTAATATCCAAGATCGTACATGATATATCTGCAAAAATAATATTTAAAAGGTAAAATCACCACATCACATTGTATATGTTAATAAAAAAACAGAGTGGCAATGATTAATAGAGAGAAATATCCCTACTATTGCATTTTGGGAAGGGAAGAACAAAATTGCTGCTTTAATTTCTAGAAATGAAATATCCTATTAAGTGAGAGAACCAGGAGTTAAGTAGCACACAGAAGAAATTAAGGTATGATTGGAATTACCCCGAGTCCATCTTCATATGATGAGCATTAAAGAAGAAGACGGTGGAGGGAAGCAAGGTGATGTCGAAGTAGTTGAGATAGACCTGCACCTCCTCAGCGTCGGCATCCACCAGCGCGATGTTTGCGAACTTGGAGACCTTCCAAGCCGACTTAGAGAGCTGCGGGTGAAGAAGACCACAACAGGTGAGAGATAGATTGACAAAGAGAGAAAATAATAAGAAGAGAGGGAGAAGGGTGGGTACGATGTCGTCGAGGTGAAGGCAGAGGAAATCGGCGGCCCGGCCAAAGCGGAGGAGGAGGACCGTGTCGAGGGTATCACGGATGATGCTATCGACGTCGCGCTTCGTCGTCAGCGTCGGCAGAAGGAACCCGCTCATCCCTCCCTCTCTCCGACCAACACCTGAGAACCCCTAACAGAAGCATATTTGTTTAGGTTCATCTGTTGGCCCAAGTTATAGGCCCATTAGTGCTGCCGAAAGAGGTTATTCAAAATTTAAAATTTAGTAAAAAACCAAAAAAAAAAAAAACGACTCTTCATCGTTAATTAAACATCCTTTTAACACCAACAAAACTAATTAATAATTTTAATATATATATATATATATATATATATATATATATATATATATATCCTGAGACGACTTATCATCTCCCTCCAAAATATATATATATATATCCTGAGACGACTTATCATCTCCCTCCAAAATTAGTTTGCGTAAACAAAATTACTCAAAATAAAATAAAAGATAAAATGTTTTTTTTTAAAAAAAACATTTTCCTATACTAAAGGGAATCGATTTAATTTTTACTCAAAAATCTAATGTATGACCCAATATAAATTCCCACACGCTGTATATCAAAAGATAACCGTAGCACCGCACAATCCTTCTTGTTAGGCTTTGTAAATCTTAACTAAAGTGAGCTACACTGATATCTCAAGCTATTTACATCATGCTCCAGTTGAGTTCCAATCCTTCAGCATATAACAAAATGCCTTTAGCATTGATAAATAAAATGAACAACTTTATTCTATCCACAAACAGTGGAGATCACATGATAACCCTTTACAAGTGAAGGCAGACAAATTGTTTGGTAAATTTGTTAGCATACCTTCAGTAATATCCAAGATGTATCTCCAAGAAGAACAGAAGTGTTGTCTCTCTCTGTCAAATATATCCTGATCAGAACAATACGGGTTCTTAGGAACAAATGCAGGCCACGGAGCAGGTACGATATGCATCCTAATCAAATATAACTCGATTGAATCTCATCCTTCTGATCCATGGTAAGTATAGTAGAGTCCAATGCTCTTCTTCTGGCTTGAATCTGACGCACACACTCGGCTATTAAAACACTAAACTTTGGAGCAGGTTTGCTCGTGGAGTATATGTTTAGTCCAGCCTTTCTCAAAGCTTGTGATATGCTCCTCTGAGACTTCTGCAAATGGATGTGGCAAAGAGAAGGTATAGAAGATCTCAGAACTGGCTTCCCACATGTAATGGGTCCACTATGCCCACAGCTGTTTTCAAAGAATAATCATCAATTGTCTTTTGAAATTTAAATAATCAACCAAAGATGTAATCCGAAAAGAAATCTCTTCAGAGTAACTAGAGATTAAGCATGTCTAAGGTCTATATAATAGATTGTTATCCAGTGGATTTTGTAGCTCATATTTGCTAGAAATGTCTTGTATAAGAGATAAGAATGCAATTGATAATATAGAATAGATTGTTGTGATTGGCATTACTAGACATCTCTGTTAAGATGATTTTATTTGTTGGTTATTGAAAATACAAGAAAAAAAATATTGTTTCAATTCATTCTCTAATAACGTTTACTATTCAATTACATGTTTATACTTTATATGATGTATATCCTTGTGCTAAAAGATCATGTTAATAGAGAGATCAGTTATTCATTAGCTGTATACATTTTAACAATTTATCATATTTTATAAATACAAAAGTGCTTTTATTATGCAAGTTTAGTTCAAGATATAGCTATCATATTACCTCATAATGACCAAAGTCTCTTTCTCATTGTATCTTGTAGAAAATATGGTAACCTTCTCCTGGGACTTAAAAAGCCCTTACACAAGCCATATATGTAACAGCCAAAGCAAATTTTGAAAGAGGTTGTATAGCAGCCATATATGATATTTGGTCTACATATGTAAGTTAAAATGCAATAAGTTCACGAAGCTCCCGCCAATAGAAGGTCCTGGGAAAAGGTCTATTGTATGCAATCTTACCTTGGAAAAAAAAATCTTTTCATGTGTTTTACATTGTATGATTAATATATTTTTCTACTTGTAAATCTAAATTTGGTGTGTTGATAACTATATTATGTGTATCTTAATTATTTTTAACAATATAAATATTTAAAGTATGGCCTATGATGGAAAGGGGATAATTCCTAATTGAGAGAGAAATATTATTATCTACCCTAGATACAATTTCACACTCAATCTGGTAGTCATATCCACTGAGACAATTGAAGATCACACTTACTACTTTGTGAGAACCAGCACACAGTTCAGTACAATTAAAATTCAAAATATTCACATACACTTATATTGTTTGTATTCTCAGTGAAGACTGCTAAAAGTAATACAGTTTTAAAAATGCACATTGCATCAAATAAACAGAATTTACGGAGCCAACGGATACCAAATGTCATAGATAGCAATTACCTATAAAAACGCATGCCTAAGTGCTAGCGCACATGACATACAAAATAAAATTTAAATTTGTGAGCGTTTGTTTTGGAGAAAGTTTCATATAAACATATGAAACCTAAAAGATGCAATTAAACATACTTCTTTAGCTAATGAATAAAGAGAAGAACTTTGTAATGCGCACACAACCATGTCCACAAATTTATGCCTACATGAAATAGCATTGCCATAGAAGAGTATAAAAATGAAGATCTACATAAACCACAACCAAGTACTTCAACGTAAACCATCTTATAAGAATTAGTAACTCGTAACCTAGTCAAACAGGAAATTATTTGAGAGTCCATACCTCTTTGTTACGAAAGAACAAGGCTTGTAAAGCGTCTGCTTCTTGTCCGCCAATATATGCGGATGGCAAAATCTCGTCAAAGGCATCGCTTTTGACTTGCATCCGGCAAACGCACACCGCTTCCTCTCTCTTATGTTCCCCACGATACCTTCCCCTTCGTCAAACCCTAATTGAACCCGACGCCTTACCCTCGCGACCTCCGTCTCCTCGCCATTCTCCTCCGTTGCTCCTTCCTTATCCTCCCCTTCCTCCTTCTCCTCGTCCTCCACAAAGGGGCTAACACCGTGCTCCCAGTAGTAATCCCGATGCTTTACCCTGACCTCCTCCATTAGGGCCCAATATTGGCGTCTATATAATGACGCCAGTTGCTTCAACCGGCGCGAGCGGCGGCGAAGCACCTCCTCCCGGGAGAGAGATGCCGAAGCGCGAAGGCATTCGTCCTCTTCGGCTCCGTCGACGGCGAACGCGGAGGGGCCCACCACCGTTGCCTCGGCTCCAGCAGCGTTAGAGTTGGGGATCGATTCGCTCCTCCGCGGCGCCTTGCCCTCCCTTGCAGACCACATCGTCTCTCTCTTTCTCGCCTTCTCACGCTCCCCTTTCTCCTCCGATAAGGAAGCCCGTTAGAAGGATCCGGAGGGGCGGAAGAAGATGGGAACAATCTGGTGAAAGCGACGGACAGATGATCGAGGATCCAGCATCGGACGGATGAGACGACAGACTGTTGCCCGTCTCGTATTGTTGGTTTCAGTCTCTTTAAAATCTTCACTGCGGCTTTTACTAACAATCCACGTGGGCCGCGACGGCTGCCCCATGGGGGTGGGTGCACGTGGATGGCAGGCAAAGCATTATAAAAAATGCGGCGTGTCGAGTTGTTAGTGGACCAGAGAGGATTCTGTTCGCTGTGTGGGGGAAAACATTATTTCGGAAGTTTCTTCTTGAAAGAAAAGGTAATGTCGTAACCTTTTCCCATCAAAGCCCTGGTATTTATTTTTTTTCTCGAAGGACCCCTAGTTTGAGTTTTCCTTTGGCCAAATGGCGGTATCTTTACACTGTTTTGTATTTAATATAAAAAAAAAATTGAATGAAAAGATGACAAAAATAAAATGAAATATTTAAAGAAGTTATAAAATTATCTATAAACAATAAGATTTTCATTATTTGCTAAGCTTACTTAAATAATATATTAGTTATATTAAATTTTAATATTAATTTTTCTCTATGTATTAAAAAACTATGTATAGTTATTCTAGAAAAAAGGAACTGATTAAAAATTTTAAAAAAAGTGTATATGTTAATTTTGGATACCAAATGATGGCGCCGACTAGTAGTATTAAAACAAATTATTGTCAAAATATATATTTTTCTTTCCTAAAATACGCTTTTTAAAAATGTAAGGTATTTAAACAAATTATTGTTAGTAAACAAATTTATAGGAATACTTTTTCATAATTTTGAATAGAAAAGGTAAACTTTAATATTTTTAAAAAAAATAATAAATTCCCTCTCATAAAAGCAATAGGTTTCCTTAGAAAAAAAATATAACATATTTTTTATGATTTCCTCCCTACCTATTAAACTTCTTTACAAAATAAATAAGAAAAATACTATTTTTGACCAATAATTTTAGCAAGCAATTATTTTTTTGTTTATAAAAAATAAATTTTGTTATCAATTAACAAGACCTTCCAATTTAATGCCACTTACCATAATTTGCCTTCCTAAACGTGGTAAATCAACCTAATGGAATCAAAATGAAAGAAACTTTTACCTAAACTACAGACGGATTTAATTGGATGATCAGTTGGTCCCCTCATATGGGTGTGACTGGGTATTGGCGTTGGAGATATATAACATAAGTAGTTTGTTACCTTTTCGGTATTGCTGTTATTTTGTCATCCGTCTGATGAAGAATATACGGTGCCGAATGAAAATGAAGCCAAACCGCGGATCGAGTTTATTGTGGACGCGTGTTCGTCCGTCGCCGCGAGCGAAAGTGTACATAATGGAAAACGCGACAAAAAAACCCTCATTCTCTCTCTTCTCTCCCTCGCTTCTCTCTCGCTGCAGCGTCCTGACTCCTGCGCGCCTGGCTAAGGATTTTCTCGTCTTCTGGTAAAGAATGGCTACTAGTTATTGATGATTCCTGAGCTCATTCTTATTCGTTCATTGATGGACTGCTTCATTCCCATTTTTAATTTGCTTCATTCTGATTTTCTTATGCTCGTTTGTAGATTTCTGTATAAAGCTGCGTTTTTTTTGGGTGCTTTAGGATCATGTATGGCTAGCGTTGATATATCATATATTCTGCTCTATCTAGCTCGTTGATGTAGGAAATAGTTCATTTTCATACATACAGTTTTTTTTTTTTGCTTTTTTCTCTCCTTCGCTCGTGCGTATGTTTGTGCGTATTGAGTTTGGATCTTAGCTATGGTTTTGGTTTGGTGTCAAATATTTAGTTTTCTTATTTCTTCATAGTTTGAAGGAAGGTTAATGTGATACATTAGTAATACTTACTAAATGGGTCATGAGATAGTTATAATCTCGTGTATTAAACGATTTTTTAATCTTATTACACATTAGTCTTATAACTCTATCCAGATCCAGTCCATCAAACATGTTATTTGCTAGAACAGTTCAGCGTTTTACCACAATGCTATTATTATGTTTTAACAAATGAGAATTTTCCTATACTGATTTTGTTGGAAAAGTAAATAAAAAATTATTAAAATTAACTTCAATGTGATTGAAAAAGTAGTCTCATATTGAAAGAAAACAGTGGATGAAATCGGTGGATCGTTTAGTTTCACATTGAACGTTTTAGAGCAATATGACTAATTTATATTGAATTACAATCATAAATATTGTGAATTTGTTTGGACGTGCGACTTTCATTTGTTGCTACTCGAGATTATTTTTCATGCTTCTTGAATCAAAACTGATGGCCATTAAATCACTAGTTGTTGGCATTTCAAGCCAATTGACAGAGGCAATGAATGGTAAAGTAATGCTCATTCAGTGACAGGATTAATGACTCAGAATTTTGAGTCTATAAATAGAAGCTCTTTCCCGAGCAATAAAAATTCAATTCAATCATTCATTTACATGTAAATTCTCCTTATAACCTTTCTCTTCCTTGACTTCTAGTGATAGTGTTGGGTACCATGTAGTTCATCTTAATCAATGAGCAAGTGATTGTTAACATGGTTGAGCCATTGTATCATGAAAAAAAGATGCTCATCTGAACCTCTAAGCACTTTTAGTGAGGGGACGAATCTATTTTAAGAAAGCAATGTTAAACACATTCATCTAAACCTCTAAGCAATGTTAAACACATGCTTCAATTGTGCTTTGCAAAGCTCCATGTCCTACAGCTTTGCAGCTTAACAACTCGACCTCCCAGCACGGCCTACCTAGTTGCCCCTTCTCAGGCAGCTCACCCTTTTTTGCTGGGCAACCCTGCCTTCTTGCTTGGCCTCCTTGCTCAGTAGTTTGGCTTCCTAGCTCGGCCTTCTCTGCTCAGCAGCTCAGCCTTCTCTGCTCAGCAGCCCGGCCTTCATCCTTGAGTTCACAACCATCTCGACAGATCAGATAAGTCTGAATTTTTTAATTCATTATTTTTCCATTTACTCCCGCAACTTGTATATTTATCCCTGAAATCATTTTTTAGAAAGAAATCATTAGTTTTTTTATAAAAAAAATAAGTATATATAAAAGTTGTTTCAGAATAATTTCCAAGTATCTCTTCAAAGTAATTATTAAAAGAGTGTGTGTTTTCATCCTGGTCTGGTTATTTTCTTTAACTGGTTTTGTTTCTATACCTGTCTCTCATGTAGTTATTAATAGTTTATGTTCCACATATCATGGTTTTTACTGCTAAACTTGGATTGGATACAAGTTTTATGTGGAATTTATCTTTTTCTTAAAGGTTATACTAATTGTTTTTTTGGGTCAGAATCTTATCAAATCTGACGCATAGCAAATTTATTCGCTTCCCAGACACTAATTCTGAGTTGATCAATCGTCTTTTAGAGTTATTTCTTCAACTTTTTCTATATATAGCTTTCAGCCTCGTCTGCATTCATGCATCATATGCAATTGTATTCTTCGTGACTTATGACTTCACTTTCCTTTTATATTTTAGGAAGCTTTATGCTAATCTTTGTATTTACTTTATTCTTAATTTGTTGTTATTGAATATGCAGAAATTATATCGACATAGTTGCAGAAAAATGGGATTCATGAACAGAAATCGATTTTCAGAAAAAGCAATGGGAGTTACTTCAAGAATAAGGGCAGTGCCGAAGGATAATAATTGCAATCTGCCAAAAACTGAATTTAGCGTTAAAAAATATGAGATTGATCGGGTTCACCAAGAGGATACTGAAAGTCTTGCTTCTCCAAAATCGATCAAACTCAACAAAAATGATCAAAAGTTGGGTGTCACTTCAAAAAATAAATCTCCTCAACAAGCAACCAAGGTATTGACAGCACTACCAAAAGCTTGCAACCCAAATAAACTGAAAAAGAACATGAAGGCAGGTTCAAATCAGGCTCTGCAAAAGAAATTCTTTCCCATTTTTCCAGAACCAGAAGAAGCAATCACCAATGCTATGGATGATACTCCACAACAAGCAACGAAGGTATTCAAAGCAGTACCAAAATATAGCAGCCCAAATAAACTGAAAAAGAATATGAAGGCAGGTTCAAATCAATCTTTGCAAAAGAAATTCTTTCCTATTTTCCCAGAACCAGAAGAAGCAATCACCGGTGATATAGATGAGCTAAGTTTTATGGACAGATTAATCGAGGATAGTGATTGCATGTGGTTATCTTCAGAGAGTTTGTCATCTTCAAGTATGTGCGAATTTGATCATTTTGATCTATTCCTGCAAGATCAGTCATCATCGATCTCATCACTCCCTGGAAGTTCTGCCTCAGATAATGGAAATGAATCAGATGGGGCAAATCATAGCTCTACGAGTGAGTTACTTCTTCTCAGCAAGCAATTGGATTTTGGAGTGAAAGATGAAAATGCACCATTACAACTATCAGCCTTGTCAAATTTTTCCGGATCAGGGAGCCTTAGTTCCGACAATGGCACACTGGATGATGATACATCACCAAGTCACAGTTCAATTTCATCGCCTACCTCATATGTGGATTCACCTTATTGGAATTTTGATAAAACAGAAATCTGGGTATCTTCACTGGATCTCGAGACAGAGGATTGTGAACTTATACATGGCATGGAAGATGATGCTGACATCTTTGATTCTGATATTTCATGCCCTTTTTCTGGTTTTATGCACTACTTGAAACTCCAGTCTTTTGGTTCTCATTCTCTTGACTGTATTGATTGGGAAGACAAAGTTTTTAGCCTTGATTGTGATTGGGACGAACCTCTTTTCTGGCCGTACGACCGGAGCTTGTATGACAGCTTGGATCTGGAGGAGTTTCTTCGGCCATCTTCTCTCAAGGGTGAATGCAATTCTGATGTTGCAGGTTCTCATAGGACAAGAATAACCCACTCGAGACGCCCAGATAAAAGTTCGTTGACCAGTTCAGTTATAGATGCATGCAGAAGAAGAGGTGTGGCAAGAGGCACCGTATCAACTCCTTCAAAGTTGAGAAGTTCAGCAAAAGCTCAAAATCAGCAATACTCAAGCTTCTCCAAAAGAAGAGGAAGGTCCCAGTCGAAGCAAGGATCTATTAGAGGCTAAATTTTGAATCAGGTGGTTGTCAAGGATCTATTAGTGGCTAAATTTTGAATCAGGTGGTAGTCAATGATGGGACAAACGGTGACTTGCAGTAGCCCTTTCTTTGCTCCCTTTGTGATGTCGTCTGAAATCAAAGGAGGTGACCATTCTGATATCAGGCTTCTTACAAAGGCCCTGTTGTTTGTACAGTTGACGTACGTTCTATGTAATGCAAATTTGAAGCATTCACTGGAACATACAGAAATGAATCACACAGGAACAGCGTTAGAGTTGTGGTAGAGACATACAGAAGCAATTTAGTAGCTAATCCTTTATACTATGTATAAATTGTATTTAGCCATGAAGTTGTGCATTGTGTGACTTCTGATGTATTTAGCTAATCCTTTACTTACTCAACCCTGATGGTATTGACTTCTGATTATGTATGTTCTATGTATGTCCATGTAGATTGAGTGAAAATATATTAATCTTATGAGTTTTCTATCCAAAAGCACCATGCAAGATGTAGAACAAGATAAAATTGTATTGCCAAATTGCCCGATCACTGAAGATGATGGTATCCATTCTATAGCGTCTCGGGAAAAAAGGGATCCAAAGTTTTCCTTCTGGTCTCAGATATTGATGTTATTCTGGGAAAGGACGATGTATTCTTATTTTCAACAATGAGTCCCGTCTTTGTTGAAAAGGGATCTTTTTCTTGGCATGTAGAGATTTGCCATGTTGGATTACATGAGATGGATATTCATTTAACCATTGAAAAATCCTTGCTAAATCCATTTAACCTGGTTTAGTGCTATCAATCTAAAGCTTGGTAAGGTTTTTAATTAGGACCTAAGTAAGCATATTACTACTGAAATGATTGCTGGACTATTAAACATGAGAAGCTTGATCACAGTTCCCTCGGGACGGTGCGATGGTTAAGACATGGGTGTTGCCACATGAGGTCTTGGGGTCGAAACTCGGCGTGACCGAGTATAACCTCCCCCATGTCTTGGCCATTTACACTAATGGCTAGTAGCCACCCGTGATTTACCTCCTCCGTGTTAGCCTAGGGCCGGGTTGGCGGGGACGCTGAGGGCGAGCGAATCACCTTTTTGCCACATTATCTCATCAATTGATGTCTTGGACTTGGATACTAGTCAAGTATTTCCGGGAAGTATTAAGAATATGAATACTTAAACTGACCTCTTTACTAACAGTTTGAAAATCTTTTGGGATAATTAATTTATAGTGATCATGTTCGAAAGTCGATGAGATAAATACTGGGGATGTGACGCTCCTGCTAATCTCTTGTGAACTTCGCTCTCACCTACAACACAAGCAGCGTTAGTGTCGAGTTAGGGAAGTTGTCCCCGACGATGATCCTCCGACACTCAAGTCAGTCTTCAGCGAATAAGAAGAAGCAGTAAACGGAGCAACAAGAACTGTAGCGCAATAGTAAGCTATCGCATGTAACGCGTACCTCCGTTGATGTTTGGACCCCCCTTTATATAGAATTCCTGTAGCGCATGCACGCTTTCCAAAGTAAGCACGCATCTCAAAACTTTCCTTGAAAAGACTTATCAGTAAAGTGACCCTAACATAGTACCCTAACGGGCCGAGCATATCTCTGAAATGACAGTGGAAGTTTCCGTCGTACGATCCTCTGTCTGACCATGCCGTCTGTCAGTGACACTAGCTCCCAAAAGGATATCAAAAGATAGCCTGCTGTGTCTATTGCTTGACCGAGTGGATTAGGCGCTCGATTGGAGTTCCGCCGTTCGCGTATTGTCCGCTGTCGTGCTTAGTAGGATAGCCGCTTGACCGGAAGTCCATTGTCCAAGTGTTGTTTGTTGCCGGGCCGAGAGGGAAAGCCGCTCGGCCGGAAGTCCACTGCTGCATTCTCTGTTGCTGGGCCGAGCGGGATAGCCGCTCGGCAGGAAGTCCACTGTCCGCATGCTCGGCTGATGTCGAGTCTGCTGCTAGGTCGAGCGGGGAAACCGTTCGGCCAAAGTTGAACTCTGTCGATTCTATGCCTCGCTGTCTGGCCAAGCGGGGTAGCTGTTCGGCTCGATTTCTGCACATCATTCTCCCTTGAGCAGGGTATGTGAATGCTCCCTGTGTCGAGGGCAACGGTGGATCATATCCTTTTCCCTGATCAGGGCATGCTTCGCTCGATCGACCGGTGTCATATATGCATTAACAATCTTGACTCTGACCTCCTTTGACTTCCATCATGACAGTAAAATAAGGCTCCTCATCATTATCGCATCATATTAAAGGCCTCTACAGGGGGCTTTGGGCCAGCCATGGCTCGCAGTGTCCCAGCCAATGCAGCTTGTTTCTTGGCATTTGAGAATCCAACACTTCCTATTCTTCATCGTTTCATTGGTAGACTAAGTCTAAAATTGTATTTTTGTTGCTCTGCTCCGTGCATTCAATTGTAGAACAAGTGTTTGATATATCCAAGTGATCGAGAACACCTTTGCTGGCGATGAAGCAAGGTCTTCTCTCCCTTTTGTTCACCTCCACCTCTCGACAATTTGTTGCTTCAATTTCTCTGGTTAAATTTTGGGTGCCAATAAGCACCTTTATTAATGATTAATCATGTCTAGATTAGACTCAATACAATTTATTTAAAAGTCATTTTGTTAGTTTGCGCATGAATTTTCCCCTCATAGTCAAACAAATTTTTTTAACTCCTTGGAAACTTACTTGAAGAAAAGACAAAAGCAAATTGCATTTGGTGTCGTTCAAAAGTCTATCTATTACTTGACGTTTTTCTATTCCCTGGAAAAATTTTATTCAAATGCATAAGCAAATTGAATTTACCTTTCTTTCCCTCCAAGAAACTCATTCCTTTTTTTTTTTTCCTTCTAAATTACGTGCAGGAGATGAATCGCCTTCGAGGAAGGAGGGCGACAACGCGTGGGAGTCGTTCAAGTTCACGTAAACGGTTCCTGTCGGCCTAAGTAAACGTGGCACCCCGCAAAAGATTTCTGGTTTGGCTTGCTTCCCACGCTTGCCATTCCCACGTGCGTCCAGATAGAGGCGTTTAATTTGGGGTGATTCATTTCTAAATATTATATTTAATCGATAGAAATCGAGTTAAGATTTTAAAATAAAATTAAAATATTTTGGAGGGTTGAAATCAACCTTCTCTTTTGATTTATATTATTTTTTTTTTCTTTTTTTTTTTTTATCACACTTTTTTTTCCTCATTTTATTATCGCATTTCTTCTATGATTATTCTTTTTCATCGTACTTTCTCTCTCCTTATTCTATATCACATTTTCTCTTTTATCATATTTTCTCTCTTCTCAATCTCTATTCTTTCCTATTATAATTACTTATTCTGATCTCCTCATCCTCTCTTATCATGATGCCCTCTTTCTTATCCTCTCAGGGCGGTCTAGTGACTAGCATATGAGGTGTTGCTATCATGAAGTTTGAATCTGAGGTAAATGTCTCCCTTATGAGCGCAGATCCTCTGGACCCGTTCTTCCCTGGTCCCTCCCTGGACCACGAAATCCATATAAATGGATGAATCACGTGTAGCTCACGTGCAGATCTGAGGATGAGATTAGTTAACCTTGAAGAAGAAGACAATAAGCTAGAATGTCAATCTGAAACTATAGGCAACCAAATCTGAGGATGAGATTAGGGTGAAATAGTACCGCAATTTAGCCCTAACGACGGCAGAGGTTGAGGATCTTGAGACAGGGCGAGGGCTCGGAGGAGGCAGATCTGCGGAGGAGTAGGAGAACTGAGTCGTCGTCTGATGCGTTTTTTGCGAAGGAGGAGTAGGAGAACTAGTTCGGAGGAGGCAGGCCTGCGTGGTGCAAGCATTGGTCGTAGCTGGCAGAGGTGTCGCCGGCTAGGTTTTGCTCAGGGAGATCACAGGAGGAGTGTTTCTGAGCGCGAGAGGATGGCAACGCACCGCCGACGGAGGTGTCGGACCGCGAGAGGTGAGGTTAAGGTCCGTCGCGTCTGTGTTTCTGCGCTTTCTGCATTTCAGCGTTTTTGCGTTTCTGCGTGGGATCTGCATGTGAGCTACACGTGATTCATCCATTTATATGGATTTCGTGGTCCAGGGAGGGACCAGGGAAGAACGTGTCCAGAGGATCTGCGCTCCTCCCTTATGGGCTAGTCACTATTCAAAAGGTTAATAGCCGCCCATGATGACTAGTCATTATTCCAAAAACTAATAGTCATTCATGATTTACTTCCTTCATGTTATTCAACTTTTGCCACCATGATACGAGGGGTGGGTGGACTGCATTTCACCTGTTAAACAGGTGGGATTCACAGCCCAGATCCTCTGGACCGCAAAAAGCGGTCCAGGGGGATGGTCCCTTGATCTGGATTGGTGGGGATGAATGATCCCCATCTATTTTATGAATGGGGACCATCCCCTGAACCAATCCAAACCAAGGGACCATCCCCTGGACCGCTTTTTGCGGTCTAGAGGATCTGCCTTCTGGGATTCAACCCATCCAACCAATAAGTCCTTGTTTGGATGGGGTGAGGTAAGGTTCATTAATGGAAGGGGATGGAAGGGGAAGGGAAGGGAAGGGAGGGAAAGTAATATATTTATCTTGTCCTTGTTTGGAAGGGAGGGAAAGTTCAAAGGGATGGAAATGAAGGTTAAATATACAAATTTACAAAAATATCATCTTATTTTTTTAATAAATCTGCATGTGAAAATATAAATAAGGATAAAATTGGGATAATTTTTCCTTACACTCCAATTTGGGGTGTAAGGAATTTCGCTGATTTCCGAGCAGCAAGGGGAAGCTTTACCCTTCTCTCCCCTTCCCCTTCATGGCTCACTCTCTCCCAAACAAGTGTAAAAATTTTATTTACCCATGTTTCCCTTTCCCTCCCCTTTACTCACCTCCTCCCAAACAGAGGGTAAATGAGCAAAGGATGAGGACTGATCCAGGGATTCGGGACAAGAGGATCTCTGCCCCATGATACCCTCTTTCTCATTTTCTCACCGACCACTGTGTACCAATCAATCAATATCATCGATCGATATTATAAGATGTGTTATTTTGACTTTCAACAGTAACAGAGCGATTTGGTGGAGCGAATCGAGTAGGGTTTCGGATTCTTCGTTGAAGTTGCCGCTGACCTTGGCGTTCGCGGCTTTAATTGACTGCCACGAGGAGATCGGATCTCCGCCCCGATTCCCTATCTGCCGTATTCTTCTGATCTAGGTAGCGTTTTTGTTCCTCTTTGGTTTCGTTCCGTTTAGGTTTGCTGATAGTTTCAAAGATCTCATCTTTGTGCTGGAAAAACGAGATATTTTGTGTTAAAGATTTGGTTGCTTTCGTTTATGTGGGGAAAACTTGGAAGGTTTCTTGAGCTTTTCTTTTTGATTGAAGGTCCATGAATAGGGCTTTCTGGTTGTACTTTGATCTAATTTTGGCGTCTCTTTTTGGCAATGGCAGTTCGCTTTTTAAATTTCAAAATATAATACGATGAGGGCACCGTCTCTCCTTGCGCAATGCTTGCCGGCGTTGATGCCGCATGACAAGGTTAGCCAGACTGGTGTTCCTGCTGTCTCTGAGAGGGATTTACACCTTCCTTCTCCTGCTGTTGAAGTTATTCCTTCTAAGGTACTTATTTCCAACTTGTTGGCCTCTGTATATCTATTTTAGTGTTCAGTGATTGTTTTAACTCGTAAAATTTAGAGTGATTTACCATGCTTTTGAGGCATGTAATTTGCCATTGTGTTGCTGCTGTGCGCATGAAGGGCTTCTGTATTTGACATTTTGATTTAATCTGCTATATTTAAGTCTTTCCGATCAACAAATTCATGTTTAGAATTTATAGACAAGTTCTCATTTCTCCTATGGATATGTGACAGAATGCACATCCATACAAATATGCTGGGGAAAATGTTGATCTGCAAGGGCTCAAACTTTTCAAGGTATGCACACCAGCTGTAGGGAAGTCTGATAAACATATTCTACCATCATGCTTTACACACTACATGCTATATTTTTCTTTCTCCAACTTATTTGTTATTTTAACTTTTTAACCAGGGAAGAATCAGTGTAACAGATATGATTGGATTTTCAAGTTTGGAGACGTCATCATCCAAATCTGATGGTGAGTGTAATAGTGAGGCGGTGTTATGCATAATTTGTCTCACAGAAAAGAAAATATTTATATATATGTTCACCTTTTTTGAATCGCAGGATCTCTTAAATGCTGGGAGAGTTCAACAGATCTCTTAAGTATTCTTAAACTAGAGATTCGTGATGGGCTCCTAAGTTTCAGAGGCAAAAGGATTCTAGAGGTGCCTACATTTACAAGTCCTTTCCTGTTTGTTTCAATTGATAAGCTGTTATTATTTTTATTCATTCTCTTTTCTATAGTATCCTTAGATGCTTGGCTGCACACTATTTTGTGGTGTGTCCTATTGTAAAGGAAGTTGATTAATTTGGAAATTTTGCTTCAAGATGTACCAAAGTTCTTTATAGAATTCTTCAATTTACCTTCATCACTTTATTTGAAAGAGCTTCATCCATTTATGATTCCCATTTTGTGGATTCCATTGTTGTTATATTCCTTATGCATGAATGTGATATTACGCTTATGATCCAATTTTGAATTTTCAAGTACTGTCTTCTGTGGTTTTTTTCTCTTAGGGCCAATTACTGACATTTATATTGATGAAGCTTTACAATAATTTTCCTCTTTTCTTGTAATCATAGTGAACTAGTTTCATAATCTGGGTGAGAGAATTTTGTGTAACCATCTAGACGTTGGTAAATTTACTCATTCTTTTCCTATGAACAGCCATGGGTTTTTGCATGATTATTTTTTGAATGGATTACCCTTTTGGAATGTTTTGCCTTCTCTGAACTTGCAAAATTCTTAGTTTTTTTCTTCTTGTGTGAATTGGCAGTTATATGTTTGATCACAATTCACAATTCTCTTATTATACAAATGCTAAGTATTTATGCCATCGCTTTTCATCTCATCCTGTTGTCATGCTAATGCTAATAACAGTTGCATGCTGCTTCATTTGTTCTCCTTAATTTTAGCATAAACCTTAATTGTTCTCCTAAGCTGCTCCAGTTAGTTTCTAGGCAAGATAATACCACTTCTTTAGATTGGTTTTGCAGAGGATCGCTTTCATGTAGTAGCAAAACTTATATGTAGTGCATTCAATTTATTGTATGAATTACTTTGATACAGTAACCTTGTTCCATTTGGGGCTTCACACTCCTGGTCGTCAAGGAGCATATTTTGAAGCCTCTAATTTTCTGATCATATAATCAATGCTTTTGTTAATTAACATTGACAGAGATCTAACAAAAAATTCAAATTGGTGGTATCAGAAGCTGTGATTTATTAGTCAATATTTGCTACAAAGTCACTTGCTATCAGAAGTTGTGATATATTGATTTGTCTCCTGAATAGAAGGCTTTAGTATTTGCCATGTTATTTTTTCTTGCAGATGCAGCATTTTTTTGTAAATTTTTCTCTCTTCTGCTTTCCTGATTATTGTTGATATTGCTGCAGCTTGGTTGCGGTTATGGTTTAGCTGGGACTTTCGCCTGCCTTAAGGTATTCATTTATCTTTCATGAGTTAGAGCTCTCGTTTAATGGTTTAGATGCTGAACTATGGCTTATGTAATACATGTTTTGTGTTTGACTGTAAATTATAATGGTCCAATGTAAATCAAGCCTTCCAAAACATTCTAGAAGTCTAATTTTTCATTCAAACATGTTGCAGGGTGCTTCTACAGTTCATTTTCATGATCTGAGTGCAGAAACTATAAGATGTGCAACCATACCAAATGTCCTTGCAAATATTGAGCAGGCTAGGGACAAGCAGAGTCGCCAACCAGAGAGCCCTCTCACTCCATCACGACAGCAGTTGACTTCGGATGTTCATTTCTATGCTGGGGATTGGGAGGAGCTCCATACAGTCTTATCAGTGGTGAGAGTGGAAGGTCTTGACTTGTCACAGGGGGCTAGCCTTAGCTTCTCTGAGGACGACTTTATGGAGGCATGTAGCAGTCAAGATGATAGTGTGCTTGCTCATGAAGCTGATTCAAGACGATCAAGAAAGCTTTCTGGAAGCCGGGCCTGGGAAAGAGGAAGTGAGACACACCCAGGAGACGCTGGCTATGATGTCATTTTAATCACTGAGATTCCTCAATCAGTAAATTCCTTGAGGAAGCTATATACACTTATAACAAAGGTGTGTAGGATAATTATCTATCATTATAATTAGTTATGGAAATGACTTTAGATCATCAGACCCACAAACTGCCCAATGTGATAGAAAAAACTGGTAAACAAGTCCTCTCTGGTGAATCTAAGAGCATTTTCTGAAGCTTCCTTCTATAACATCTTGATCTAGCTCGGGTGCTGCGATTTACCTCCCTCACAATGACCGTGGGTCCGGTCGGTGGGGGCCCTGGGGGCGAGGGTTTCGCCTTTTGCTGCAATTGATCTAGTAGAGTTAGGAACATTGAGGATGTTATTGAGAAAACAAGTCCTCTCTGGTGATGACCGACTCGATATCCGATGATCTGAATTGTGGGCTGCTTTGCTTATACTATAATATAAAATGAGGCATAGTGAATATGAAGCATTGAACAGCAGAACCATGATTCATCACAACTTTTTATCAGTTGATAGGCCAGAATTTTAGTTTGTTTACTTCGTTCTAACAGGGACTTGCATCTTTCTTAGTTACGATAACAATATGAATCACTGATTTCTGCTCCTACAAGGATTCAGCAAAATTTCCTCCTTATCATAGCCTTTTATGACTTAATGTTTTATTGTGTCTAACATGAAATGAGCGATTTGAATTATTTGTGTTTCATTAATTCATGCTCCATAACTGATGAACCAAATTCTGCTTGGTTTTCTACAGTGCTTACGGCCACCGTATGGAGTCTTGTATTTGGCTGTGAAGAAAAACTTCATAGGTTCCAGTGGTGTTGTGCGGCAGTTAAGAGCCATGGTGGATGAGGAAGGCATTTTCGGCATCCATATCGTTACCGAGGTCACTGACAGGGATATCTGGAAATTCTTTTTCAAGTGAGCATGGTTGGAAGATTAGTTTAGTTTATACCACCAGTTCAGGCACAGAGCCACGATGTATATGATGTCTAAGGTTTTTTTTTTTTTCATCTGAATTTCAAAATAAGTCTCAGCAATACTAGACCTATATGAACTTTGGTGGAAAAGCTACAATGCTACCATTTTGTAGATAAGTATTCTGTAATTTGTTTGTTTATTCAAGTTCAATTTCTGTAGTTAAATCTTATTGTTGTAAAATTTCGCCAGCAAGTTTTGTGGATTTTAATTCATTTCTGTATTTTGTTCATTCAAATTCTTTCGCCAGCAAGGGCTCCAGTATAGAGTGGTATGCTGTCTTAGTTTGGCAAAAACATGAAAATAATATAATCAAAGTGTTAACTCACTGAAATAATAATCCAATCGTATTTAATGAAAGAATTTGCTAAAATTGAGAAAAAGCAGCAATAAAATAGAAACTTTTGTAATTTATATGGACATTTTAATATATTAGTTAATTGTAATTAATGAATTTCTAACGGTTAAACCAGATTTTTTTATCCCAATGTGTCATATTAATGTCGCATAAAAATAAAAAATCTATTATTTTATCTACAATAAAAAAAATCCTTTTACAATTTATATATAAATCCTACATTATAAATCATTTATCTTCCTAAATTATAAATTACAATATAAAAGGAGTTTTGGTAAACGATAGAATTATTATTTTGTGATCAAAAATTTTTGGGATCGAATCCTAAAAATAACTTTTTGTAAAAAAATAAGATAAAACTATGTACAATGAATGTTTTCCTACATCAAATTACTTAATTTGTGTTTTATAAATTACAATATAAGACTATTTTACCATTAATTACAAGTTCAATCTTAAAAAAAATAATATATTTGAATTTTCAATACCATTCAAAAAATCTCAAATTTCAGCAGATGATTCAAACTTTTTTATTAAATTTTTTTAATTTATAAACCTCTCAAAAATTTTAGATGAGACATACCTTAACCCTCCTCGAATTTACCTCTCCCGGTGACCATGGTATCAATTATATGGGACACTTTGGATTATGATGGTAAAAAGTAAATATGTTCGTCCTAGTGTCTCCCAATTTGTTCTAAGATCAACACGGAAGAGATAAATCATGGACGATTATTAATTTTTGGAATAATAACTAATACATAAGAAAATATTTATCCCAACTTTATCAAAATTTAAACATCAAAATTTATGATGATAATATTTCATACGTTAATCACTAGAACTCAAAGAGACGGGACACTCTGGATCATTACCCTTTGTAGAAGTGGTTGCGCGTAGCAGTGCTGATTATTTAGATGATAATTTTTAATAATGAATTAATTATTTTTATCTATTTATCTGTGTCCACAGGAGCAAAAAAAATAAAAATAAAAATTAAATTGGAGTCATATGTATCTATCTTTTCAACTTAGACAGGTGAATCGGTTGTTTGGGCATTCGAGGTCCGTGTATAACTTTTTTTTGCCACCAATTTAAATAGCTGAAACAAATGAATATAAGTAGGATAAAAATTAAAAAGATATTATTTTTTAACGAATCATGAAAGATCGTTCTATTTTGATTTATTATTAAAAGTATATATAGATATATTTTTTACACAATTAACAGTAGCTATATCATTATAGCTATTATATTATACAATTATAACAGTTATAATTTTATATTATAATAATCATAATTGTAACGACTATGCAATTATCCATGTATCCATCGTGTGCATCTTTTTCTTGTTCCAGGTAAAAATGTTTTTTCTTCCCTCCTTAATTATACCTTAATCTTAATTCATCTAACTCATGCAACTATAGCACATTTTAGCCACACTGGATTAACATGAAGATATCAACTAATAAAATTAAAATATATGTATAAATTTTACCAATCAAACTGAGAGCTAACTTATACCAAATAATTACACAGTTCTATCGGGCAGCAGGCAATCGTGAGAGTAGCATTTGGGTGTTGCTGATGTTCACAGCTCGTGAGAGTGGCAAACTTTAAATTTAACTTTACCAAAAACAAATAATAAAAAAAATAAACGTACCTAAGTTTCATTTTTACTGTTGATTGGTTAATTTTTTGTTTTTTGTTTACTAAAAGGCGCACTTATTTCAATTTTACCCCTCTTACGACTATTCATTTTTACTCTTCAACTAATCCATTTTTTACTCTTCAGCTAATCTCTTTCCTCTCTCATTTTTATACAACATTTAACTTAATCTCTTCTATTTTCTCTCTCCTAATTTTCCTCACTTCTCTTTCCACTAAAATTAATTTAAACACTCTAATTTTATTTATTTTAAATTTTAATTTTAAAACGTTAATAAAAATAAAGAATAAACATAATAAAACATTAAAATGTTTTTTTTTCTATTTTTTAATATCTAATTATAAAAGAATAATAAAATAAAATTAATAAAGCTAATTTTAATAATAAAATAATAAAATAAAAATTACTTTGGTATTAGTCTTCATAAACCAGTACCACAGGTTAAATACCAACATCACTATGGTATAGATTTTTGAAGACTAGCACCATAGTGTCATGACAGTTTCAAATCATTTTGAGGGAGAAGCTTAAAACAGTAAATGAGAGTTTATTTGGACTCAGGTTCACCTAATAAACACTTAGAAGTTGGAATGAGTCCGATCAGAGCTATTTAGGTTTATCAATGAATTTTGATCAAAATCCATTGATGAATTCAGAGGACTCGTATGTTTAAAAGTTTGAAATGACATGGAAGAGATGAGTATGTAGAAGAGAGATATGGTGAAAATCATGATCCTAAGTCTTCTGCATGAAGTTATAGACATGTGGCAATTAATACAAAATCTTAAATTTTCTAAACATTCTGAGCAATACTAGGATCTTTTACAATGAAAACAGAGTGCACCCTTAGACTCGGTGCTATAGAAATCTACAAGAGTTGGAATGAGTTCAATCAAAGTTTTTTAGTTTCATCAGTAGGTTTTGACTAAAACACATTGATAGATCTGGATGACTTGGATTTTTAAATTTTTGTAATAAGATAGAAATGTGGAGTGTGTAAAAGGTAGATATGGTAAAAAATCTTGGTTATGAGTCTTCTAAGTTATAGGTTTGTGTCAATTGACACAAAGCTGAAACTTTCTAAATTTTCTAAGTAATATTGAAAATCTTTTACGATGATAACGAAATATACCCTTGGACTCTAAGGAACTATAGAAACTTATAGGAGTTGTAATGAATCCGATCAGAACTCTCTAAGTTCATCAATGGATTTTGACCGAACCCATTGATGGATCTAGACGACTTGTATTTCTGAAATTTTATAATGAGATGGAAGTGTGGAGTGTATAAAAGGTATATATGATATCTAATCTTGATCCTAATACACTTATGCAAAGTTATGATTACGTGTCAACTATCACAGACTATGATGTTGATTTCTAATGACCAGCACCATAGTAGTGTTGGTTTCTGAAGACTAACACTATAGTGATGTTGATTTTCAAAAACCAACACCATAGTGTTGGTTCTAACCAATACTATAGTGTTGGTCTTCAGCACCAAAGTCTGTACTAATTAGTACGTGATCATAACTTCACCTACATGTATTAGGACTAGGATTATACCCCATATATACCTTCTACACACTCCACACTTCAATCTCATTGTAATTTTCAAAAATCCAAGTCATTTAGCTCCATCAATGTATTTCGATTAAAACTCATTAATGGACTTAGAGAGCTTTGATCGAACTCATTTTGTACTCCTACAAGTTTTTGTCGTTTCCTAGAGTCAAAAAGTGTCCTCCGTTATCATCGTAAAAGATTCTCCATTGCTCAAACGATTTAGAAAGTTTTAGACTTTATGCCAATTAACATAGATCTAAAACTTCGTGTAGGAGTCTCAGGACCATGATTTCTCATCATATCTCCCTTCTACACACTCACCTCTTTCATCTCATTTTAAGTATTTAGAAATCCGAGTCCTCTACGTGTATCAATGAATTTTGGTCAAAATCCATTAATGTACCTAGAAAGTTCTGATCGGGCTCATTCCAACTCTTATGTGTTTATTAAGTGATCCTGAGTCCAAATAAGTCCTCGTTTATTATCTTAAGACTCCCAATAATGATCAAAATGATTTAAAATTTTCACGACGTTGGGTGCTGGTCTTTAGAAACCAACACCATAACGATGTTGGGATTTAAGTTGTGATGGTGATTTTTGAAAACCATTATCAAAGTAATTTTTATTTTATTTTGTTCTTTTTATTAATAAAATCAAATTTGTTAATTTATTTTATTATTCTTTTATAATTAGATATTAAAAATATAAGATTTTAAAAAATAAAAAAATGATGTTTATTAATTTTCTTATATATATATTTTAAAAATTATTTTTAAGTTTTAAAATTAAAAATAAACAAATGTTGTAGGGGAGAAGAGAAGAGAAGAGCAGAAGAGAATTATATTTATGAGAAATGAAAAAGAAGAGATTAATTAAATGTTGTATGTATATGAGTGAAAAAAATGAAAAGAGGTAAAGTGAATACTCATCAGCGGTAAAATTGGAATTAAATGTGTCGTTTGGGAAGAATAAAACTTGGGTGGGCTTGTTGAGTAAAACCCAACTCAGAGTGCGCCCTTTGAAAATTTATAATGATAAAAATTATGAAAAGATGTTAAAATTATTGTATTTTTTAAACTAATTTCCAATTACGATGTACTTCAAGTATTTGGGAATCATTAGAATATCGGATAGTTGGATGGTCATCTCCATGATTAATAAATTTAAAGAGTTGGAAATGCCTATTTATATATTTAGATCATATGGTATATTTTTAAATGTTACCTCTTACCTCATCATTTCTAAAAAGCCTGTTTAACACTTTTGCCTTAAAAAAGTCATTACTTCTGCTCATAATTGCTAAATAAAGTTGAAATAACAATCCTCCCATAAATATTCTCCGAATCCATCTTAACTTTTTATCATCTAAAAAAACTAATTCTGACCAATTATTAAATAAAATATCTTAGTTGTTTCTGTATTTCGAATTAATATTATATTATTTTGTTCCTTCAAGACTACACGATATTGCATATAAGATTATTTTTTTATTCAAATTAAGTGAGAGCGACAGTTAAATATCGGTAAAAGAAATTTCATACTAGTAGATCAAACAAGTCTCCTCAATTAATATTGTATTACTTGTCAATTCTACTCAATGAACCAAAGCTTTTATCAAGTAAACAGACCAGCCACTAAAAAATCTCTCAAAAACATCAATGAAAATAACGATCGAATTTAATTCGGTCGCTAAAATAGAGACCGGATTTATTTCAATCCCTATAGTAGTGACCGATTTAAATTTGGCTCCTAATATAAAGACTGATATTAAATTCAGTCCCTATTTTAGCAACCATAAATTCGATCGCTAAAATAAGGACTGAATTTAAAATCGGTCGCTATATTAGCGACCTAATCAAATTCACCATCTGCCTGACAAATGCACCACTGATTTGGTCTATTATAATAATATGTATACTACATAAGTCATATACACTGGCGATAAAAGAAGAAAGTTCCTAGAGAACATGCCCTGGTATGTTGCTCCTCCTCGTACATCGAAATTAAGCATACACAGAGCAGAAAAGAGAGCTTAGCAACTAAATTCATTTGAAACAAATGAATCATTATAAAGATTCCTCTAGTTGCAGTCTCATTTCGATTCACTCAAGTAAACTTCAGGATTAGTAATGTACTGACTAGTATTCATTGGCTTTTTTCCTTAGTTCATTGAGCTCCCTCTCAATGTCCATGTCACGGAAAGGGGAAGAGATATTTGAGCTGCTAACGGCAGTTCTACCAGCAGGGAGCTCCCCTTTCTGTAGATGAAAATGCACATAAATGGACAAATAAACTATTCCTCAATCACCTATTCAAATATCACGGTAATTGATTCTGATAATGTCAGAAAGTAAAATGCTGCAGCAAATAATTCCTAGCAAATGTCACGCTAAACAAACAGGAACAATTGGTTTTTCAGATGTGTAACAAGCTGATATAAAGGGCATTGTCACAACTCATAAAAAAAAGTAAAATATTTTTTGAAAGAAAAACCTTAAATCTGAAAAATTTATTCAGAGGTTGCTATGATTGCAAGACACAATAGTTAAATTTTTTTACCGGGGACCTCCCTGACAATTCCTTCTTCAGCGTTGCAAGATCATCCTCTACTGATGAGCTCTCAAGCAGTGCAAACTGCAGAAGGAAAACATGGTGTTCATTAAAGCATCAAAACAATCTTGCTTGCAAGGACTAACTGTTTTCTACCTTTCCTTCTAGATCATCAGTTGTCAACTGATTAAGTGCTTCTGCTTGGGATTCCATAGCCAATACTAAAAAGAGAAGTAAAGATCTGATTAATAAACTTCAGATGTGTGCTCGTTTGCCTACTCTTAAATTGAACCTACTATATGTAAATTATCACCATAAGAAAAAATTCATAATAGAAATACTTACATGAAAAAAGAAGACTTCTAATGTTCAAAAGAAAACAAAATATGAGATTTCACAAAAAGAAAATTGACTAAGTTCATGATTTACCACTACTTCAGTATTAAGTTGGAGAGCGTAAGCAGCATCTCGAATGTTACAGAAAAATCCCAGTGAATGTGCACACGAGTTTACAGCAAACAGCTCATGCAAAGCTGATTGCTAGGAAATTATCTTACACAGCAAAAGTAGATGCCGTATTACACTTTACGACAGGAGTTAAATCAACTTACCTTTTTCCTCCATCTTTTCAAATGCTGAAAGTGCACTGCTTGTATCGACATTTCCCAGCATTTCACTAACTTTTGTTGCAGTTCTAGAAAAATAAAACCACAAGACTTAGCATGACTGATCATGCAAGTGTTAGAATGTCTCTTGTTAGAATAAATAGAGTGCAGACTTTGCAGATTGTGCACGAGCTTTCAGAGTGTCTTTCTTTGACCTGGCCTCCTGTATCTTGCTCTCTAAAAGCTACAGAAAAAGGAATTCAGAAAACACATTTAACTATCTTAATATTGCACTTATCAAACTGAGAAAAAAAAATTGTGAAGCACATGCAAGATGCATCTTGGCATACCATAACTTGAACTTTCAACATCATTACAAACAAGCTTCACCTAAATTACTAAAGTGTTGAACCCAAGGTTTACAATTTCCGTTTCAATATGGGTTTTGATATCCACTCAGAATGATACAGTGGAACCATGCTGAACTTGGCTCGGTTCTTCATGAGTTAGACCATGATAACAGTTGTGCATCCAAGTCAATGAATTTAGGATCAAATCTGAATCTATTTGATTATAATTAAGGCCTGATTATATCCCTAATGGGAGGAATTGGAATTCTTAACTAGATTAACTGGGAATTAACTTGATGATTATTCTTTCATTTGTTCTCTTTATGTTTCATTCATCGTTCTCTGTCTGTTCAGAGTTATTTTGTACTCATGCCCTTTTTCCTTTGGCCTCCAGGTGCCCAAGCCAAAGGTGGTTCCTTAATGGCCGTTAGAGATCCTGCTCAGAAGATATCCTTGGTGGTCTTAGTCGTTTATATGTTCCTATCTGTTATGAATGTTGCATGCATTTTAAATTAAGTTATATAACTGCAATTCCAGCATTTGGAGGTGACTAAAACTTTTACTCATTTAGTTGTGCTATCATTCTGTAACTTGTGTCTTGCATTTTCAGATTGATTTCTAGGTAATATTATACGCTGGTTGCTCTAGATGTGATTTTTTTTTAAAGCAAAATATTTATTTAAAGTTTTCTCTGTGAGATTTTTGTGTCATGGTTAGTGTTGTCTTTTGTTACTTGGTGCTATGGTGATTTTATTAAATATAAATTAGGATGTGTACATATTCTGATATGCAAGTGTTGTTTTTCTACCATATTGAATTGGAAGAATTGTATGTATAGGAAATGCAGAAAGAGAGAGGAAACACAACATAGGGCATATTTTTTTTAAAAAAAACGTCATTATATTTTTCCTAAATCTATCTGGAGATTTTTAGATGGAGATGTATGATGGATAAAATCATTAACCATGATTAAGAAAGGGAAAAAAGACGGGTTAGTAGACTAACCCATTACCTGAAAATCACATTAGTTTGACAGCATCCAACAGTGCTGCCAAAGTATGAAATACCAGAATATTGGCAACTTTCCAAGCAACTAGAAGTGTTCATTATTTGTAGAAAACTAACCTGAACAACCAAAATTTCAACATTTGTAAATTTACTAATCTTGTATCTTTGGTTAGGTTAGTGGTTCAATTCAGTTTGAAACAAATGAGCATTACTAAAGGCTACAACAACAAAAGAAAGAAAAGGAAAGAATAAAATCAACACAGTTAGGACCTTCTTACCAGATTTTTTGGATAGATCATGAAAACTAACTAACCTAGTAGAGGAGCTTCTTGAGCATGAGCAAGGACATGATTTTTCTAATTTTTCCAGTAGACAAAGATCATATATATATAAGATCATGCAAGATTGAGAGTTGCTTTCCATTCAAAAGTACCATCAATAGTGTCTAGTTAACAAGAAAAGGATGCAGAGGAAATCAAGATCTTAGGAAATGGATCACGTATGCTCTCTGTTATACCACTAACAGAGAGGAAATCAAGATCTTACCATCAATAGTGATTGAGAGTTGCTCTCTGTTGCTTTCCATTCGTGTCTTAGGAAATCAAGACAAAGATCTTAGGGGGTGTTTGGTTGGGGGTTATCATTGATAACCTTGGTAGGTTATCAACAAAAACCTTGTTTGGTTTAGGTAATGAGTGATTCCCGGTAATAAACAATTCCCGCCACGTCAGCAAAGTCGGCATGCAACCCGGAATTGCATTACCTCCGAAATCTAAGGTTTTGGACGATGCCGGGGTTATCAAATTATTTATTCCAAAATTACCCTCGTGTGCGGCTTCCTGATCGGTCTGGTGACCGATCAGGGAACCTCCTGATCGGTCTGTAGACCGATCAGATCATTTTCTGATCGGTCTACAGACCGATCAGGAGTTTCCCTGATCGGTCAGGAGGTTCCCTGACCGATCAGGAGTTTCCCTGATCGGTCCAGAGACCGATCAGGAATATACGTGCCGCAGCATAAGCACCGCAGGCTAACATTTCTTATATAAATATATATATATATATATATATATATATATATATATATAGAACGAGATAGAATTAAAATTTTCAATCAAATATTTAACTTTATTTTAATTATATATATATATATATATATTAAATTTTAAAAAATTTCAAATCAATTATATTTATTTATTACATATTTCATCAACTTATTATTTATTAATATTATTAATTTAATTTAATTTATTTTCAAAAATTAATTGAATATCAAATTCAACTAAGGGTAATATAGTAAATGTTAAATTAAATTATAGTATTACCTTATTGAACCAAACAGCGTTATGGTTATATTTTATTCCCCATAACCTTGGTTATGTGATTACCAGGTAATCACATAACCAAGGTTATGTTTGATAACTTGAACCAAACACGCCCTAAAAGTATGTCAATAAAGTGAATATAGCCAGATAATCAGAAATACAGGTAAGAGAGAAAAATTTCTCAGAAAAATTAACCTGAAAAGAAAACCAAACTCATAGAGCAAATTACGTGACAGGAAACAGCAAATCAGCAAGATTCAGTCTAGCAAGAACTGACCTTAGTATTGGAGACAAGATTATCGACCACAGCTCTCTGTTGATCCAGCTGAGCTTTTAAAGAGCTAGCATTGTCCTGAAATGAATTAAAATAAAGAGAATCAGGAACATAACACGACAAGGAGATGTATTACAATTTCTATAGTACTCATATGTTATACTGTAGGACATTGGATCAAATGGCTTACTACATGGGCCAAAAAGGAGACAACAAGGAGATGCATGACAATTTCAACAGTTTTGTATAGTCTTTATATCAGGACATCCATAAGTTTGGGATGCAGTTCAGATTTGGCCATCACTTATCATGAGGAACAGTTGTAATGGACATCTTGATTATTTGAAAATATAAGACCATTCAAAATAAGATCAAATTTCTGATCAAAAGAAATAATACAAACTTCAACTTAAAAATCCCAGATGTTTGCATCAACATGAGTACTAAAGCAATATCCCTTAGCTTGCACTGTTTGTGCATTTGCTCCCTTAGATTTGATGGTTCAATTCCAGTGTATGACATTTATGTATGTAAGGTGGCTTCTCAACCTTTAAATATATAGAACCAAAAACAAGTTAATAAACATGAGGAGAGTTGTCGATAACTTGCTCAGTTTGTTTCTTTTTAGAATTAAGAAAAGAAAATTGCTCTAAGGACAACAATCCTTTTTAGGCAACATGCTTACCCTAGTAATAACTTAGAAGAACATGATTCTTGGCATGGACAACAGATCATTAGCAGAAGCTCAGATTCAGAATAATGATTCTCAAACACCAAAACTATACATTAAAAAACATCAACCAAATTGTATGATACTGAATATTCATTCCATCTTAGGACAAGCAAAAAAAAATATGAAGAAGAAAAATAAAGAACCTCCAAACCAATAACAGAAACAAAATAGCTAAATAGCATATGGATATTGAAGAATAACTACAATGCAAAATATGATAAACTTCCTGAGGATACCTACAGCATAAGATTTCCTCCTCTTGAGAGCCTCACGTGCAAGGTCCTCATCTCCTTTTCCAAGAGCAAGCTGAGCCTTTCTATACCTGCATTTAAAGAGAAAAAAATAATCAATGGGGTATCTTTGCTATAGCAACTGTTACATCTTAATTTGGAACACCAATACTACCATTCATCAGACGCCTGTTGAGTAGCTTTATACTTGTTCTCTAGCCGTTTCTGTGATGCTAATACCTTGAACATCAAAAATGTGAAAAATACTTAAATGGAAGAATAGTGATTCTAACTCATGGGCCACATATGAATGTTCTTGCAGCCAGATGCAGATATGGTGCAAGAACCATAACGAGAGAAGGTAAAAATGCTTAGTGGGCTACTTGCCATTATTTACAGCCAAGGCTCTCCAATGTGCACATACCCAGGAGGAGGCACATGCGAGTGCCACAGCTCACAAGACTCATGAAATATGCTTGGTGCATGTCGAAAGAGAATAATTTTAGTTGCTGAAGCATCTACAATGGAAGACCTAAAAGTTGCAAGTGCTATTTGTTTTGACATTGCCATTCTTAATAAACATATACTCCTACATAATATTGATAGCAATAATTTTCACATAATCTGAGCTCTCCTAGGATAGAGATTTGCTCATTTTCCCTAATTTTCCATTAGATGATATGGAATTTGTGCAACATTATCCATGAATGTAAAAAATGACTTGCAGACCAGTATGCAGATTTTAGTGCATCATATGCAGAAGAGAACAGATACCATCCACTCTAGATTTTAGTGTATCATATGCAGAAGAGAACAGATACTTCAAATAAAAAGTAAACTGGGCTACCTGTGCTGTAGCTTGGCGCATCTTTGTCAAATCATCATTCATTTCCAGAACAGCTTGGTCCAAAATCTTTTCTGGATCTTCCATTGAACTCAAAATAGCATTTGCATATGACTGAAAGGTTTTGACAAGGACAAAGTTAGTCAATGACTGCTTCATGGAGTTAAAAAGAATAGAAAAATACCAAAGAAAAGAAGTAAATTGTAAGGCAAAATCTGACCTTGACTACCCTTGCTAACCGATCAAAAAGATTCATCTGAACAACGAGAGAACCTCCACCATATGGATGACATTTCAGCTGCTTAATTCTGGACGAATTTATTTCTCTAGCTTTTAGGGATCCCACTATTATAAAAAAAAATAGGAAAAAACAATGAGTCTTGAAGATTTAACTGCTTGTATAAAAAAAAAAAAGTGCATTTATAATAAATTTTAATGATAGGGAAAAAAAATTGCTAGAGCAACCACCTATTGGTTAAATAATCAACACCATTCCTCTTTAGCAAACATACTTTGAATATAGACTATTCTTAAACACAATAGATGATGATAACAAAACCAAATCTACGGCTAAATTCTCCTTCACCTAGGTAATCAATCAATACTTGCCTATCTCATTATCATTTTTTATCATTCATTAAAAATAGGTCTAACGTTTTACTAAATCTTGAAAATCAAAATTGAATTATTGAAATTGCATCCTGCCACCATGCCATCATATCAATAAGCATCTATAACACGGTTATATATCACATCCATAAGCATTTAAACCAACCTTTATGTCGAACAGTTAATATCTCAAAACTGATGCATATTGCTGTTTCGTGTATATCAAAGAACAACCACTCGATTCAATCCTCGCTTCTACTCAATCAATAGCGAATTACCTGATTGCATACCTAAATGCCATTTTGAAAATTTAAACACCGTATACCCCAATTATAACCCAATTCAAGGACCAACAAACCTAAATTCCATGTACGTAGTCATGAATCACCCGGAGACAAACCAATAGAGAAAATAATATATAAGAAATTCCACAAACAAAAACAAAAGAAAAAAAAACTCCAAATAAAAAAAGGTAGAAGATTTTGATTAACTATCGCACCTCCTCCGTTTAAGAACGCGTTCCTCAGCATTCTGGTAACCAAAAGAACCCGCCGCGAGGGGGGAGCTCCATACGGAGAGGACGACGACGACGGTAGTGGCACAAAGCTCACAGACGCCTTCAACGCCATCCTCGGGGAGGGGAAAAAAAAGCACCGAGCCGCAGAAAAGAAGCCCTAGCTATACGGATCGACCTGCAGCGATTTCTTCCCAATTTCTTACCGGAAGAGCGAGCGAGCGAGCGAGCGAGAAGAGGCACCGCGTGCGGCGACTGATCACTCTGATCAATATCAACCATATGCACTTGATCTACTACCTCAGCGGCTCTGATCACCTGCCCACGCATCGGACGGAAGCTAGTAGCTAGCTATCAAAAATCACGCCGAGATTCGTGCCACATACGCTCGGCTCGATCCAGTGGCAAGTACAGGGAAGGTAGGTTCAGACGCATCGAGTCCATGTCTAACCATCGTACCATTCTGATCCGAGGGAACGAGATTCGTGTCGTATAAAAAAAATTGATTAATCAAGTTGGGTAAAATCAAGTTTGGGATGATCAATCCGTTTTCACGGAAATTTTTCATCGGCCATAGGATAAATCAGAGAAATATTTGCAGCGGATAGTTAGGAACTCAACATCCTTTAGTTGCGTGTCAAAAAGCCCTCAGGGCGTATCGTAGACGGTGGGTGCATGGTATCTCTGGCGTAATGGTCAGGGGTTGATTCTCAAGAACTGACGACCTGGAGTTTACCCCGCCATGCGCTTATGGCATGTGTACCTGCATGAACCTCCCTCCATATCCGTGGAACCGGCACTAGGAGCCGCTAAGGTAGCGGATCTACCTTTTTTAATTGCATGTCAAAAAATGATTAATCAGGCTGGGTAACGTCGAAATTGGGATAACCAGTCCAGTCTTACGAAAATTTTCTACCGACCACCAAGATTATCGAAAAGTGCTCGCAGCGGAACCCAACATCCTTAAGTTGCGTGTTTTATTTGAAGAAAAAATTTCTACAAATTCATCATAGCTAGGATTTGAATCACGGATATCTAAATGATAATTTAGATGCCCTACTATCACACCATAATCCGGGACAGATTCATATCACATAAAGAACTTGTATTTAATTAAAGTTGGAATTTTGAAGCTTTCATTGTCAAGCGTGCAGCCGTGCACAAGTCGACTCGGGCTTCTGGTTTCGGCGATCGAGTTCACAATGTTCATCGAAGACTCACTCGGGACTGATCTCAAATCAATATCCTGATCCTTTGCAAACAATAAAAACACGTACGCGCAGCACACACATGCAGAGTGCTTTCTTTCATGGCCACGTTGGTGCTTGCATAGTAGAGGAGAGGTGAGGAGAGGAGACGCTCGATCTGTGTACTTTCCCCAAGTTGCTGTCTCGCTAAACTCAAACAGGCCTACCATTTCCATGTCTGCAAAAGGACTGGCCATGTTGCAATCTTATCGCACAAGTTGAGTCACGCAGATTTGATTTTTCAGAAAATTCCTCACCATTATTTTGACCCTTTCTTGTCAAAGTTCCCCTAATGGGCTACAAAGGGATCAGATCATGACTGCAAAAGTAAAGTACAACAATAATTCCAGGTGAGAATTCCTCTCATTTATTGCTGGGTGTTCAATTCACACATTCCTCATCTCTCATCGCTGCAATGCTCAATCATTGCTTCATTATAATATCCATGCTTTTCTATATAATCATAATAATTATTTTCCGTGGTTACTTTATCGGTGAATTGACTAGTTTACATGATAACTGTAAGCAGCTCACGTCGTTAGAAGGCTCGAGTTGTCCTCATGCATCTTTGCTAGTTCTTGGTGTTTGTTTGTTTGTTTAATTTGTTTGTTTGGGTCTAGTGCTATTCGTTTTAATTTGTTCGAGACACTATATAGATAGATAGATAGATGGCCTTTAAAGATGCTTGCATGACTGTTGGAAGGGGGGGGCTAAATCTGAGGGCAAATGCATTTGCATTAGCAACGACACTTGACAAGGTAAAACAATTTCCTCAATCAATGTAGAGTAGGATCTGGTGCCTGGAGCTATATGCAAACCCTTTGCTCGAAACTAAGACATAATTTTGAAATGACACCATCAGCAACCTCTGTTTTTTTTTTCTCACTCATCTATTTGTATGTTTGCAACTAACCTTTATCTTCCTTTCCCCATGGGACACCGCAAACTTCCACCTCTATGTATACAAATTTGGACAGAACACATGCACGCAAGCACACGGCAAGCTTAATTAATCTCAGACTTGCTCATTTGCCTGCAGTATGAGATGATCCAATATCCATGCAGCTAGCTGAAGAGAACGTGCATGATTTTGGCATACCACCGTCACTGCAGTAAAAAGCTCCTCCAAATTAAATCCAATTGATCTGGTCTGTAATTTGAATCAGATAAAGGTCGGATGAGTTATTATTGGCATTAACGGAGAGACGACTGAGACATTTTTCTCATATGCATTTTTGAAAATGGACTCCCACGTGGCGTTGATGGATGACGATGATTGAGCCGACGGTACCTGAGTTCTGCGCACACTCAAATAAGCACACGGGTGTTAGAGGCCAGAAATCAAGGAAAAAGTTCCCGGAACAAATCCTCCGACGCTCAAGTCAGGTACTTTTTACCCAGAAGAACAATGTACGAAGGAGAAAGAAAGTAGAAGACAAGTGTGAATGTGCGAGAGAGCGTACCTGTGTGAGGGAGAGAACCTCCTTTTTTATATGACAGTGCGTACCTTCTAAAACCTGACTGATGTAAGAGAATGTCAGTTGTTAGAACTTGTCGGGTGATGGAGGACATGTGGCATCCTCCTGTAAACTGAAGGAAGGTTCCATTCGCAGATGATTGCACCGTTAGAATATTCCCTGACACTTAGCAGTTATTCTCTGACAGACGATTACGATTCTCAGACCTTGTTGTCATTTAGTGTCTTTTGTCCCGACCGGGCATGAATAGAGCAGCTCGGGATAATCAATCGGGTATAACACTTGGCCTAAACCTTGAGGATCGAGAGTCGTGGAGAGATCGATCGTCCAAGAGTTGACCGAAAATTTGCTGACCGAAAGTTTATCTTACTGAGAGCACTAGGCCTAAGTACAACCAGGCTGTGACAGCCCAACCCATCAAATCCAGGTCAGGTATCACCCCAACTGTTTACCAGGTGTCTCAGATCTAAAGTTCTGGTATCTGAGAACCCGATCGGGAATCAGGTTGCTGACGTCGTCATCCGATCTTACTTCCTCTTTCCATACATGTTGACTGCCCCATCCTTTTGGTTTCTGGCTGTCACGTCCCTTTGACTTCTGACAGTCACGTCACTTAACTTCTAATTGGAATATCCCCTTAATTTCTAACTACCTAATTTTATTGGACCCCACCGTTATGTACCGTATCACTAATAATTAGTTGTTTCCCACTCAATGTGGGGCATGCATGCAGTGCATCCATGTCTGATCCAAAGTCAGGTCAGCCACTTCCTTTCCTAGAATTGAGAAGAGTAATTTGCTCAAACAGTCACACTTCTCGCTGCCACATTTGCACCAATGAATTAATCTGTTCATCTCATGATTAATTATATTTACGAGGAATAATTTAATGTGCCTTGATACTCCAAGGCATTAGCAATATCTTAGGAAGCATATATAGCATGTGTATATATCCAGTTTTAAGTACAAATTGAACTCGCAAATTAACTTGAAAATAAATGCAAACATCAATCACAGTCTATATTTTAGAGCCCAAGAATATTAATTATAATTAGTGGCAGTTAATCCAGATTATTTTGGTTTCCACGCGTAAGCCCACACTACTGGATTCTCCTTCCACGGTAGGTACATGCTCGACGTCTCCCCCTCCGCCGGCAACAGCGACCATCCCAGCCAGTACCACTTCAGCAACGCCTTCAAGTCATCGATGACATCGTCGCTGACGCCGAACGTCTCGAAGCCGCACCGCTCCAACTGTCAGCACCACTGCCTCCCTCTCTCCCTTCGCTCACCGTCCACCACTACGTCTGCGCCGCCCTCGCATGCCAAGAGTCCGACAAGGCTTTGGAAGCACTCCCTCTCCAGAGCAAGCCGCTCGTTGCACGTCGTCGGGAAGATCTCCTCCATCATCTCGAAATAGGAGCCGTAGAACCGCAGGCACTCCTCGAAGGACTCCATGAACTCACCCACGGCGCCGAAGTCCGCCTCGTCCTCCACTACGGTCAATACCCTCGGCCGCAGCGCCGCCACAGCCCGTAGGAACGAGTCCCGCAAATCCCCGCACCCAGCTCTCCGAAGAGCGCCGACGCAGTCCACCGCGACGGCCTCCCCTTCGCGGAGCTCGAGCTTCTTGGGGCGCAGCGCGTCGGCGAGGTGCGGTAGCACGAGGGCGGCGATAGCCCGGAACTCGAGCAGCACACCCATAAGCTGCGCGAACTTCTCGATGCACGCTCCGATCTCGGCCACGACGCCAGCGGCAGTGGAGGAGACGACGGTGAGCCGGACGCGCGGGGTGTCTACGTCGGCGTGCGAGGCGAGGGCCTCGAGGAGCGTGGGCCACTGGGTGCAGAAGGTGTTGTTGATGTCGATGATGTGGAGAGCAGGCTCGCCGTCGAGGGCTTGGAGGAGGGCGCCGTTGTCGGCAATGTGGCCGAAAGTGGACCACGGGGCAACCTCCTGGAACTTGAGGGCGAGGTGGCGGGTGGAGGCGAAGGAGACGGTGCGTTCGGCGACGACGAGGGAGGTGCTGTAACAGTGGTCGCCGGAGGCTGTGGCTCGGCAGAAGAGGGCCTGCAGGAAGGCATAGGCGAGGCGCTGCTCGCAGTCGCCGTAGGGGGAGGCGAGTTCGTTGAGCATCTAGAGGAGGCGGTGCAGGTTAGCAGAGTCCTTGTCTGCGAAGGCGCGGGCGCAGTCGCTGAGGAGGTCGGCGACCCACGCTTTGGCAGGCTCGACGGATAATAAAGGTCGAGGTCGAGGTCGAGTTGGCGAGCGGACGTGATCAGAGGTGGTGGGTTCTGCATGTTAATTAATTAAGTTTCAGTCGATCTGGTCTCTCGGCGTCATGCCATTTATGTTTATGCCATCGGGACCGGAGAAGGTGAGTAATAAATAGACGTAAAGGCGTCTTCTGTCATCTTAATCTGTTTCGTTAAACTTTGAGAAGGAATATATGTAATAAATACTACAGAATCCGAGCTGATCTCTCCAGGTGATGTGTTGTCGATTTCCTTTTCCTTTGCCGCGTGCCGAATCAGCGCAGCCTTCTCCGAGCGCCGGCTGCCGGCTGCCGTCTCCGACGACCGACCGGCACAGCATCCAACAATTTCAAGGAATCCAACGCCTAGGAGTGCGCCGCCTCGCTGAGCGCATTTACAGTCAAATTGTTGCCTTCGGATAATTAAGAGGCAAATCGATCGAGTTCAAGTCTCATCGTTTAAAACTATATTTCTTTGCTTAATATTTAATTACATTATTATTTCGTATACGTAAGGTAATTTAATACACTACACTATAGCGTAGTGTAGTTGGTAATTCGAACTCTGATGAAGGTCAGAGTCGAGCGTGATGCCAATCCAATGTCAACTTCAATCGGCTGGCTACTAAAAAACATCCTTAGAAATAATTAAGTGCTGCATCGCACTATCAAATCTTTGCATTTGTCTCGTTATAATTAAAATGCTGTGTTATATATATATATATATATATATATATATATATATATATATATATATATATATATATATATATATAATCCTGTCTTAAGCCTATGAGATAGAAAATTAGGGATATGATATTCCTGTTGATCGCATGTAGATTTTATTCTGATCTGTAATATAGATTAATTATGTCAGTGTCGATCCAGGAAAGGGATCTCCAGCTTTAACCTTCTGACATTCAAGTCAGTCACCGATGATGAAGTAGAAGGCGGAGCAATAAGAATGAACAGTAACGAGAACAGTGTATATCACGTATTACCTATCTTCATCGATATTTGAACCACCCTTTATATAGAGCTCATATAACGAACGTGCACATTCTCGAAGGCGAGCACGTTTCTCCAAGTTTTCCTTGAAAAGACTTGTTAGTAAAGTGTCTCTGACACAGTACTTTAACAAGCCGAGCATATCTCTCAGGTAATAGTGAAAGTTTCTGTCATACGATCTTCAGGTTGTCCATACCCGGTGTCAGCATCACTAACTCCTAAAAGGATGTCGATAGATAACAGAGTATGCTGCTGCCAAAACTCCACTGTGCTTGTGTCATGTCCGGTTGGCCGGAACATCACTGTACTTGCGTCACGTCCACTCGACTGAGGCTTCACTGTGCCTGTGTCACGTCCGCTCGGTCGAAGATCCAATGTACCAATGTCGAGTCCTACCGCCTGACCGAACAGGGTAACCGCTCAGCCCAGCTTCTACACATCGTCTCTAGCGTCTACTCCCTTATTCATCGTCGACTGTTCGGCGCATGCCTGAGTCAGAGGTGGGGTTGGATCGGGTATCTTTCTTCTCGGTCGGGGCATTACCGTTCGATCGGCAGATAATAATTGAGCATTGACAGTCTTAACTTTAACTTTTACCATGACAACTACCCTCTACGAGGTAGGACCTCTTCTTATTACTGCATCAATCTATCTAAGAGAAAACTTCATTTTGTCCTAAAGTTGGTGAACCACAGACAAATGTATAGGAACAGACCAGCCATTAGAGGAAGAATTAGAAGATCATAACGGAGTCAAACCCCAAATTAAAGAATCTCCACATTAATTAATTATCTTCAGAGAAACGGAGTTTTAATTTAAACAATTTGGAATATTAAATGAAGCTGAGAAAAAGATGAACAGAAAGCAACAAGCGAGCCATCAGGGGCAATAACTAAAAGACTAAACAGGCAAACGCCCAAACAAGTATCTCGCTCCTTAGTTATTCCACCGATGAGGTTTCACAAAATGACAAGGCCAACACTAATTTTCTAATCATTAGAAGTTTGTCGAGGAAAAAATAAAGATCGTGCTGGAGAAATTGCCTTCAAAGTACTGTGGGCAAAAGCTAGGCGCTAGCTGTTTCAGTTCTGCTCAAAGAAAGGGGAAAAGCTCGGTGAGTTTTTTAGAACACTGGTGATGATAAACCTGTAGTACATATGATGACTGGTAGCGATCAAAAGTTATGCAATCTCTGCAAAAGCAAAGATGATTTTGTTGCAGACTCGCTTTATTGAATGATTGAACGTAGGTTATCATTTCCTACCAAATGCAAAGCTGGGAGATGAATCGATGAAGAACTTGACTCGTGCAAGTAAAATTTAACCATTAAAAAAATTTAGTGATCTTTTTTTCTGAACAAAAAAAAAAGAAGGCTGATACATTATATTGTTTAGTTTAATCCTAAACTTATCTTTTTGGAGTGTTTCTGAAGTTATAAACACCATCTGCACTCAGTTTTAGAAGCATCCTAATGAACCTAAAATAAATTTAAAATAATATTTTTTAAAAAATTATGAATTTTCTGTTCCTCTTTAGTTTCTTCAGGTCGTTCCATTTTTAAATGAGCATTGTAGAAGTTCCTTATGAGTAGTCTTTGCTTATGATATTCGTAAAACAGAATATAAAAAAGTATATATGTATTCTATTTTATAATTCAAAGCTAACAAATATATTTTCTTATTCCATTCCTTATCAATTTCTTTAAATATAAATGAGTGCCTGAAACTTTAAATTGATGTAGAGAAAAAGAGGCAGAGGTTGCTATGGTAGAAATATACTATGAAAGACCTTCACTCATATGTCTTAAAGTGTGCATGTTCTTCGTCAGGGCTTCCCTTCTTGATGAATACTGAGAACAGCCATTATCAGCAACAAAGTTGGTTCCTGATTTTATTATATCCATTATCATCACACTTTTTCACCCTCTTAACCTATGCCTGGGATATCATTTCACTGAGGGACCAATACACCAGAGTCATTAGTAGAGTTGCAAAAGTTTGCCATCCCAAGGAGTTTTTGACTTCGCACATTGTCTACAAACATTGCTTCCTCTAATGTTGTCCCAAAGTATATATTACAGCAGAAAATATGTTAGAATTCAATCAAAAATCTCATATGGGAGAGATTTATAAAAGATCATAGGTGAATGTATGATATCTCTGTTAGTATGAGGTCTTTTAGGTAGAATCTAAAAATAAAGTCATGAGAGTTTAGTCCCAAAGTGGACAATATCATGTCATTATGGAGATATGTGAATATCCTTTTGAGTACAATAAAATATGAACAATTTATGATGCAACTAATGCAAGGGGATCCAGGAATACAGCTAGCCCGACACGCTCGTACTCCATTATGTGCCTTGACAAGGAGCGACCAAGCCTTCCAACGAGAACACAATCAATCGATTTTTCTTGGCATAGCCATCTTCCATCCTATACGTGGTTGCGGCCCAAATGAGTCTAGAATTTTAAAAAATCATAACTTTTGATACAGAGGTCTACAATTTATTATCAAATATAACTCATAACCCCTATCTTAGGTTAAAAATGTCATTTAAGACCATTTCGAAAAGAAAGAAAAATCAATAGTTACATAAGATAATATATTAAAAAAAACTAGGGAGTACCATTAACCTAGTTTTATTTAATTAAAAAATATTAGACAAATATTGAATTTGAGATAACCGATTTAAGTCTTACAAAAAAATTTCTCCGACCGCTAGAGTAAATTTAAAAACGCTCACGGCTAACATCACAAAAGTCTAATATCTCATAGTTACATGACTCATTTAAAAGAAAAATTAAAAATTACTATAAATGTATTATAACTGAGGATTGAATTATAAATATCTAAGTTATAATTAATTTAATACCCTTATGTCACACTTTAGCCACGGGACCCATTTTAATTAATTAATATCATAAATATGATTGTGAATAAGACTACTAATTAAAATGACATATACCAATTGGATGTTATTAATAAGATTAATTTCATGAATATGTCCTATAAAATATTCGTATATTCAACTACCTTACCGATGAGTTAGTGCATAAATTGTTGACTAATTAATTCTCGAGTATTCTTGTGTAAACTCTTAGTTGACCAGAAGTTAACGGACCTATTAATTTGAATGAGATCCGTGATTAATCCGTCCTACTAAATAATTAAATAGATTAAGTTGAGTTTTATAGATTTATTTAAAGATAGATCTAAGTAGATCAATCCATCTGGGCTCGTGACCTGCGTTGGTTGGCCCACGACATGTTTGGCTTTGTCCGCAGGTTGAGAAAATTATTTTCTCCAAAATTTTAAATTTAAATAAAAAATTCAATGGGTTCTTAGATTTGACCCATCTAATTCGTAATCCAAATTTAAAAATTTTATTTTTTTTCTATATATACTTTTTTAGTGGGTGGGCTCATGATCCATCCAATCCACAACCGGCCTTAGATTGGATTGAAGATTTCTTAATCTGCCATAGTAATGGCCGGTCTGGCCTGCCCCACTATAGATCAGGCCGTCTAGAAGCTAATATTGTGTTTTGGTAGATGTAAATTTGAGAGAAAATATAGGAAAAGGAAAAAATTCTGTTGCTTACTTGGAAGAATGCATGCAGAAGAAGGATTTTATTCCATTCAATTCCTTCATTCTATTTATACTCAAATAAGATGAAAAGGAGGACATTAAACAACATTTTAATCAATAAAAACACCCAGACAAATGAATGATAGCATGTTTTTTCGATTTCTTCAAAAAAAAAAAAAAAAAAAATGATTGAGCTCAAGCAAGCATTTGAGAGTTGGTCATCTGTTGAGATCAGATCTCACATCTTTAAGCCACTAATCCAACCTGATGCATTCACCTCTCTGTAAAGGTTTTGTTCATCATCAATCTGAGAATAATCATGAAACATCAGATTTCAAAAACTAGATTTTCCTTCCTCAATAATTGCTGAGTACAAGCTGCATCCTCCCTGTCATATTCTTTTGCCACCTAATCTAAATCAGAGATCTAATAGTTGCTTTCATTTCAATCATGCTACTGGAATCCATATATGCAATGAGCACAATCACTTGCACCATGAAGAAAACAACCCCCTAATGATCATGCCTTCTCCATCCCTACTCACTCTAATTGCTTTTAGCCCTTCTTAGGCTTCACCGGATAATTATGACTCATGATCGTATTCCTTATCAAATTGTCAATGCTTTACTCATCTATGCTTGGCGATCTGTAGAGTGAGAGAATCAATATTTTTCTTCTAAGATTAAGACCATGAGCAAGCTCACCATGCTATCTTTGATTTTTCTTTTTAAATTATTTGATATGGCGATGAAAGGGGACCCATCGTTAGATTAAAGTAGAAGAAAAACAGTAGACGTGGAGATCAAGGTCGGAACAGTCAAAGGCTCAGGCCCATAAAACAAACCAATTAAGCCAAGCGATGGCCTCGTCTGTCCGGCCGGGCGTGACAACTCAGTCGGCTCAAGTCGTGCCAGAACGGTCGCTTCGGGAAAGCCCACGATTAAGGTCGATAGTCAAGCAGCAACTCCCTCATACCGCTACCCCCAAGTGGGAGACATGTCCGGTCGGGCAAAGGGCATCCCTTCGATAACAGTACAACCGAATTGAAAAGCAGGACAATAGTATTGCGCATTACGTCTAGATGGGGACTACTCGACCGAGCAACAACCGGTCAACCTCGTTACTAACTAATAACTATCTCATCATATCCTTTTGGGAGTTTGTGTCGCTGACAGCAGAGCATGTTCAGCAAGTAAATTGTACTTTAGAAACTTCTAAGCTATCACATCAGAAAGTTGCATGACTACTTAAGGAATACTATCAGAGATACTATTTGACTTATCTTTTTCTAAGATGCATAGGAAAATGTGTTTATACTACGAGATGCATGCACGAACACTATGGTGGCAAAAGGAAAAATCGCTGGCCCTCAGCTCCCCCGCCGCACCCGACCCCAGACCATCACGAAGGAGGTAAATCACAGCAGACAAGTAGTGGGTGGGGTGAGGTACACAGGGTCCGGGGATTTACGTCCCGACAACCCCGCGGTCCGACCCCGCATTCTCAAGTGGCAAACAAACCACTACTTACCAACTCGGATGACCTGTGGGGTCTGCACGAACATTATGGTGATACTATAAAAGGATGTTTTCATATACAAGCGGAGGTATGCCAACTTCGTTTTCTACACGCTTTAGTTACAATTATTCATTTTCTACTTGTCAGAGACTGACTTAACTTGAGCATTGGAAGACCAATATCGGGAACTCCTTCCCGATCCAGTATTAACAACTATGTGTTGTAGGCTTACGTGGAGTCTTCACTTTGTCAACTTTCAAAGCACATTCTTGACAGGAACATTATTAAAACAAAATATTTCTACCTATTATTCTTTCATTCTCCTTTATGAATGGCAAAAAATTTCTCTATATCATGTCTTCCCTTGTTGATCTGTATTAGTTACAACGTAACCTACAGATCATCATCCAAACTGTATCCTACAAAAAGGAATTAGAATAGGATTAACTTATAATTAGTGTTTGTAGTTACAGCAACAACACCTAAGCATGCAAGACCCACATCAGCATTGCCGCATAGCACCAAGTGGATAAATTAGTTCTTTAATCTTTGAAGGTCCTCATGGTTTCTAGCAAAAGAGAGACAAGAACTTTTCCTCCTTGATTTCATATTTCCAATTGTTGGTTAACCTCTCATTCTGCGAAATCATGCCAAAGCAAAAGTGTCGCACAATAAACAAAAGAAAGGAGAGGAAAAGGAGCATTCTGTGCTCAGAGTCTCTTAACACTGAACAGCTCAATCCTTGCGACTTGAATCCACAGATGAGCTCCATCACCCTCCCCTCCATTTCTGTCGAGCATTCCTTCCCTCTTAATGCAAGATCAAAAGAATCCACAGACAAGTCAAGAAAGGTCGATCCCAAGTAACTTGTAATTCTTGTTCTTTGCCAATCAATGCAATATACTTTCTTAGTAATAATTTTACGTTTTACTCGATCAATCTTTCCAGAAAGCCATGGTACCAAAGGTTGATGGAGGTTGTGATTGTATGGAAGAGTGTGAGAAAGTCTCCGGCAGTAGAACACAGAATGGATTCAGCAAACACCGGCAAGTCAAAGTTGAGGAAATGCTCCTCTTTGAAGGTCGCGTCTTCCTTCACTCGAGTGTGTTTTTGCGCTCCGATCTCATCCTACAATGAGGTGTTTCGCACCGATGTTCCCCCGAGAAGGAGCTTCAGCTATCCGAGCTCGAAAGCCTTTGCGCTGCCGTTGCCTCGGGTCGTCGGCACGACGAATCCAGTGGAAATGAGGAGAGTTTTCAGGGGCAAGTCACTGACAGATGATACGTTGATGAGGAGGTTTGTGGTGGAGGAGGAAGCAATGATGCAGCTGAAGAGGAGGAACCAGATGGAATTTATGAGGAAGAGGAACGCCATGAAGAGGAAGAAGCTTGGGCCTAGTCCTCTCTGTAGAATGGTAATGGCGGGAGAAGATTGATTATTTTAAGTTTTTTTTTTTTTGCTGAATTAAGTGCTAATTAATTCTTCTTGGCCTGCGATTAATTTGGTGGTCTCTATGGTCATGTTCTTGAGGATGGATCTTTAATTTGTTCCTCCTCCTCATACTTCATATCGTGCTTAATTATTTTAGAAAAGAAAATGTGAAATTTGAGTGCTTGAAACAAAATAACAGAATTGATCTAGATGAGGACTCTGTTTGGTTAGAAACTGCGCGCTCCGGAACAAAAACTTTGCATGTAATAAATACACTTTGTCATTTGCAAATAACTTGGAACTTTTATTCAACGCCTATCACAAGGTCCATAGCTTAGGGCATCTCAATAGTTGCAGTTCTCTAAATGATTTGTTTTTTTAATGATTCTAATATATCACATCACATTTAAAAATTAAATAAAAAGTCTTAAATCATTAAAAAGATGAGATTTGAGATTCATATTTTGAGTAAAAATTCTTGTATCTAAATTAATATAATAGGTATAAAATCATGTAACTTATGTTATGAATTGAATAAAATAAATTTAGTTAGAGCTCCAACTAATAGTTATGTTTCAATAATATTTTATATTATTATTGATGTGATATATTAGAATAAAAAAAATCTCATTTAGCTCTCTAATGGCATTAGAGATGCACTAGGTGAAATTTTTTGTGATATATGATGTGACCATATAGGAAGGTTTACTTGGTACGAGATCAACTATTAGGGTGGAGGTCAAAGTCAAGGTGACCAACGCTAGGGTGACAAAGGGCTGAATGGAGGATGATTGATTGTAGTGGCCGGTCGGCCAGTCAGGCCCCGATCGACAGGAGATGGGTCTGAGCCGAACCCCATTCTGGCTCGGGATGATACGTAGGACAGCCGACGCTCAATACGGAGCAGCAGGACGCCGAGAGAGACCGCATAGCTGATCTACACGAGGGAAAATATTTTACCATACGGCCACTGCATAGAAGAACTATGATGGCCGACAGAGCGGAGGAGTCCCGGCCAAGCGGCTACCCCGCTTGGCCAAGTAGCGGGACCCGGCCATGGATAGAACAGAGTCTCAGTCGAGCGGCTACCTCGCTCGCCCAAGCAACAAGACCACTGTAATATCTCTCGATATCAATTGTGAGATAGTGTCACTGACACAAGATATGGTCGACAAGTAGATCGTACGACGGAAGCTTTTACTATCACATCAAATATATGTACGTCTTGTTAAGGTATGTGTCAGACGTACTTTCCTGAGAAGGCCTTTTCATAAGACATGTGGGAGGGCATGCCCATGTCTCGAGAAGCGCGCACATTGTCCTCCAGGGCTCTATATAAAGGGAGTTCTTCATCGACTAAGGTAGGCGTTATTCTTGAGTTCTACTGTTACTACTGTTGCTCTGTTTTTCTCCATATTCCAGAAACTGACTTAAGCATCGGAGGATCAACATTGAGGATACCTTCCCTAGCCTGGCATTGACATCATTTGCTTTACAGATTAGAGTGAAGTCCACGTTCAATCAATGAAGCCATTATCTCCCAACTTTCCAGCTTCATGCTTTTGGATAAAATCAATCTAATTCATAACATATAGTTATATGACTCCATACATATTACATCAATTTCAATAAAAAAAATTAAATTAAATTTACACTACTACTCTTAAATTATTAACCTCAAACTTCACATCTATAATATTTCAAAAAATTGTATTCAACTTTTTTTATTTTAAAAACCTCCCATAAACTTTCATTACAGTTGCCCTGAGATTTCGTTGTAAGCAAGCCACAGGTATAAGACTACAACCATCCGATCAGCGAATGTTCCGAACATCACTCGTAACAAACGCACGCAGTAATTAAGATTACTCGCGTGCAACAGCCACCAGCTTTTTGCCAATGTTCTGGCCCTCGAAAAGGCCCACGAATGACGCAGGCACCGCTTCGAGAGTCGAGACCCTCCGCTACGTCTTCCAAGTACTCGATGCTTCCCTCTCTCACGTGCTTCACGACCTTCTCCTCAAACTCCCGGTACAGGTGTCCGTATTGAAGCACGGTGAAACCCTGCAAGCGAATGCACTTGGAAATGACCAAGACGAAGTTGCGCATGCCTTGCACCGTTTCGAGGTTGTACTGCGAAATCATTCCGCACACGGTCACTCGGCCTCGAAGTTTCATGTTGCCAAGGGCGGCGTCGAGCATGGCTCCCGCCTACATTGTCGAAGTATACGTCGATGCCCTCTGGAAAGTATCTGACAACAAATTAAAATCGGAGGCTTCAGAGTACGTTCAATCGATCGATCGATCTCTCTAATCATTGAGTTGTTAAATCCAGTGTGTCAGTTAACCTTTTCAACGCAACATCCAGATCAGATTCTTTCTTATAGTTGAATGCCTCGTCAAAGCCAAACTTGTCCTTTAGTAAATTGACCTGAAGTCCAAGTGATGTCAGATTAATGATTTTCAGAAATGAGAAATGCTGTCAAAAATAACCTTTTCATCGGCGCCAGCACTTCCAACCACATAGCAGCCCATGAGCTTGGCAAATTGCCCTACGAGCTGCCCAACAGCACCTGCTGCAGCTGAAACGAACACATGCTCCCCTTCCTTGGGAGAGCTTATCTCATAGAACCCTACATAGGCCGTGAGGCCTGCCAAACCTGCACACCACAATAGCAGTAGCCTGGGCTCACACACTCTTGATGGGCTGAATCAAGGTCAGGCCAGTGGGACTTAGCAACTCACCGAGAAGGCCAGCGTAGTAAGAGAGAGGAACATCGGTTCTGTAGTTGATCTTGAAAAGGGACTCTTTTGGTGTAAGGAGACTGTACTCTTCCCAGCTAGTCAACCCCCACACGTAGTCTCCTGCTTTAAAATCCGGATGCGTAGAATCAACGACTTTAGCCACTCCATAACCAGGCACGGGCTGCAAAGGATGAAGAGGATTTAAAAGATAATGCTGGTTGGAGTTGAAGCTAGCTAGTCGATAATGGCATATACCGAGCCAGGAGAGGTGGTAGGGTAACCCCCTTGGGGCCTGGACATGAGAAAGCGGCCGTATGGGTCGCAGGAGAGGTAGAGGTTCTTGACGAGGACGGCCGGGGGCGAGGCGTCAGGGACCTTCAGAATGATAGTTTCCGTCGTCACAAGCTCCATGTGGCCTTCTGTCGGTGCCTCCCCTGGCTCTATGTATCGCCTCAACACCACCTTTTTGTTCACCACCTCCACTGCCATTGCACTAATATTGTTCTCGCTGAATTCACTGCTGTAGGCGATAGGTTCATGGCGATGCGGGTGATGATATATAAATAGGAAGTGCAGTTAGCATATGAATTAGTATGCTCAAGCGTCACTACCTTGCTGGAAAGAGTGTAGTGATTTTTGAAAAATAATCATTGATCAGAGTTCGAAACCCAGCTAAAATATATTATTATGAATTTTTTTATCATTAATTTTCTCTATTTATTTTATATAAAAAATATATAATTCTTTTTAGTCTCATATCTTACAATTAACAACACTATGATCAAAAAAACTTCTATAAATATTTTAAGCCGACGATGTTAAAAAATATTTTTCTTAATTTTTTTAACTAAGACAAATATAATATTAAATTCAAATAATTTTTTACGAAAATCCGTTACAAGAATCTTACCAAAATAATTAATTCTTGATTTATAAAAATGACACTAGAAAATCTAAATAATTCAAATTTTCAAAGACCTAAATAATTATTATATTATTATATTACACACGCAACGCGTGTGTACAATCATACTAGTAATAAATAAAAATTCCAATCAAATTGATGTTGATAAATCAACAGACTCAGATGAAGATCGACTGAAATGAGAGATTCCAACCACATAATAGACTAATTAATAAATTTTGGTCAGAGATGAAATGATAGTCAAACCCATCTCCAAAGGCACTGAAGCACAAATCGGTGAAGCTGTGAATAAGCATGTAACCCTAAAATAATATTCCACAAGCTGCGAAGTAAACAATATATATAAACTTTATCTCTAAATAATATGACAATATTTTGCCTTATTGACCATATATATTATGTTCAACAGCAGTTCCAATATAGTGACTTGATTCGAGCACAGGACCAACCTATTATTTACTTCTTTTTTTAACCTTTGGAGATGCGACCATCAAAAGGAAAGACCCATAACAGATACTCCAACAACTCAGGCTCAACCCCAAAAAATAAAGTCTAACACCCACTGATGGATGTATTGGCACCAAAACCAACAGTGGCACTGTGAGGCGTGGATTGGCTGATACGAGTCTTTTACCATGCAAAAAAAAAAAAAAGGTAAACAGGAACACTCGTAAAATGCCTCTAGACTGTACTAGTTGAGATTACTGGTTTCCCTCGACCCAGTGTGAATCCCCTGGTACCATCTGGCATCCGAGGACCAGGAGGTTGCTTGTTAGCAACAAGTTGTTCGCGATCAGAATGGATAGAATGACTAGATGGTGGGGTGCCAACCAGATGGCCTCCTCCACGGTTATTGTTCTGATGTTGGCCGCGCCCTCGTCTCCCTCCACGGCCCCGGCCTCTCCCTCGTCTTAGTGCACCATCTTTTTCATTGAAATTTTCATCATTCTGTCCAACATATTTAACCAGAGTTAGGAAAATAGACCCTAGAATATCATATTTGAACAGCTACAAAATGACTGATATCTAGTAAAATTGCTTCAGGTTTATTAAAGAAGATATATTCGAAGGTCAATTTGACTTTGCAGACAATATTGACCAAAACCAAAAGAAAGCTCAGAAAATTTATAGGAACGTAGAAGTTGATTGTGCAAATGAATCGAGCATGCTTACCTCATGATCATGTGACACATCAGATGAGTGATAGGCATCACCAACCAGCTTTTCATTTGATTGGTTTGATGTTGAAACATCCTCCTCTCCGTTAAAATCACCTTCCTGTCCCCTTCTTCCTCGAGTTGCCCCATGTTTCATCTAGTTCGAATAAATAACAGTTAGAAACATTTGTACAAGAAAATCAAGCCATGCATTGACTAAGCATAAACTCCAGTAAAACAAAAGAAAGAAATAATAAAAAAACCGGGACTTGCTGAATCAATAAATAAGAAACTTTATCAGAAAAAAAAAACTTTTTTTTTAACTTAGTAGAGGACCTAGTATGAGGACCTGTTGTGGCCATGAGTTTGGATCGTGTGAATGGATGCAATACAGCTCAGGAAAAGAAATGCTGAGATAGTTTTCAGCGGAAGCGTGCGGGATAGTAGTGCAAGATAAGCCTAAATGATCATAACAAGTCCTAACTATATTTTCATAGATAACCTAAATTATCATAAGAGTTGCAATAACAATTTGCAAGACAGCTTGGAATCTCCATGTCACCTAAAACTAGCCCTTGATATGGAAGTGGAGAATGGCGATTGTAGATCAAGAGAACATTTTGAATTACAATAAGTGAAAGCAACATGATCAATGGCAATGATTACCAAGAATTTATGAAACAATTTAACTCTGAGTCCATTTCTCCAATTCTTCTCATCATTGAGTTCAGCAACCTGCATGACAAAAAACAATGGTCACCTGGTTAAGTCTTAAAAAATGCAAAATGTTTAAAAGGCAGTTGGATTATCAAGCATACTGCTTTTTCAGCATCTTCAATAGACTCGTACTCCACAAATGCATGCAACTGACAAAAAAAAAAGAAGAAATGAGAACGTCATCAGAAGATTACAGACAGCATACATTAGCTGAATGAGAGAATTTTGCATGGGACTACAAGTCAAGAACAATATACTTCATGACAAACATAATGAAGTTTCCTTGAATAGGTTTGCTGTACACGTCCCCAGGGTTTTAAGATAGTCAAAATGTTCCCCATAGTTTCAAAACTCAAATCTTTTTGCTCCTAAGCCATTAACAATCCTATCGTATCATCATTCCTTGGGGGCCTCATAGTCAAAATGCTCCCCATAGTCAAAATAATCCTGGCAAATATGTAGCCCGTTTCCATGGGGTAGTAAATTATCATATCTTCAATCCGTTAAATCAATGGTATTAGTAGTTGGCAGATAAAATGAAAAGACTTTTCAGGGTGGTCATGTATAACATAAATCTTCATGTTTATTTAACAATGCAACCTAGCAATTGTAAGACAAAAAGATGAAAATGCATACTCTGTTGCCAAAGAGCATTTCCAGTCGTGTAGATTTATTATTTGCAGGAGCTGTTCCATTGGCAGATGGTGGATAACATGTACGTATTGTCTTCACACTAGATAGCATAGATCAAGTTGTTTAAATAGCATATCCATACAGTATTAAAAAAATAACAAGATGATTTACCAGCCAACAGATGAGAAAATCTTCATAAGATTCTGGTAACAATGGTCCTCAGGCAAGTTTTCAGCCACAACAATGCGAGACTAGGGGAATAAAAAAGATAAAAGTGAAAAGAATAAGACCAAGGATCAAGCAGAAAAATGCCCATAGACCAGATTAAATGCTCACCTGCAACATTTCCAAGTCTGACTCTGTAAATAGCTGTTGACGCCTAACTCTTTTCCCATCATCACTTACAACCTGTAATTTGACTCAAATATAATGACTAAAGCCAATAAAGAGAGACTTGAAATGTTTTCAAAAAAATCAAGGAGCATTAAGTAGCTTATTAGATAAACTTACCAGTTTTGATGATGTTCGGAGTGCCATAGCAAGCTGTGAGTTGTTGCTAACCAAGGATTTGATCTTCTTAAATGCTGCTACAACTGATATTGGCACTGCAGAGAGTAAGCAATCACATGATTAAGTAATCTCTCTTCAGAACTTACTTCTTAATTCCTCAAACATAGATGTTTGGAAACTATAATATTCAGAATATCCATGTTGTTTGCATAACCAGTCAAGTGGATAAGAACACAAGTTTTATTTTTTCAGCTAAATAGCTCAGCAGAATTAAGTGCGTCAATGTCATGTTGATATATAGATTGTATGCTTAAAATGAACCAAGTTTAAACATAAGATAGTATGATTAATGATATTCAATTAGTTTGCTGGTATTTTTAAAAGGTTAAAATTATTTAATTCCATTCACCTTTCACTCTCCATGGGCTTTTCCTTGATTCCTCTCCCGCGACCCACAAGTCCACAACATTGGCCGCCTACCTACCGCTGCCCCTCTCTTTGATAGTACTACTCTCCTTCTCCCATCTCCTCTTCTCCCTCGGTCTCTCCTCTCCCTCTCTATCTCTGCCCACTCCTATATTGAATTTGGTCTTGTGCCAATCAGTAGGCTAAGTGGCATATTCCGCCCATCTTGATCGGCATGGCTCGACACTTCCAACCATAGTCTACACTATACTATCAAAATATTTCACTCAGTTTTTAAATATAAAAAAAACATAAAATATCTGGCAGCATTACTGATCTCTACCGAGAAAAAATCATTATTGCTCCTATGTAAAGGATGTGTTCCTTGCAATGAAATTAACTCACGGAGATTGTCTTAAACCCTGTAGAACTGAGTTCAAGTCATTAATCTAATTCAGATCCTTTTTTAAAAAAAAGTACTCAACCAAAGATATTTTGGCTTGATTCACGACTTTAAACATAACAATGATTATAAACTATATGAATCTAATAATCTAAATAAGAACAGCATAGGGAAATATAAAACTTTTACCAGTATTAACTCAATTGACTATGAAATTAATATATTTTCTATTTTTGAAGAAAAATTGGTTAAGCATAAGGAGATTAGAGGGATGAAGTTGGAACAAACTAGATTGAGGCATCTAACCTAGACTTTTATTGTGAATCATACATATTGAAAATTTGATACCAATATCATACCATCTTGATCAGACAGTTAAATGAAATTTTGAACCTTTTCCGATAGTGTATAATTCAAGTGCAGCATAGTGATTATTTTATTTATGATAATTAATCAAGGAACAAAAATATGTTACTGCAACTAAGGTACCAAGCTCAGTTGACCAACACAACAATTGAGTTGGGTTGTGGCCAGTAGCTTTAGGTCATCCTTAAAAACAAAAAATCTACAATCAAGGCATTCCTTGCAAAAAGAAGCCACAAAGTTTATTACATCACAATAAAAGCCAACAAGAAAAAGAACAAAATAAATGTTCAAAGATTTTTTTTACCAAATCCATCAGGATCTTTACTGATAAACCTCATCAAATGTTCAGTTGTAGCAAGGTTTGCATCACTGAAATAATACTCAACCTGTCCATGACAAAAATATTTGTTTCAAGAAGAGACAGATTACGTCACAAATAATTATACAATGAAATGCATACAACTGATAAAAAGTGAGCATTTTTGACACAATAAAATGGAGGTTCAAAAAACTTGATGTAGAGTACATGGATATTCTTAGTTCAACAAAGATTTAGGGCATAAATGATGATAAACTTAGTGGAAGCCGAACAGATTAGTAATTTGGAAGGATGAAAAAGGCTGGATTATGGTGCAGAATGATCAAGAAGGATGACGACCACAATACATCAACAAGGGAACTTCAACTTCTTCCATCATAAAGAGATTTATGCATAGTAGCAGAATGTTAGATCCAAATTGGAAACTTAACAAATAAGAAGGCCATCTTAGCTAAAATCAACTTCATATTAAATGGTAATGATAAAGTACTAACATGTAAAGAAGCATAGTATTGTATATTTATATGTTCTGCAATTAACCATTTTGAGCATTTATTAAACCCTACTGAAAGCCACTTTTCCCATATCCCATTCTTATTTAAACAAAAAAGCTGTCGTACTAAGGAGAGCAAAATAAGACACAAACACAGAAAGAAAAGAAATAGTAGCTAGTTTGAAAAGGAAAAGAAGAAAATAACACAGTAGTGATCTGAAATAAAATGACTGGATAAAACATAGAATACTCTGTACATGATCATAGGAACACTAGGAGGAATAAGTTTACAGTTCAAAAGATGGAAATGCACGTCCATATTAAGATTGCAAATCAAAGGGCATAAAAACATTGAAAATGTAAGTGTCACAACCTGGTGGTTAGAGTTGAGCAAGCAGACAAGAAAGTTTGTCTTTCATTGTTTGGCTTAGAATCATGACATGGAAGGATAGGTGTATAGTTTCTTCCACTTCATGCAAAACTGTAGACAAGTTGCTAGAATGGATAGAACTAATCTTATCTCCTTCACCCATAAGGATTAAAAGAAGGTATATTTTCACCCGTTTCACCAAAAATTGGAGAAAAGTTGCTGGACAAAGAAAAATACGTAGCTACATATGTCTTCTTTCCAGTTTTAGCAATCTGCTTGTATAAAGAGCTGAGAACTGAGGAGAGCAAATAAGACAAACACAGACAGAAAAAAAATGTTGCCAGTCTGAAAAAGGAACGAAGCAAATAAGATGATAATGATCATAAATCAAATAAATGACTAAGAAACAAAAATATTGTGTGGTATTACAAACCCCAGGAGGGATATGTTTAACAGTTAAAAAGTTAGAAATATTTGTTTATATTAAGATTCTAAAACAAAGGAAATAGAAACACTGAAATTGAAACTGTGACAACCTGGTATTTTAGACTGTAACAGCTGAACAAGAAGATGAGAGAAAGTTTGTTATTTATTGTTTGATCAAACTCATGATATACGAAGAACATAGTTTCTTCCATTTCATCCAAAACTGGATAAGTGGCTGCAATGAACAAACAACCTTTTCTCCTTCATTCTACCAGTAGTGGATATAATGGCAATGCAAGGTACATATTTCTAGATCCTATCTCTTTGCTCCACTTGTATTTGATAGAAACAAGAAATAAAGGGTTCAATTGTTCTATTAATATTTCTTACTTCTGTTTTCTCTGCATCAGTTTCCTTCCTTTCCTATTTTTCTCACCTATATTACCCTTGATTGTTTCTAAACATCATACATTATGGTCCACTTTGGATGGAAGATGAAGGGGAGGACAAAAAATGTACATAAATGATGTTCTAACACCCTCCGACAAACAATGTTTCCATCCAAGTAAATGACCACTAAGGATCTATTCCCTATGACAACTGGTGATGAAAGAAAATATGGACGATCAAAAACTTGGTTATTTACTGCTAAAAAAATGAATTATCTTTCTATCAACTAGAGTTTCTCTGCTCCCTTTTCTCCAAGTAAACCAGTCCTATGTAAATGACAAAACTTCATATGAGAGCTAAATAATTGGAATATGTCTAATACAGTGGTGTTATCAAACAAGTAATATTTGATAATTCTACTAGATGTTATGTTATCAAACAACACGTGTTGTAGTATTAGTAACACTCAAGCAGTTCAAAAGGTTTGTCTCCTAAATTTACTCACAAAACCAATGAAACACCGTGTATGTTTCGAGGAATGTCAATTCTAGTATATCATACATGAACCCAATATCGATAAGGAAATCAAACTTAGGAACTCATTAATGCTTGAGGCAGAGTCAACCGTACCTGCTTCGTGATCTTTTGGATAACTTCCTCTGGAATTCCGTCCCTCTCCTGAGGGGTTCGTTCAGGATCAGCGCTGGTATGTCCGCCCTCATGATCCTTAAATCCGCCTGGCTGCGCAGGCCCATAGTACTCTAACGAACTCGAGCTGGGAATAAAATAAGTCGGGTTCGGAGGCGCCTGGTGGAATACGTGCTTCACAGGGTGCGCCGCAGTAGCATGCCCATGGCGAATCGGCACTGAGGAGGGAGCAGGGAGCTGCGTGGAGCGAGGGACGAACTCTGCTGCCTGTGCGTTGAGGCGGCTGGCAGAGAGGGACCGCCAGAGGGATGAATCTCCGGCCTCCATCGGAGATCGATCGTCGCCGCCGCCGGGGACGGAGGACATGGCGCGGGCCTCGTGGGTTCCTAGGGTTTGCTCCAGGATTTCTTCGGCCATCGATCTCGGAGTCAACTTGGGCTCCAATGAGTCCATTATTTATAGCGCTGCTTTGAACCGTCTCAGAGTGACTGACACCCGTCCTCGTTGAGGGCTTACCATCTGGATTTTCTGCCTGTCACATAACCTCCGTACATGTAAAAAATATGCCCACGTCACCCTTGTGCCTTCGTAATTATCTGGTTCATGTAAGATATTTCTAATGGCTTGGGAGGCACCACACATAAATAATGCGAAGGTATCTTTGAGCTCATTGAAGATACCTTCAACCGAGCACATTTGTTAGCAGCGATGTTGAGTTGTGGATAAAAGTTTATCCTCTTGTAGGTACCTTGGATCCTCTTAAAGGCACCTCTAAGAAACAGATAGTTTTCCAGGGGCTATAAAAAGACCTCTGAAACTAGAAATTCAATAACAACTGAACTATAAGTCTTGTAATCACTTCCTAATCTTTCTTGTGAGCTGCCAACGTCTGTAAGAGGTTACTCCATCTTCAACAAAGGAGTTTTCTAGTGGAGTATTTTCAAAGCCTTGGATTATCAACCACATAGGTTGTAACTAAGTAATTCCTTGTTTGTTTTTTATTTTAATTATTCACTTTATTTAGTTTAAATTAATTGTGCCTATTAATCAAAGTCGAAAGAATGAGAAAGGAGTTGTTTTATTTCTGTAGGCAATTCAGTCCCCTCTTGCCGGCTACACCGGGGCCAACACTAGCATGAGCCTTAGGAGTCTTCAAACGATCAAATGTCACTTTGGCCTGCGAGCCAAGGCCGTAGAGGGTGGAGTTTTTTGTCATTCCACTGACAACATCATAGTATATCTCATTTAGTGTGTCGGTGGAAGAAACAGTGACTCCCCCTCTGATGATGGCTAAGATGTTTGAGCCACTTTCTCTGTCATTTGCTCCTGTGTGGAAAAATATAATATTGATTAATATCCAATTTGTCACAATTACTAAAGTTAATCAAGATAGAAATGAACAAATATAACAAAGTTAATAATCTTACGTGTGAGACTCGGAATCGAGAATCGACAAATGCCCCATCTTTTATCTTGTGGGTCTTAAAAAGACCTCTATACATGTGGGCTGTCAGGCAAGATCATGCTTCTGCATACACAAATAATTTGGGATAAAATTACACAAGTTTGGTAATAAATATAAAATTTGTTACAAAGTATAACTTTAAATTAAACTCACAAGAACTATGGTATAAGTACCTCGGGTTAGTTTTAATGTGGTCAACTAGGTTAAGTTGGGTCATGTTGTGTTTAATCCTTATGTCTAAGTGTGGAATAGCTTAGGAACACAGGAAGTCGAGCGGAAGACGTAGCTAGCTAGAAAGATGACATGGGAAGGGAGTCGACGGGCTCAATGTATTCAAGGGACAAAGTGGTGTGGAAGAGTACGTTGGCAGACGAAGGAAGTGTACGACATTTCTGAGAGACGAGAAGCCTAAACAAAAGACTACTCAAGGAGAAGGCTGAAGTTGTATTTGGGTGAGCTCAACTCTGGAAGGCCGGAAGATCATCCAAGCGACCGGAGATGAAGCTAGGACCGGAGAAGGCGCCAGACGAGTCAGCAAAAGGTCGACTGGTCCGGGTGCCCGGACCACCTAGTCCAAGCACCAAGACCACTAGGCCGCCCAACGAGCACCTCGTCGTAGAGCCGTTGTTGTGGATCACTTTTGAGTGCATGCAGCAATGGTCTGAGCACCCAGACATAGTCCAAGCGTCCGAACATGAAAAAATTCAATCTACATGTTGTTGTAAAGCCATTAGGTGGAGATAAAGTTTGCACAGCTAGGGGTGCCCAGAGAGGGTCTAGGTTCCTGGAGATGCCACATTAACAAACGACTAGTAGAGTATAAATAGAGCCCTAGTCTTCTTCATTTGTACACAACACTTTTTGTATTAGAGTTTTCCATTATGTTCTTCAAAGTGTGTTCAGCATTTTATACGAAGCTTCTTCACCTCCGACTTGTGTTGAACAAGAAGTTGACTAGTTGAGTTTCACTTGCCTTGGATTAGTAACCTCCCTGGTTGCAAATTAAATGAATCCTTTTTTTTTGTCTCATACTTATTTTATGCAATTTAGTTTCATTTATTAAAGAGTTTGTTTTAATCATAGTTGAAAGTTTCAAAAAGGGTATTTTTATCATTTCAGACAATTCACCCTCTCTTGATGGTCGCACCGAGACCAACAAGTGGTACAAGAACGAGGATGCTTTAGAAGGACTAACTGCTGATAACAGCAAAAAAATCGATGGTCGGACCAAACATCAATCCACTAAAGTTTAAGGTGGAGTTCACACACTGAAAATGTCGAATGGAGGTATTCCTAAAAATTGATTTCAAAATACTTGTAATAATCACATACGGTTTTGTAGTTCCTAAGGATCAATAAGGAGAGGAGAAAAAAAATACATGTGGACTAAAACGTAGCAAAATAACTTAGTAGCCAACAGCTGAGCGGAATACCACTTGCTAAGCGTATTACCGTCTCAAGAAGTCAACCGCATTGGAAGCTACTCCTCAGCTATAGAACCATGGGGAAATTTCCTAGAGATCTATAAAGTCACATCCGAAGTGAAGCTTGCACTATGGAACAATCTTCGGAATCAACTAAGAAACCTCCGTCTGGAAAAAGGTGAGACGCTAGCTCAACTATACGTGAAGATCAAGGAGCTGATCACCACATTGATCAATCTCGACGAAACTGTAACCAACCGCGACTCAATCTGCTACGTGCTCAATATCTTTCCTAGAACTCCAGAGTGGTCCTCGATCATAGATGCCTATTATATATCAAAGGACCTAGAGATAAGTATACTAGAAGGTCTTTTTTCGACATTAGAACTACATGAATCTAGATGGGCAGGTGCAAGAAACGAGTCAAGATGCAAACTAGGAAAAATCCAAGAAGTAAAAGAAAGGTTCGATACTATAATTGTCAAAAAGAAGAACACATAAAACAATGACTACCCAGAGCTCAAGAAGGAGAAAGATAAAGGGCTAAGGCGAACAAAGCACAAGAATCTCAAGACTACTTGGAATGAAAGTTTTTATCCGAATCTGATATAGAAGCCTATGCTGGACTAGCATTGATGGATTGTCACGAAGAACCAAGCAACTCGGAAGCTAGCATCGATGAAGGGGGAGTCACATCATATGAATGCAGCGATGCAGGGGGAGAATCTACTTTCAAATCTAACATAGTAAGTTAGGTATGTCTCTTAACTCCTGATCAACAATATTTAAGAATAAAGTCTATGTCCAAATCTTTATATAAGCTTAAAACTAAGAATATAAATTTGAAAAAGGAAAATATGAATTTGAAATAATTTTAGTTAAAGCAACTCCACTAGAAGAATTTCGTAAAGTTAAAACTTGCATGCATGAGTAGATATTTCTACGTTTTTCATAGTCATTCATGACTGGAAAGATCTTTATATATTTTGTAGAACGACTTGGAAAGAGTTCATGGAAATTCCCATAGTCATTCATGATTTGGTGCCAACTAGCTGGGAATATAAATTACAGGAGTTTAAATGTGCCTTTGGGGAAATTTACGATTATCCGACGGGACCATTTATGACTATCAAACGGGCCATTCACTCTGTGGGTCAGTAGCAGGTACTATTTCAGACTTAATTAGATTAGCTCGTTGCTCACATCGGTTCAAAGTTCCTGAGAGTCAGGAGTGGAGACATCTCTATCGCTCAACTTAATATAATGTAGTCTAATTGTAACGTCACTTTCGATTAGGTATACAATTTCCTTTGGGGTAGACTCCTTTCTCCCTTCATTACGATAAAGTGATCTCTCACATCGGCGTTGCTTTGCTCGTTCCTTGCATTCTTTGCCCTGTCATTCTCACTCCTTATGGAATGAGGAATCCGACCAATCGTCAATAAAAAGGTATGTCTCGTTTACCTATTTCGACAAAACTGGATTCAAATTATGACACCATTTGATTAATGAAAATGAAAATCACTCTTTTCACTATCGATTGAATCGACTTTTGCAATCTCCCTCTTTCAATCATTTTCCTCTTGCGTAGTCAGATGAGGAGGCAAGTGAGTCACATTTATTCATCTTTCATCTCTCTTAAAAATGTAGAAAGATCTAACCCTAAATGAAAGTCAAGCGAGAACTGATTATTAATTCAGTATCCCATAAAATCATTCCTCTCGCTTACGCTCGAGCCTATCTATCGAAACCCTCTCTATCCCTTATGGGAATGTCGATCCTATCCTGAAGTCATATTTCTCTCTCCCTATTGGTGGAGCCCTCCCTTGTCGAATATAGTTTCACTCGTTCCTCTCTCTCCCGCTCCGTGGGGGTCGATCTTATCCTTGGATACAATTTCCCTGCTATACTAACTTAAAGCGATCCCTTAACTAGTCTTATCTTATATGCATGCCACTCTTTATAAATGCATCAAAGCAACGTCAATAGCATAAATGCGGTCTAACATTGCCTTGAATTATAGTCTAGTCTAACATGGCTGAAGGGGTCATGTATACTCTTCATTCACCACTTTGTTGAGGGGTAGAGTTTATTACTACTACTACTGCCAGTATAGTCTAGTCTCCACTATACTCTTGTTCGATGTCGCTTTGCTTGTACCTGCTCCTTCCATTCACGATAGTAGCTAAAGTATGTGCCCTTTCGAGGCGTATAAAAAAATATATACCAAACTAATTAAGATCATTTGTTTACTTTTACATATTGTCTTTTAATATTATTATTTTTTCTAACTTGAACGCAGATAGTAATTGCATCAAAAATGGGGAGATGGTTGGTGCAATTTGTACTAATGATCTAACTCATGTTTTGATGAATGATAAGAGGATTAAAGTTAGAGTGTTTTGTGATCTAATTGCTTTACTAAGTGTGTAGGTAGGTTCGTGAGACCGGGCTGTTTTATGACGGGTCTGAAGGATTTGACACCAGACTCAAATCCAGCTAGGTCCATGAGACCCGATAGCTGGTGGGAAGTCCAGATAGGTTCGCGGGACTTGACAATCGACCAAAGTCGGTTAGGTTCGCGGGACCTGCCAACTGATGGGAAGACCCTGGTGGGTTAAAGGTAAGCCAAACAACTGCAAGTGGTAAGTGAAGATAAGCAACTGGAGGAGAGATCAAGTGAGGACGCGTTTCCGATTGAGGGAACTATAGGCGTCGGTCCAACTTAAGTCCATTTGGGAAACTTAAGTTGAGACCTTGACTAGATCCTGATCTCAAGAACACATGATCTAATTACTACTCATATTTTACTGTATCAGGCTCACTTTGTTTTGCAAAAAAAAAAAAAATTGTTTTCTGGTACTTTGACTAACATTTTTCTTATAGAGAAGAGGTTGCCAAAAAGGAGGGTCCAGGCGCTCGAACCATCTCGCCTAGGCGGGTGCCTGGGGCACCCGGGCAATCTAGGCACCCGAAGTCAGTCCAAGCGCCAGGACCGTAAAAATCATCTCGAAGCTGAGTTGAAGTGCGACGACTGGCCAAATCTACTTCAAAGGTCTAGGCGCCCGGAGGGGGTCCAAGCGCTCGGAAGTGGATAAACTTGACAAATGAAGCTTCAACTGGAGATCGTCACGCCCGTAACAGTCTAGACACTCGAAAGGGTTCCAAGCGCCCAGAATGAGCTTATATAAAGTCCTTCAACTAGGATCCAATCAACTTTCCGTTACTCAATATCTAATCAGCCTTGACCTACTGAGATTTTCACATTGTTAGCATCCAATAAACCTAACATGCTAGGGCTTCCGCACTCATGCAAAGTGTTCGATTCTTCTTGACCCATTTGGGATTTCTCTTTGCCAATTTCCTATTGGACTTCCGATCATCAAATGTCCGGTTCTTCTTGATCCACATGGAAATTTTCTCTTGCTAACTTCTCGTTGAGCTTCCGATCACCAAATGTCCGGTTCTCCTTGACCCAGTTGAACCTTTTCTTTTACCAACTTTTCGTTGAACTTCTGATCACCAAGTGTATGATCCTCCTTGACCCACTTAGACTTTTCTCTTGTCAACATCCCCTTGGACTTCTCAAGTAAGTATATGGTCTTCTTTGACCAACTTTATTTCTCTCTCGTATATTATAAAATATCGAAATCTAAGCTCAAGCCAATCCAAGCTCGATCAATTTGGTCAACCTTGATCTGAGGTCAATTTCACTCGCAATATTATTTATGGATATATGAGACTAATTAAAAAAATTTTTTTATAAAATTAATTTATATATAATCAGTAATTTTTAAATATAATAAATATATTTTTAATTTTTAATGATATAAATATAAAAAATAATATAATATAATAATTTTTATTTAATAGGTTCAATGTCAGGATAGAAACACATTATAACAATTATATTTTAAGGGGACCTTTCAAAAGAAAATTTACTCTCTTTCATTGATACGGTAGATTTTATTTTTATTATAAAGATTTATAGATATTAATTGCTATGCATCACGCAAGATCTCTGATATACCTTGTAATGTACGAGACCCATAACAAATAATGTCCTAAAAAATTATTATGGTACGTTGGATCTTATTTTTATGATAACGATCTATAAATAGTAATTGTTATGTATCACGCAAGACCTCTAACGTGACTTTTAAGCTAAGATTAGAAGTAAAGGAATCAAGCTTGTAATATTTGATTATAAAGATAATTAAATTATTTTATTTAGCGTTCATTAAATTTTATAAGGAATGTAATTCGTATTTTATAATATTTGATTACATTATTAGGCGGATTACCTTCTACCAAACATAGTCTTAGTGTAGGAGCAATAATAATCAAATATTTTAAAATATTATTCCATATTATTAATTAGTCATTGAATACTGTTAGATAGTTTGAAATAAAAATAGATTTTTATTTTTCTACATTCATTAACTCAAGATGAATAAATTAATTAGGTAATGGTAGTCGAATCTATTAAGTCATTTGAGTTAAATAAACTTGACAAATGATTAGTAAAGAAATTGAACCAAATTTTAAAATAAACTGCGCTAATAAATTCTTCAAGCAAATGACTTGGATTATTGATTTAAGTTGAATAATTTAAATAATTTAAATTAATAGAAAAATTAGATAAATCAAATAAATAATTTCATTAATGATATCATTTTATTACTACAACTAAATAAAAATAATTTTTTAAAACAATGTTTAATGTTTTATCAGATTTAAAATCTCAAATCAAATGGAGATAATCAAAATTAATTATATATTTTCTTAGTTTAGCAGTAGTTTAATTTTATCTACATAATATTTATTTTAAAAACAAATTATATAGATAATTAATTTTAATATTCATTACCTCAAATAAAATAAACATGTCATAATCTATCCGCTTAATTTATATAACTATCAAATATACCCTAAAAAATAGTTTCCACAAGAGTCTTAAAATAAATGACTACATTTTTTTTTTCTTTTCGGTTAGTTGCAAAGAATCCGTTACACATATTTATTTACCGTCCCAATTACCATTAGGGTGCGTTTGGTTCAAGTAATCATGTATAACCTTAGTTACGTGATTACCAGGTAATCACATAACCAACGTTATGGGGAATAAAACATAACCAAATGTTGTTTGGTTCAACCTAGGTAATGCAACAAAAACTTGTTTGTTTGAAAGTTTTAATGAATACCCTAGTTTAATATTTTACCGTATTACCCTCAGTTACAAAACCAACTGATCCTGTCCAAATCGTTGAACCAACGGACGCTGGGCACGTGGCGCTCCCTAAATCGCTACTGTAACTCTCTGATCCTCCGCATACACCTCCGGCGAACCAGCACAAAAGTCGGGCCGGGAAGGGGTTCCCGGCGGCGACCCTCCGACACTCAAGTCAGGCGAAGCTCAAGAAAGAAACGGTGGCCTCCAAATGAGTCGTATGCGTACCTCCGGTGAAGAATGAGGGTCTTTATATAGGGCAGCGAAGAAGTGAGCGTACACCTCCCGAGGTGTACACGTGTCCATGGCCCATACTCCAGTAAAGACTTGTCAGTGAGCTTCCCTAACCCATACTGCTACAGTCTCAGCATGTCCTTGATGGGACAGCGGAATCCCCTGCCACAAGATTTGGAGCATGGCCCACACGTGAAACATACCTGCTGTCAGAAAAAAGACGCTCCTTGTCCTTTTCCCTTGTTCCAGATCTGTCTTCCGGGCGGACAGCTCCCTCAACACCCGGCCGGCCTATGCGGTGGTTTACTTGGAGATCCTCCATCACGTGCTGTGTGGAGACTATTAGCAGTGTTACCTTATGGCTCGGGCCGAGCGCGAAGTCCGCTCGGCCCCGCGACCTTTTCCTCTGAGCGCCGGAACCCTGATTTCGACAGGGTGCCTTTAACCATCAGCCGAGTATCGCCCGGTCGACCAGCCGATCGGACCCATCCCTCTCCGGGCGTTTGATTCCGTAGAACGACCGACCGGCCGTCCAGTCGGACCCCCGCCCTTTTCGGATGGCCAGCTGCTACTGTGACTTCCACGTGGCGTTGACTCCATAAGGTGGGGTCCCCTGTTCTTACTACCGGATCACTTGCATTCCCTTCAAGCCTAGTCGAAGGAGGCGAATAGTCCGACTGACTGGGCTAAGAATTGGTCTAGTCTGGCCGAGCGGCTCCTCCACGCTGATATACTCCGCTCGGCCAACCATAGAGGTAGCCTTGAGTGAATTAACCAGGGCATTCACCGGATCTCCTCGTGCTCTGCGCTAATCTTCGACGTTAAGGTTGAACATGCCTTCATTAAATGCTCCGAATGATTGAATGCCACGTGGAGCACTGTCATCGGCGTACGGCGGCGGTGGCGTGGTGTTTTGCTGTTATCGAAGCGATTCGAAATGGACGGTTCGATGCATGCTTTGGTTCCCGTGACCTAGATCCAACGGTGGAGGCCGCCCGGCCTTCACCCTATAACTTCGTTTCCTCCTTTTCCTCACTACCTCCGCGATTTCGACCACTGCCTCTGCCCCCTGCGCTTTGGAGCTCCGGCGATCCTGTTTCTGCTCTCCGACGCTCTCCGGCGCCTCTTCCTTGATCTCTTTCCCCGCAGCAAGGTTCTATATCTTTCCTTTCTCCTTTCCAGTGTTTCCTCCGCATTTCTTTCTCAGTTTCGATCCTTGAAACTTCCTTTCGTTTGTTGTTGTTTTTCTTCTGCCTTTTTACCCTTTTGATTCCTTCCGATCGGCCCATGGCTAGTTCTTCCAATCCCGAAGATCAGTCGCTCGGCCCATGGTACACCACCATGCAGTCCCGATTCGAACAGCGGGACTTCGATATTCTGATAGATAATTTCGAAATCCCAGAGGATTTCGAAATTCGCTTAGCTGGTCCTTCCGCTCGGCCGCACAGGCCGCCGCGCGGAGCTTTCTATATCTTCCGAGACCAGTTTGCAGCCGGTCTTCGTTTCCCTGTACATCCTTTTATCATAGATGCCTGTAATTTTTTCGGTGTGCCGCTCGGCAGTTTAGTACCCAATACCTTCCGTCTCCTTTGCGGTGTTGTCGTTTTGTTCAAGATTCACAACATCCCCCTCCGACCGGAGGTCTTCTTTTATTTCTATTACCCCAAGCAAGCCGAGCCAGGCACCTTCATGTTCCAAGCTCGGCCCGGCTTGGTCTTTTTCAACAAACTTCCTTTTTCCAATAAACATTGGAAGGATTATTTTTTCTACATCCGTATGCCTGATCAGGCCCCCTTCCCGACAAAATGAAAAGTCAACTTGACCTCCACTCCCGAGCTGAAGAAATTCAAGACTCGACCGGACTACCTCCACGCCGCAAACATGCTAGCCGGTCTGCGCCTTGACATCAATAAGCTTCTTCACAAGAGAGTGATGTACATCTTCGGGTTGAGTCCTATACGGACTCCTCTTCTGACCAGCTTCGGTAAGAACTTTGGTTGGACATTTGCTTTGATTGCTAACTGATTTCTTTTCCTTTCTTTGCAGCGGACATCATCATGGACTCGGTCATGGCCGGTGTTTTGAAGAGAAAGGCGGCCGCTCTGGAAGCCGCAGCTGCCAGAGAAATAGAAGCTTTGGGTATCCAGCCGGTCGGCTCCCGTGAATGAGAGAGCGGGACTCAAGCTGAGTCGGCCGCTCCATCTTCTCAGCAAGATGGGGCCAGCGGAGCCACCCCTTCTGGAAAACCAACCACTCCCGAGGAAGGTTCCGCTCGGGAAGAGGAGCAGCCTCAACAAAAGAGGCGTTGAGTGGAGACCTCCATGCGGTCGGCAACCTCCATGGTCCACCCATCCGAGCGGATAACTGAATTTGCGCGGGGTAAGGCGCCAGTGACCGAAACCATCTCGTCCGACCAGACGCCTTCGGACTGGGAAGAGTCAGCTGCTCCGGTGGAGGCTATTCCCATCAGCATCCTTCCGCCCGCTCGCCATTCAGCCCAGCGTTCGGCCATTCATTCCCAGTTCTCTGCGCCGACTTCTGACCCCCTTCCGACCGCTGGTACGACCCCTGGACGTGGCCGCACGGTTCGGGTCACTCTTCATCTCCCGACTGAAGAGCTGCTTCCAGAGGCCGATCGACCATCGGCGCCCGAGCACACAATCACCATGAAGGGCCCCCTAGCTGAGATGTGGGCGGACGCTCGGGCGCGGGTCGCAATGATCCCCCTCAGCAAATTGGCCGATAGCCACATGGAGCAGGCTACTGGGGTAAGTATTTTTTTCCTTCCAAGTCGTTTATGTGCTACTTCCGGTCGGTCATTAACAATAGTTGTATTTATTGCAGCGATGGGTCGAGGAAATAGCGTCCAGCTGTCTGGCTGAGGTGGAAGCAGAGTTGAAGCAACTGAAAGCTTAGAACGGTCCGTCCGGCTCCTTGGGCTCGACGTATGACGAGCTGCAGAGGCAGCTTAAGGAGACTCGGGACCAGTTGGCGGCCGAGCAGAAGAAGACGGCTGATCAAGCCCATCATCTGGCCGAGTCCGAGCGGAAAATCAAGTCGCTTGACCAGAAGCTGACACTGGCCACCACCCGGAAGAACACCGCTATCTCCGACTTGGAGAAGAAGAATGTGGAGGCTCGGGGTCTGGAGCTGAAGGTCAAGGAGCTGATGGAGCAGCTCGACAGGGAGAAGGCTGGCCGCTCGGCCGACGCGGACAAACTACAAACTTTGAATGAGGCCCTGACTAGCTCCCAGGCAACCTTCAAAGAATATCAAGCTGCCGAGCCGAGTAGAATGGCGGCCTTAAGATAGAGCTACATCCGCTCGCCTGAGTTCTCAGAGAAAATATGCGAACGGATGTACACAGCTTTCGACTTGGCTATGACCGCCACTACTACTTATTTGAAGTCCAAGGGTCTTCTTCCGGAGTCTACCACTATCCCGGCCGGCGATCAAGTGGAGCGTCTGAATAACATTCCCCGGGACCTCTATGATTACATTGAGTAGCTTTATGTAATTCGGCCACCCGTCTCGATATCCTCCTTTTTGTAATTAGGCTGCTCGGCTTAAGACTTTACCTTTAATGCAATGTTTTCCTTATATTTGCTGTTTCCATTCATAACTAAAATGCGCGTTTATCCGCTCGCCCACTATTATGTCTCGTGCTCCCTCATAAGGGATTTTAACAAAGTAATCTTCGTTATCTAGCCGCTCGGCAAAATATACCGCGTTCTCTGATGGTAGAACCCGCTTGATCAATGCAAAGTACTTTTAGATACTAGGCCAATCGGAGCGCAGAGACGATCGCACGATATCGAAGTCGCGTGTCTTGGGACATTAGATGCCTCAATCTGCTTGGAGCATTTAGAGACGCCGGCCTGTCTCGATTTTTAACGACGGAGCTCGTCGGTCTTCCGATCGGAGGGTTTATAGACGCCGATTCGTCTCTCGATTTTTAACGACGGAGCTCGTCGGTCTTCCGATCGGAGGGTTTATAGACGCCGATTCATCTCTCGATTTTTAACGACGGAGCTCGTCGGTCTTCCGATCGGATTATTTATAGACGCCGTTTCGTCTCTCGATTTTTAACGACAAAGCTCGTCGGTCTTCCGATCGGAGGGTTTATAGACGCCGGTTCGTCTCTCGATTTTTAACGACGGAGCTCGTCGGTCTTCCGATTGGAGGGTTTATAGACGCCGATTCGTCTCTCGATATTTAACGACGGAGCTCGTCGGTCTTCTGATCGGATTATTTATAGACGCCGATTCGTCTCTCGATTTTTAACGACGGAGCTCGTCGGGCTTCCGATCGGATTATTTATAGACGCCGATTCGTCTCTCGATTTTTAACGACGGAGCTCGTCGGTCTTCCGATCGGAGGATTTATAGACGCCGATTCGTCTCTCGATTTTTAACGACGGAGCTCGTCGGTCTTCTGATCGGATTATTTATAGACGCCGATTCGTCTCTCGATTTTTAACGACGGAGCTCGTCGGTCTTCCGATCGGATTATTTATAGACGCCGATTCGTCTCTCGATTTTTAACGACGGAGCTCGTCGGTCTTCCGATCGGAGGGTTTATAGACGCCGATTCGTTTCTCGATATTTAACGATGGAGCTCGTCGGTCTTCCGATCGGAGGGTTTATAGACGCCGATTCGTCTCTCGATTTTTAACGATGGAGCTCGTCGTTCTTCCGATCAGCGTATCCCGTGGCCATCCTTTGAATTAATTTTGCTTCCTGCATTACAAGAGCATGGGCGACTAATCATATACAAAAATGATTTACATCCATGCACCTTTCACTTAGCCGAATAAGGCTGGAGATGATTCGCACTCCATGGTCGATCCAGTTGTCGTCCGTCTTCATCCTCCAAATAATAGGCTCCCGAGCGGAGCTTTTCAATAACCTTAAAGGGGCCCGCCCAAGGAGCTTCTAACTTACCGACATCACCGACCGGCTTGACTTTCTTCCAAACAAGATCGCCGACCTGGAATGATATGGGGATTACGCGACGGTTGTAGTTTTGCTTCATCCACTGCCGGTACGCCATCAGCCGAACGGATGCCTTGGCTCGCTCCTCGTCGACCAAATCTAGCTCCATATTTCTCCGTTCGGCGTTGCCATCATCATAGCTCTGGATCCGGACGGTCTCAACACCAACTTCAACCGGAATAACCGTCTCGCCGCCATACACCAAATGGAACGGTGTGACACCCGTCCCTTCCTTCAGAGTCGTTCGGATGACCCATAAGACGCCCGACACTTTATCAGGCCAGCTTCCTCCCAAATGGTCGAGCCGAGCGCGCAGAATGCGAAGAATTTCCCGATTGGCTACTTCGGCTTGACCATTGCTTTGGGGATAAGCCACGGACGTGAAGTGTTGCTCGATGCCGTAGCTTTTGCACCAATTCTCTAGCACATTGCCTGTGAATTGCCGCCCATTGTTGGAAACCAATCGGCGAGGAATGCCAAACCGACAGATGATGTGTTGCCAGATGAATTTTTTGACCATCTATTCGGTGATCTTTGCCAGCGGCTCGGCCTCCACCCACTTGGAAAAATAGTCGACCACCACTAGCAAAAATTTCCTCTGCCCGGTCGCCATCGGAAATGGACCAACAATATCCATTCCCCATTGATCGAACGGACATGAAACGGTTGATGCCTTCATTTCTTCAGCCGATCGGTGGGAGAAGTTGTGATACTTCTGGCACGAAAGATATGTAGATAATGTCTGAGCGGCGTCTGCTTGTAAGGTTGGCCAAAAGTACCCGGTCAAGAGGATCTTCTGGGCCAACGAACATCCGCCTGGATGCCCTCCGCACGATCCTTGATGTACTTCTTGGAGGATGTAAGCCGAGTCCTCCGAGCTCACGCATTTCAACAACGGGCGTGAGAAAGCCTTTTTGTAAAGCTGATCACCGATGAGTGTGAACCGATCGGCTCTCCTCCTCAGCAGCTGGACCTCATGCTCATTGGATGGTGTGGCGCCCGAGCGGAGGAACTCTATGATGGGTGTCCGCCAGTCGCTTGGAAATGTGAGGCCTTCCATCCGGTCGACATGTGCCACCAAAAGTATTCTTTCAATCGGCTGCTGGATGGCGACCGACGTTATTGAGCTCGCGAGCTTGACTAACTCATCGGCCGTTTGATTTTCTGCTCTGGGTATCTTCTGAACAATAACTTCTCTAAAATCTGCTTTGAGCTTCTCGAAGGCTTCAGCGTAGAGCTTGAGCCGAGCACTATTGATTTCGAAGGTACCAGAGAGCTGCTGAGCAACCAACTGCGAATCTGAGTGGAGTGTTACCCGTCCGGCGCCTACATGCCGGGCGGCCTGCAAGCCGGCAATGAGGGCCTCATACTCCGCCTCATTGTTGGTAGCCTTATAATCCAGCCGGACGGATAGGTGCATCTTCTCTTCTTGAGGGGAGAGTAACAATATTCCAATCCCGCTCCCGAGCCGAGTGGATGATCCGTCCACAAATATTCTCCACATAACTTCCGGCTCTGAATTCTGAACTTCAGTCACGAAATCCGCCAAGGACTGCGCTTTGATTGCCGAGCGGGGTTGGTATTAAATATCAAATTCACTTAACTCCGTCGTCCATTTGATGAGCCGTCCGGATGCCTCTGGATTCAGTAGGACACGGCCGAGCGGGCTATTGGTCTTGACAATAATGATATGCGCCAGAAAATATGGGCGAAGTCGCCGAGCGGCGAGTACCAGAGCAAAAGCTAGCTTCTCGAGCCCAGTGTAGCGAGATTCAGCATCCTTTAAAATGTGACTAAGGAAATACACAGGTTATTCTCCGCTCGACCTCACTAAAGCTGAGCCGATTGCATGCTCGGTTGAAGACAAGTACATATGAAGTGGCTCACCCGCAGTCGGCTTGGCTAATACCGGGAGAGAGTTCAGATATGCCTTCAAATCTTCAAACGCCCGGTCGCATTCTTCGTCCCAGTAAAATTTTGTAGCCTTGTGTAAGATCTTGAAAAAAGGAAGGCTCCGGTCAGCGGTTTTGGAGATGAATCTAGATAGAGCGACTATCCGTCCGGTTAAACGCTGCACTTCCCTTGTATTTCTAGGAGGCGGCATATCTTGTAGTGCCTTCACCTTGCTGAGATTTGCTTCGATTCCCCGCTCGGTCACTATGTACCCCAGAAAACGCCCTCCTTTTGCTCCGAACAGGAACTTCTGGGGGTTTAACTTGACTCCATATTTGTGCAGCGTTTGGAAGGTTTCTTCCATGTCGTTGAGGAGATCGGCTGCTCGGACGGACTTGATGAGAATGTCGTCCACATACACTTCCAGATTTCGCCCGATCTGCTCTTTGAATACCTTATTCATCAAACGCTGATATGTGGCTCCCGCATTCTTCAATCCGAACGACATCACATTATAACAATATGTGCCATCGATCGTCACAAAGCTGACTTTCTCTTGGTCTTCGCGGGCGAGCGGCACTTGATGATAGCCTTGGTAAGCGTCGAGCATGCATATTAATTCACAGCCGGCCGTAGAGTCCACCAGCTGATCTATCCATGGTAGAGGATAAAAGTCTTTCGGGCAAGCTTTGTTGAGATCCCGAAAATCTATGCATACTCTCCACTTGTTGCCCGGCTTGGAGACCAACACCACATTCGCCAGCCAGCTCGGGAACTGCACCTCGCGTATATGGCCGGCTTCCAGAAGCTTCTCCACTTCCGCCCGGATGATGACGTTCTGCTCGGCACTGAAGTCTCTTTTTCTTTGCTTCACCGGCCGAGCGTCCGGTCGGACATGTAGCTCATGCTGCGCTATACTTGGTGAAATTCCGGGCAGCTCATGTGTCGACCAGACGAAGACATTATGGTTTCTTTGGAGGCATTGGATCAGCTCTTCTTTCTGTTTCTCCTCCAGATCGGACGCAACAAAGGTTGTGGCTTCCGGTCGGGTTGGGTGAATTTGCACTTCATCTTTTTCTTCATAAATTAAAGAGGATGGCTTTTCAGTGACCGCGTTTACCTCGATCCGGGGCGCATTCCGAGTGGAATTGGCTTCTGCTCGGACCATCTCGATGTAGCATCGCCGAGCTGCTAGCTGATCTCCCCGTATTTCTCCCACTTGGTCCTCCACGGGGAACTTGATCTTCTGATGGAAGGTTGAGACGACCGCTCAGAATTCGTTGAGAGCCGGTCGTCCCAAAATAACGTTGTAGGACGAGGGAGAGTCGACCACCACAAAGTTTGTCGTCCTTATCCTCCGGCGCGGCTCTTCTCCCAGAGAGGTAGCGAGTCGGATTTGTCCGACCGGCTGAACTTCGTTACCCGTAAACCCGTAGAGCGTAGTTGTCATGGGCAACAGCTCGGCTCGATCAATTTGCAGCTGATCGAACGCCTTCTTAAATATGATGTTGACTGAGCTCCCTGTGTCAACAAATACGCGGTGAATAGTGTAATTGACTATTACCGCTTTGATGAGCAGAGCATCGTCATGGGGTACTTCAACTCCTTCCAAGTCCCCGGGCCTGAAACTGATTTCGGGTCCACTCGCCCGCTCTCTGCTGCAGCCAACGGCGTGGATTTGGAGCTGCCGGACGCTCGCCTTTCTTGCTATTTTTATTAATTTTTTTATTTTTAAAAAATTATTTATTTTTAAAAAAATTTAAATTTTAAATTTTTTAAACATTTTTTAATTTTTTTAACATTTTTTAATATTTTTTTTACATTTTTTCCTTTTTTTTTTCATGTTTTTTCTTATCGAAGGGTATTTTTGGTAAAAACTGTTAACCCCGGAATCAAGAAAAACCTTAGTTTTCTAAAGTTTTCCGATTCCGGGTTGGATGATCCTTTTGCTGACGTGTCGGACATGGAACATTACTCGGGAATCATCGAATACCTAAACCAAACAAGGTTTTTGTTGATAACCTTGGATGGATAACAAAGATTATCAAGAATAACCCCGAACCAAACGCACCCTTAGGGTTTCCGTATGTCACAATTACCATTCCACCCTCGTGATCGATCCTGTGGCATGGTACTTAATCTTCTCCGTTCCTTTAAAATTTAACGGGCAAGATCCACTTCTGCAATATTACAATTTAACGGACAAGCTCTCCTTCCTCCGCCGCCGCTCCTCATTCCACTGATCCAAAAGCCTTCTTCCTCCTCTTCTGATTTGGAGTAATCCACAGCAGTGGTCGCCTCTCGCGAGTTCGTCCATCTTCTTCCTTCCCTGCCGTCTGTCTATCGCAGCAGACCTAGGGTTTGGAGCAGGGGACCTTGCCGCGCCAACTCATTGAAACGACGGTCAACATCTTGTCTCTAACTCTCCTCTTTTCTGTAGCTTCAAATTATTTGGATTCCTCAATCTCTCGAGAGTTCGTCCATCTTCTTCCTTCCCTGCCGTTTGTCCATCGAAGCAGGCCTAGGGTTTGGAGCAGGGGACCTTGTCGCGTCAATTTGTTGAAACGACGGTCAACATCTTGTCTCTAACTCTTCTTCCTTTTCTGTAGCTTCAAATTATTTGGAGCAGGGGACCTTGTCTCAATCTCTTCGTTGTTGCAATGTTGTGTGTTGAGGGAAGTGACGTGTCGAAGGAGATGTTTGTCCGAGATCAGATCTGATATGAATTAATTATACTTTCTTTTTATTTATATTTTTGGTAGTGTTTGATGTGTGGTATTACCTGATTTAGGTTTGGAAGTTGTGCAGGGATTGTTTGACATATACTAGTCTAGATCTGATTTGTAGGCTTGAAGACCAAGAATTTGCGGTAATTTTGGCTTAGATTTGTTTTTGAGGAAGGCTTTTATCCACTTGTTTCTATAAATCGTGGTATTATATGCCCATACATTTTTACTCGGGCTGAAATTTGGTTGTGTTTCATCCTTGGTTTTTATAACCGGTGTTTCGAGTCAATAAATATTATAATTGCTGAGATTCTATATTTGATATGAGTGTTTGGTTGCCTGTGGCTCTACATCTGTCAAACTTAATTGGTTAGTGTCGGTGCATAGACACATGAGCTGTTAGTTTGTCTTTGGTTCTTATCGTTATGTCTTTCAAATTATGATATTTTTGTGTGTCGTAATCTATTACCAACTTGCACAGTAATGTTAGATTTCTTGGTGTTGCTTCCTCTACTGGTTATTATATTCATTTAGATGATTTTGAAAAGTTATCAAACCGTGTTTACCTAACAATTCAACACTTTACACAAGGTTATATATATCACTAGAATTTTAGAAAATCTTTACATCCTCCATAAATTAAAAGTGCTTAATAGGTTAAAATTTGATTTTCATTTTATCAGAGAGAAGTGTAATATAATGAGACCATGTCACTTTTGTTAGTTCTAACAGTTAGTCATAACATTTGCTGCCAAAATTGTTAAGTGGACTTAGAGTTTTTATAGTATATTCAAATCAATTAGAGGCCAAGTCCTAATTTTGCTCACTTGTAGATATGCGTAAGGAGATTACCTAGGGCTTCAAGTGGAAAATAATCCTCTCATAATTTTGTTAATTTTATAATAAAATTAGGTGCCAAGAAAATTTGGTATACTTATTATTTTTTTTCATTTTATCTAACCACCTTTTGTCCTGCCAATATTTCATAAAAAAAAACCATTTGTTTATTTGCCATCACCATGGCTCTTAGCTGTTCTTTATGATTAGGTTTTTCAAAAAAATGAATTCATTTATCCTTTTATATTTTTAGATGTTCTAATTAAGAACATGTTTTTCTTGTTTAAGATTGAAGAATTTAAGATTAGTTATGTAAAGTATTCAAGGGATCATGATGTTTTAAATTTGATTGTATATATTACATAGGTATGGGAGGTTTTTTATAGGTAGAGGATTCTCTTATCATTTGATCTATACATTAAATAGTCACACCAACAAATCAACGGAGCACGATTTAATGGTAATTCGTCAATTTTTCTTTATAAATACCGACGAACGACCATTGTGTTTCAAATTGAGCTTCTTGGCATCTTTGCATTCTGTCTTGTCTGATACCTCTCTTGACCAGCAGCGGCGTTGCATTTTTCTTTTCGTTAACGAAGGTTTTATTCATTCCTTACTAATTCTTTCGAATAATTAATATCTATATTATTTGATTTTGAACACAATGTATTTAAATATCTTCCTGTGCTACGCATATTTCTTGCCCTCCAGGTTTTTGTTTATTTGTTTTATTTTCATTTTATGACTTCATTGATTTTTTTCACATATCCGATGTTAAACTAACTTAGTGACTTCAACGAGATCTATTCTCATAAACTTTTGCTATTAGTCTTTTTTTTTTTTTGTATAATTTTAGATTTGCTATTAGTGTTTTTGTACTTTGAACATTGTTACTAACCATTAAATATTTAGCTTTGCTATTTAAATGTAGCCTTTACTTTAGTTGATTTTTTACATGGATCTTAACTGAACAAAATATTCTAGGTTAACATAATTGGCCAATTTGTAAACATTTTTCCTTACTATTTACTTTGAATCAGGATTTTTGAACTTAAACTTAGTCTCTGATCCTGTTCTAACTGAACTTTGTACCTATTGACTGGCGATTTGCAGGGGTGCGGTGCATACAACTGAAGCCATTCAACACTGACACCCCCTCTTGTTCTCTTTTACGGTTCCTACTCCTCTCTGTCTTGACTGTATTTTGTGTAAGATTAGTTTTTGTTAATTAAAGTTATTTAATTACTGAAATTCTAGAATGGTATGCATTTAAGATTGTCTATAAATGTACTCCTTGTTATGTTTGTGTTTTCAAATTTCCTATTTAAGTCCTTTAAATGAATATTATTCGTGTCGTGAACTTATTGCACAGTTTAGCCTTACAAATTTAGATTTTGATTGTTATACTTAACTGTGACTTAGAACCTGAACTTTTGATTTCAACCTTTAGTATGAGGGTTCAGTCTCACTGTGAGCTGGACTTATTTTTGAAGTGTACTTAATTATGAACTAGATTTGCTTTTAAACAACGGAACATAGGTTTGAATTGTACATATTTTTGAAATGGATTTAGTTTCTCCATTTAATTTAATCTGTCAATCTATACTCTGAACTGATCTTAATACATTGATCTTAATCTCTGAAGCCAGTTGAATTTATACTCTGAATTTAATGTATTTTCTCTTTTGAAGTGACTTCAGTCTCTCGAGTTAGTCTCTAAACTCAATAATATTTTGGAACTCTGTAGATTTAGTATGTAAACATTACATTGGGTCTGAACAGCTCTTGCTATATAAATTGATCTTAGTGTCTGTTGTATTCAATATCTGAATCTGATCTACATATGAACTTGATATATCTGCAAACTGAACATAATTTTGAACTGGTTTTAGAGTTAAATTGTACTTAGTTTCATTCTTAACATATTCTCTCAATTTATTCATGTCTTGGTCTCTTAATTGAACTAAATCTCAGTCTGTTGAATTAATTGATTTATGGTCTTAAATGCTTGACGTAGCTTCTGAAATCTCTTCAGGAGGTTTAATTTCATGGTTACGTGAACTTGGAACGTTGAATGGAACTCTGAACTTGGTTATAATGTAGAACAAATAACATAATTTCCGAACAGAGTCTTAAAACAAATGACTCAGTATTTGAACTTAGTGTCTCAACTTAGTTTAGGAGTCTTACTTTCTTAACTTAGAGCTTGTTCTATGAACTTGGAACATATGTTCTGGAATTGAATTTGGTTAAAGGATCTGAATCTAGAACACATAATTCAGTCTCATTATGATTATAATTCAGAGATTTGGGGTTTCAGGGGCAAACTTAGAACCTAATTTCCGAACTTAAATTTTGTGTAGTATTTATAACATAATCTCTGGACCTACAACTCTGAACATAAAACTTGAAATCTGTGAAGTTTTTTTATTGTGTGAATTAACTTGACTGGACGTTTAAATCAACAGCTTAAACTCCAATGCTAAGCTCAGCTTAATTTTAAGATTTAGGAATTAAACTTGGAATTTTGAACATAAAATATTGATTTTAGTGTGGATTAACTTTTATGATATAATCTATAGACTTCCAACTCTGAACATTATGCATAAAAGTTAATTTGTAAACTAAGTACTTAATATTTTAATTTTGTACTTAATCAACTTAAGGACACGAAGGTTCTAATTTCTGAACTTAGCATCTCATGATTGTTTGGGAGGTTAAATCTCTAAATTCTAAATGTAGAATATATAACTTAGTTTTTGAACTCAGTCTAAGAACTTGGTTAAGAAACTAGGTTCGGAGACAAAGTCTAAGTGAAGAGATTAAATTAAATTCTGATGATTATGCTAAAAAATTTAACTTTGTTCAAGTCAATAAAATCCCTTTAAAAACTAAGTTTCCTCAGTTCAGAGAAAAAGCTAGCAGTGTTAGGGAAACCAAGACACTCCTGTAATAGTAGCTTATGTGAGTAAAAAACAAAAGAGACAAAGAATCAACTCATTAAAAACAAGCGTAAATGATTCTTATGAATAACAAAAAAAAAAAAGAAAAATAATTCAACTCACTGAAGGCAAAAATATATATTATTCATTCTAAACACAACTTTAAATTGAGTTTTAGATTGGTCTCTATATGTTTGAGATATAGTTAATAAAAAAAATCTGCCACTGCTCTTATCCTTTCACTTAAGGGTAGGGATGAAGTTTCGTAGATATTTGTGAAATAATCGATAGAAAATTGTCATTGCTCTGTTATCCTTTCACTTAAGGGCAGACATGAAGTTTCATCAAAGTGGTAATCTTTAACTATTTGAGAACGCGGCCCGGTCGTGCTAGGGCAGCAGCCCACCCTGCGGCTCGGTCGCACAAGGGCAGCGGCCCATCGCGCAGCCCGGCCGCACAAGTGCAGAGTTGGAATGCGCATTGGAACGTGTAGGGGCTCCGCCCGATAGGGCTGTACAGATCCGGTGGCTGGCTCAGCCGCCAGACTGAAGTGCCAAATCTCCCCGGCTTGATTAGGCTGCGAACGGCAGATTCGGCATCCCGCTAGATCTGCATAGCCCTATAGGGTTGCACAGGCCAAACATTCAGCAGTTGGGCTACTAGATCTGCTTGGCCGGATCAAGCTGCGAAGGCCAGACCGTTGGATCTTCCGGTGATGTGTGCAAATCCGTAAGTCCACGGAAGTGTCGTCAAGTAATAAAAAGATATCCAGCCACAAGGACTGGTAGTTGAATATTAGCTTGCTAAGCAGATTTAATTGTCTATACTAATCATAGTTTTGGGTGTTAAGAACTAGAAAATTCAATGGAAAGGTGAAGAAAGGAGCGAGAGAAGAGATTTGATTAAATAGATAGACAGATCACAATAAGAAAGTTCAGTCGGTGAAGACAATTCTTTTTGTTTTAGTTAGCAAATGATTGATTTATTTTTGGATGACCTATCCTTAATGGTGGTTCATATAGGTAGATTACCTTATTGCACTCGATGTGGACTTTTAAAACTACATTGGTGTAGCAATTCCAATTCACTGTCTACTTTTAGAGCGACTAAGCTTGAGAATTGCATTTCAAAGGAGGTCCCATCACGAAATCCCACAATTCCCTAATAACCCTTTCGTACTACGTGGTGATGAATTGAAGTTGATTTATTAAGATCTATGATAGCTATTACTCCTCGTTGCATACTGATTTCCTTTCGTAACTAATTTTTCACGTCTCGGGTCTCTAAGGGTTGGAGGATTGAGTTCTCTTTTCAGTTCATCCCCTAATTCTCATGGGATATGAATCTCGTGCTTTTTGCATCAAGATCGTGTTTACTCGATAGATCCGGCGGGCACGGGTGCTCGTGTCATGTTCGGCGACTGCTAGGGTCTCTAGCCACGAATTGTGCCGGCGGACACAGGTGCCTATGGCTGGTTCGGTCGAGTGGAACATGCCAACCGAATGAAACATGGCTGTGCTGGCTGGCACGGGCCATTCGGTTGAGGTCACTAAATGGGGCACTACCTATGCCAGATGCCACAGGCATCCGCGGCAAGGGTAGGGGCTTCCAAACTTAATCTTCAAGCACTGTCTTCGTGCCATTTTGCATCATAACAAAGGAAAGCACACGAGCATTTTTCCAAGATAGAAATGTATTACAGCGAAGCATATAGATATAATATCGCAAAATATATGCATGCAATGTAGGTTAAAAGATCCGTCAAAATGTATCAAAAACCTATGTAAATAAAATACATATATCAAAATCTCCCAGACTGATCCTTTACTTGGCCTCAAGCAAACATCAATATCTAAAATACATGTGAATAACTCTTCCTAAACTTCAATGAATTCATCTAATCCTATCAAATAGTGTCAAGTGAAGACTCTCAATCAGTTTCGCCAAGCCTACAAGCTAGTTACGTGCACAGTTCATGGTTTGTTCTTAAGGTTTCAAATTCCATCTTAGTCAAGCCGTCATTCAATTGCGTCCTCATGGTTTCCAACGTTAGGCACTTGCTTGCCTTATGAGAGGTTCATTTCCTCTTCCCAACACAAATTCTAAGACATGCTCAGTATTGAGAGAAATTGATAAATGTTTCCGAATAACATAACTCAGTATCAAAGGGGCATTTTATCCTTGCCACCCATGACAACTGTTTTTCTATCCTGTTATTGCACTCTTTTCTTTTTCTTTTACTTAAATATTTGTTGCTTCTCAAATTTTCTTCTATTTTCTTTTCTCTTTCTTTTCACATGTGATTTTGATTTTTTCAAGTGGGCTAACACAATCTGACCGAGTAACTAAAATGCTGAGAAAATGGTCATCTATGATGATGACTATTGTACTAAATCTACATTTCGGAGATAAACCTTAAGTGAAGTGTAATGGTCAAATTATCAAGTAGGCTTATGGTGAAACCAAATTAACTCAACAACGCTATTGTAAAATTTTATTATAAAATAGGAAGATATGAATCACCAATGGCATCATCAAACATGTAAATCATGCTTTAAAGGACAATTTCATGCATATTATACTTCATTTTGAATGACCCTTTATGTTTCGATTTATCAGGGTTGGTGGGATTCATTTCGACGTCCAATTATCAGGGTTGGTTATGATAGTGCATTCAATATTGGGTAGACCTAAGGGGTGCTCGATCTTTAAGCACAAAACCAAATGAATTCCCATCATTGACAAGCATCCTAGCAGCTAGACTCGCCCCAATGCCAAGACTTGAATGACCCTTTACCATTTTCAAACCATCCAAGTCATATTCAAGGTTATTAGCTATATGAGTAATATACCCATCAATTATTATTTTCCTCAAAGGGGCTTTCCTAACTTTGACCAAGTGCCTAATAATTAATATTCCCTCCATGTATCATACACCATAGGCACAATAGTTCGTTAAGTCTAACTACCCTTTTTAAATATGTTATTGGCCATCACTCTATGAATGTACCTGAGGATAGGATTTTGAAGATGAGTCGCTTTAGCTTTTGAGGGTCATATTCAAACTTCCCTGGCAATTCCTCCCAAAAGATCATGGCACAAAAATTCTTACGTGCTCCTCTCCCCTCCATTTGGAAATCTGAAATGGTAACTAAATTGTTTCAACGCCCATCTATAATCATCAGTAAACAATTAAACAATCTGAACATGATCCTCCCTGCGTCACAATTCTTCCCGGTTAGGATTTCAGCGTCTAATGAACTCAAAATCTCAAGGGTAGTCCTAGTGTATGTGGGGTAACGAATGCTCATCAACTCGTCCCAACCTACTTTATTGATCAATCACGATATGTTATCCTTAATCCCTAGAACATCTATAGCTTGCTCATCTATGTACCTATTGGGTGTAATCCTACGTTTAACAAGAATATTAAAACGTATTTTTTGAACTTCATGAAAACAATACCGTAAGGATCGCTATCCTCGTCCTGCGCTTTTTCCTTTATCTTCTCCTTTCCTTTTTTGCTTTGGAAGTAGAAGCCTCTCCTTGCCTTGATCGTTTCATCTTCTCTTCAAGAATCTCAAAAGGAAGTAGGGACTTAGGGGAAAGGAAGTTGTGATCTTGTGAGAGGAGAGTGGAGATGAGATTTTAAGGCAAGGGAGGGGCTTAAGAATGAGGCCTAGAGGAAGCAGATGAATAATAAAGAGAGATTCTTGGGCTAGCACGGGCAGTGGTGGGCTAGGGCATGGATGGTGTTTAAATAGGGTTTGTGCGACGTAGGTCGTGCCAGTGAGCACGGGTGCCCGTGTCACGTTTGGCTAAATCAAATTTTGCCCACCACGATCCGTGATGGAGAATATGGGTACCTGTGTTGCTTTAATAGAACCGGCGGCCAAATAAGATTTTGCCTACACAACCTTGTTAGAGAACGGGTACTTGTGTTACTTCAACAGAATCGGACACGGACCGTGCTGGTAAGCACGAGCCCTCATGGCAGCCTCCTACTGGTTTCACTTCGATGTTTTTTTGATGACTTGCAAAACAAAACGACTTGATTAAAATACTCCAAAAGTAAAGATCTGCGAATAAAACCGACAAAAATTTAAGAAACAGAAGATTTGGGTTGCCTCTCAAGAAGCGCTTGTTTAAAGTCTTTAGCATGACCTCTTCATTTTGAAGGGGTTCCTCTCCCCTTCCCCAACTAATCCAAATTGAAAAATCTCTTATCCTGATGGGGCTTTTGTTGGGCCAGTTTATTTGTTTTGTTTCAAAGGCTTTATGTTCAGTGTGTTCAGGAGTCTTTCATAATGAACCTCTGAATATTCAGAATTACTTCTCCCCTAATCTTCCTTCATAGAAATCATTTGACAATTTGGAGAGATCAAATTCCAACTTGTTGCTCTCCACCACAAATAATGGCTTATGATTTTTCATGTCTATAATTACCCCGGCAGTGGCTAAGAATGACCTTCTAAGAATAATGGGTATGCGAGATTCCTCTTCCATTTTTAATATCACAATCAGTTGGCACGACGATATCACCAATTTGCACACACACATCCTCTAAAATTCCCAAAGGGTACTCCTCTCATTTGCCCACGGATGATGGTTAAATGTAATGCTCTCAATAATCTCCTCAGCTTCTTTAAGTATTTTGTTCATTATGGCTCCTCCAACAATTGAGTCCATGTATACTTTAGCAGTGTATGAAATTTCATTATAGAATGTATGAATAAATAGTCATCTCTCAAGCCCATGATTTTAAGGCACTGTTGCACTAAGCTTTTGTATATGTTCCAAGACTCAAATAATGATTCTTCATCCTTTTGCATGAAATTCATAATGTGTCTTATGCAAGCCATCTTTCTTGGTCGGTAATATTTGTTGAGGTATCTTGGTTCACATTGATCCCATGTTGCTATGTACTTATGGGGAAGTGATGATAGCCACAACTCGACTTTGATCCGCAATGAGAATGGAAACAGCATAAGCTGGATAACATCCGTAGGAGCCTCATTTTGCTTTAAAGTATTATAAATTTCTAGAAAATTTTCTAAGTGTAGATTTGGGTCTTCCATTGGTGTCCCGCTGAATTGACTTTGTTGAAACATACGAATTAGGGTTGGCTTGAATTCAAAATTGTTTGCTTTAATTGTAGGTTGGGCAATGATAGATCTGAATCCTTTTACACTTGGCGATGCATAATTATCAAGTGGCCTATTATTGTTCATCATGGGGAGATTCTGATTTTGATTAAGATCTATTTTACTTGTTTTCTTAATCTTATTAAATGTTCTATCAATCTCTGGATCAAATGATAAAAATCCCCTAACCTTGCGGTTCTTCGCATGCACTAAAGTGTTTCTTGAAAAAGAAAAAGAAACAAAATTAAAAGAGTATAAACAAATGCAATAATTATCTTCTCGATCACACTCAAAATTGGCATATGCTTTGGTAACATGGGATTTAATTGTTGGACAATTTGTCGTAGATATTGGAGAATTTTAGCTAAATTGAAATTACATAAAATCAATTTCAACTTATCTGTTGAGATGAGGTGTCAAGTAGGGTAGGAAGAGCTATTTGGGATAATCGAGTTGACTTGAAAAATTGGGTTGCCTTGGATGTCCGACTCCCAAGTCGTCGACTGTCGAGTTAGAGTGTTGAGTTCAAGTGTCGACTCCGAGTGCTGACTCCTTACTATCAAGTTCGACTATATGAGTGTCGAATCCGAGTGTCGACTCCCGAGTGCCGAGTGTCGAGTGTCGACTCCCGATGGGAAGATTAGTGCTCCTGTGTCCTTAAAACATATTCGTCTCATCTCCGTCTGTGCTTAGAGGTTGTCGTGAGTCGTTAATTTCCCAGGATACAACGATAAATCAAGATTGAGTGAATGATTGACATTTAATTAATTACCTATTATTCCAAATAAAATGAGTAAAATATGTCCCATTTCAGGATCCATCTTGATGCTCGAGAGCTATCGAATTAGAAGAGCAATTAAGGGGGAAAATGATGCAAAAAGATTGTCTAATAGGAAGAACAGAAAAACTTATGAATGTGTGTTTTCTGTGTTTCCATGGATGGTCATTTTCTATTGAGTATAGAGGCCTTTTGTCACGGGTTATTTGCTAAATTTAAGAATTTTGTCAACTCTTTAACAAATTAAAGTAAAAGACTGATTTAATTAGGATGTGTTTGGTTGGCTAGATTAATTAATTTATCGGACTGTTAATTACAACATATTGTAAGCCTCAAAGGATTAAGTCTATATATATGGGGCAGTTGGAAAAAAATTGAGAGGGAATTTAGAAAGTGAATGGAGACAATGGATTAAGAAAGTAATTGGATATATGAAAAAGAAAATGTTCATATAAAGATCTTAAATTGTTTTGTGAAAATTCTCTATGAATTTACTTTGGCTCAAAGTTTTGATGACAAAGTTTAAGGGGTTGGGTATCAAATAGTATTAACTCTCCCAGGAACATGGGAATTTGTAATTTAATTAATGACCGAATCAATTTTTAATTAACAATTGAACGAAGTTAATAGATAATGATGGGAAGTTATTAGATAACAATCAAACATGGGAATTTTGTTTTAATTTTAATTATTTATTATATTATTAGCGATTGAGTTTTAAAATTGGTCCCTAATATGATGTTGTTAGTCACACTAAACTGTACCGATAAATTATTATCAAGCAATCATAATGCTTACAATGAACCAAATATCATGATTTTCATAAACATACCCCCAACATTTGTTAAATTTCCGACAACCTATCAAAGAATAGATATCATCTATATCCTAAACAACTCATGATATTTAAAAAATTTTAATACGCTCGGAAATGGAAAATCCTAGATTGCACAGGTTTATGATCATCTTCTGCAAGCTGTATGTGTCCCAGCTATTCAGGATTGATTACATAATTTGTATGCTTCCATTAAGCTCTATGTGCCTAGAATGTATAAATAATACCTAAAGAATGAAAATAACAACAATCTGATGCTCTGTCATATTAAAGCATCACAAACCATTAGTATTTATCAAAATTGTGCTACAGCCAAAACAACAAATATTTTTTCCTTGCACCGTGTAAGTAAATCGAAAGGAGTCTCTTGGATTCTTTTGTGAATAATTATATTTTACTCTAAATAAAATTTTATAGTAATACTACTATCCTAAATATTCTCCTTCCTGCCCTTGGTATGGCATGGTTCTAACAATGACAATGTGACAATATCTTTGGCAACTGCTAAGCAAAAAAAAAAACAATAAAATAAGATAATGTAGGGGAGTCAATAAGGGTGAGATAAAAAAAAAGAAGATAAATATAAAAATGATAGTTGGATGCAAGAGAGAAAGACATTATAAGAGATAGGGAAGGGCCTCTTTAAAAAACACCATGTCTATTTATTGGAAGCCTTCCAGCCATGAAAGGAGCCCGCTGCTTTCAGGTTATAAAAACTATGACGATCACTAACAATAACAAAATGAAGGTTGTTGTTTACATTATTAAACTTTTCAGTTATTCTTTGTTAAAGAAAAAGAGCCTCTATGCTTGTGTAAATCTCCAACCAGTGAACTGAGAATAAGGCTTACTTTTTTCCTTCTTCCCTGCTTTTGTCTATGTGATTATATTGGGAGCATGGTTTGAAATCTCAAATTAAGCAACATGGCAAAATTATATCATTATGATAAATTATAAGAATTTTTTTTTCCTTTTTCCTTTTTCATCTCTTTCCTCCTTCCACCTTAAATTCACTGCTAACACCAATCAAAACTTGACATAGTACCGAAGTTGTGTTGTTTTTAGTTAGAGGGCAAGCCTTGAGCACGGCTTAGCATTTCATTCAAACTTTAGTTGAAATAGAGATAGATGAGGTAAAAACAATAGAAAGCTAATCAAATCCTATCATCTTATAAATACTAAATAAAAGAGGTTGATTGCAAGTGTGCTTCAAAGTGATGAAAACAAGCAGTAGTTTTATCAAAATGTGGATGGATTAAAGTGATTCATAACATCAAAGATGCACCTCACATGACTCCTAGAATATTCTTATTAATTACATAATAGAATATTCTTATTAATCAATAATATTAAAAAAATGTTATGAAAAGATAAAATTCTCTTGCAAAAGAAGTTTATTTGACATACAAGGAGCGTATATACTCAGTGGAGGGCATAACAAAAAAATAATTAAATAGCAAAAAGCCACATTCGTATTTTACCGTTTGATTCTAATTCATAATTAATATCATTAAATAAATTAAGATTTAAATAAATTTGACTTATCCAATTATTTTAAATTAATAAAAAAATACTCACAATAGAATTAAACAGATAAACTAATATTAAGTGTTATAATATATTGCATTGTCTCTTTTATACTGAACATCTAATTAAATGGTAAAAATCAAATAGAAATTTGGTTTCAACATATTGAAATAAATAATTTGCATTATTTGTAATTTATTGATAATAAATGCGGGAAAAAATCAATAAATATTAGAAATAATAATTAATTTCAGAATTTAAGAGAATTTGAATTGGATTAATCTTTCATGTTTATTGTTTAGGTGAATTAAATTGCAAACGACGATGAAGCGTGAAAGATTGAGGCTTGGTGAGCACGTATCCCCTGACGTTCCCCCCGCATTGGGTTAGTATGAAATTTATTTTATTTTTTTCTTTTGCAAATATGAATCATGGCACTTTGAATTCATGTGTATGTGTATATTTGCATTTTGGTTTAACTTATCTAATTGGTATTGACATGTTATTTTAAATTGTGATTGCAGATTTCAAGTCACGTCTGTGTGAGATGGCTAGAATCTGGGTAGAAAGAGAAGATGTTAAATGTATGCAATATATGGATCAGAAAAAGAAGTATTTGCACTGCATTTCTGAAGTAGAAAAATTGCAGAAATATGAAAGTTTAAAAGAAGATTATAAAATAAAATTGGAGGAGCTTGAGAAAAATCAGATGTTGTTCTGGGTGGAAACGAATGAGACGGTGCACTTAATGTCGAAGACAATGGCATTATTGGAGAACAAGTATAAAGATATTCCAGAAAGTGGTTATTATAATGGAGAGCAAATTAATGAAGAGGAACTTAAAGCAGCTAATGAAGTTCAACCTCAAGCTAATGAACAGCAACCTGAAGTAGCAAATGTAGTGCAACTTGAAGCTACTGAAGAGCAACATGAAACTGTAAAAGAAGTGCAACCTGAAGCTATTGAAGAGCAACCTGATGAAGAGCAACTTGAGGCTAATGTTTTTGAAGGAGGTGATGAAGTTGGTCCAAGAAGAAGTAAGAGGAAGAAAAATAACTGAATGACTTTCTGTTTTTCTATACTAGGTGTGATGGATTGTTTAGGTTAATTAAAACACGAATTTATTTTGTCTACTGTAGAGAGCTTACTATGCTTGAAACTATGCTTGTTTTGTTAGAGGCATTAGATATATCTTTGTTTTGTTAAAGAGACAATTGAGGATATCTTGTTACTTCAATTGATTTGTCTGTTTTCATTTTCCTTAGATTATTTTTCTCTTTGAAAATTTTATACTAATAATTAAATATAGATTTTATTGTATATCAAAGGTTAAAATTACATTCAATGTTATTTAATCTCTTGAACTAAGTGTGCAAGATGATAGATTAGATAAATTCAGAGAATAAGACGTTAGGTAGAAATCCAATTGGGTCAGAGAGGACTTGACGGGTATGAATCCAATTGGGTAATGGAGGACCAGATGGGTATAGGATACTAGGTTGAAATCCAATTGGGTTAGGGTTGACTATATGGCTAGCAGGAAATCCAGTTGGATCAAAGAGGATTAGACAACTAGTAGGAAGCCCAGTTAGATTAGTAGGATTAAATCGCTCGTTGAAATTCAGATGAGGCATATGGCTGGAAGTCTTAATGGTCAAGAAATCACGTTAAGAAGACAAGGTGAAATCAAGATTAGATCTTGGATAAGATTTGACTGGATTTAAGTCATAAATATTATGTGTTCATGCACTTTTATGCTAACTTAGTATTGTAACTGTGCAGGTTGGACTAATCTATATTGTAGGAGCTTAAAGCAAAAACTGAAGTTGAATGAATAGTATTCAAGGTGTCTCAAATGATTGGAGACACTTCAAGTGGATGGAGGCGCCTCAGGCAGGGAGGATGAGGCTTCGTGCAATCGGCGTTGGAGGCGTCTCAAGTGGATTGAGGCACCTCCGCACACATGGATCAGAAGTCGTCGTGTCGAGGAGTGGTAGGACTCAAGGCGCCTCTAGTTGAGTGGAGGTGCCTCAGACTAGATGAAGATCAGTGTTCGTGCATCAGATAAGCTCATATGAAGGCGCCTCAAGTGTGTTGGAGGCGCTTCGGATGTCTATTAAGCTCATTGAACAGTGCATGATAACAACTCGAACGCCCACTTTCTCAAGCTACTATGACTACTCGTTGCGCTCTACGAATCTCCATGCTACTACGCTAAGTGAAAAAGCCGTCTCGGACAACCTACACGCATCGACAACACGAAATGGTGTCGATTACAAGTTTCTTTTACTGTGTACTTAATTGCATTAGGATAGTTGTAAGACTGTTACAACACCCTACATATTATATTCGACTGCTCTTTCCAAAAGTTATTTGGAAAGAGAGTATTAGTGGATCACCCATAGATATGATCCGAAGGATCTTGGGCTCTTGGAGTCGGAGTTGTTGGGGCTCTGAATCAAGTAAATAGACTGAGTTTTCATTGTGTTTTCAATTTTGTTGTGCGCTTGTATTTTTGATAAAGACTTCAAAACGAAAAAAAAAAATTTAAAACATGTGATTCACCCTCCTCTCATGTGCAAACGCTCTTATAAGTGATATTAGAGCCATGAGAGTTTGATCTCAGTGCAACCACTGAATCAAACTTTTTTTTTTTTTTTTTTTTGTCGCAATACTTTTTTTTTATTATTCCTTTTACACTACTTACTCCAAGATAAAATCTTTGGATATTTCTTTTAATTTGTATTGTGCTAGAAAAATTTGTTGGCCCATTGGTCGAAAATAGCTAAATTGCTGATGTGGCAACTTCGGGCGCTTGGACTTGATCCAGGCACCCCAGTGGTGCATTTATCTGCTTGCAATGGCTATGCAACGGTCTGAAAATAAAACTTTATCCTCACCCAAGAGCCTGGAATACGTCCGGGCGCATGGAGTGTTGCTGACGTGGACATTTGACGTCATTCGCACCAACGGCTTCCCGAAGCTCCCCTGCTGTGCCAGGCAGTCCAGGCACCTGGACATGGTCCAGGTGCTTAGAGTTTGGGTGCTTGGACATGGTCCAGGCTCTTGGACAAGTCAACACAGTGTTGACTTGTCCGATCTTCAGCTCTGGTTACTTGGGTGATGCTTTGACCATCTAGAGTTGAGCTCACCTGAACCTAACTCCTGTCTTTCTCTCCTCGAGCAATTTTCCGCTCTAGTTTCTCGTCCCTCAGAAGCGTCGCGCGTGTCCTTTTCCTCCGCAGTGTACCCTTCCGTAACACCTTGAATGCAGCGAGCCAGTTATCTTGCTTCTCGTGCCATCATTATCGTTAGCTGTGTCTTTCGCTCAACTTCATGCATGTATTTTTAAGTTCTTGCATACTTAGATATAAGGATCAAATATAACAGGACATAACTTAACCCGGTTGATTACATCAAAATTCACTCGGGGTATTTAAAGAATAATGCACAAAGAGATGTTGATGTGAAGCATCCATGAACTTCCACTATACGAAATAAATTATTTCAGAATATGGAAGCATCAAATGGAATGCTTCGTAATAAAGGGCGATTTTGACTATGGCATGACACTAAGGTGATCCATTCAAGACATAGAAGTGAATACAAAGGTAATAAATCAAATTTTAAAGTTATCTAATAAAGTGTTATGCAGAATTGGAGAATTCAAGAATGCCTATGACCTATGGACTTGGTTGACACCATCCGTGAATTGCTGAAGAAGGGCATCATTCTCAAATTTGAGAAGATGATCCTCCGGACCAGTTATTCCCGAATATTCTCCGATGTTTAGATTTTGATAGTGTTTTGGCAAAGGATCCTCCAGTACCTGTTGAGAGAAAGGGGTAGTGATTCGCTCAGGGGAGCTATCATTGGCTATAACTTTCCCTTTGCGCCTGTCTCGGAAAGGTGCTTCTCCTGAAGATTCTTGGAGTACTTCTCCCCAGCCCAATTGCTTAGGCGGTGAGCAAAAGAGTGCTTGGAGGCGCCGAACTGGTGAAAGAGACATAGGAAGTAGACGAGTGTGGCCTTCCTCTTGAATGCCTCTCTCTCGTTGATGCGTGGTTGCTGACGCTGTCGGATTTGGTGGCGGCATAATGCCACCAGCGTTCGCTTATTGTTGTTGCAAGGCTCTCTGTACTCGAGCCTCGACAATCATCTTTAATTCCTCTGGCGTTAGAGCAACAATAGTGAGTTTTCCAGCCTTTTCCATCTCTAAGCTTCAGATTTAGGCGAAGATTCCTAAAGACATCGCCAAATTTAATCCTATATAATGGCTAAAGAGATGGTGTGTTGGTTCTGGTAGATGATTTGTTGACTGATAGAAGATTTTTCAATCCAAGATGAAACTCCTCTGCGGTCCTACACACACTCCGATGATTCAACAAAGCGTTAGTGACCTAAGACTATGGTGGGGTTCCTTAGCTAGACCCTTCAACGCTCAAGTCAGTACCGATCCAGAAGGTGGATGAAGAACAGTAGAGAAAGTGCTCACACGAAAATATGTTTGTGTACCTTACTAATGAAGAGGATTCTCCCTTTTATATCACCTCACATAACCTCCGCAATTGTGAGGTGGTCTACGACTCAAAGTTTGTTAAAAGATGGAAGAAGTATAGCCTAGGCCTTGTGCAATAATCATCCGAGGAATCTTTTTTCGACCCATAAATGTACCTCTTTTGTGACTTTTGTAGTAGGCTTTCAATGAAGTGATTGAAGGAGTATGCTGCAATAACCAATCAATCAATGAGGAAGTCTCGAAGGAATATTCCCCGACAAGTTTGATAGGCTATTGGAACGTTGTCGACTATCTGTCTGCTAGATATATCTTGGCCATCTCGACTAGTCATTGAGTCGGCCACATGGTTAGATTACCCTCTGCTAAATGTATCTCGACCGATCATTAAGCCGACCGTATTTGAGTTGTATGATAGACTGTCTGTTATTAATATATTCAAAACTCCGTATGAAAATATTCTGCATTTACGTCTGGGTGGCCTTAGATTCAATTGACATATGAAAGTCAATGAGATCAAGAACATTAAACTCGACCGTCCAGTTGTCTGGCAGAACGGAAATAGATATAATATTTTTACATCAATCGAACCCTCTTGGAGGTTCACATGGGGCTAAATATCCTACTCACCATTGACTCTTACTCGGGCCATGCATACTTGCACCTTTGTCGACCGTTCCTGAGAAGATTTATGAAGTTGGGGACACTGAGCCCGGCTAATCGTATATTAAGAGTCTTACAAGACTAAGTGTCCTTCTACCTGTCCGGTCTTTACCCGGTTGGGCGCACATAAAGAGCCTTACGTTCGATCAGCATTTGCTCAGCCAATCGTATATTAAGAACTTTATAAGGTTAAGTGTCCTTAAGCCCGAGCGACCTTTCGCCCGATCGGGCGCACACAGAGAGCTTTACGTTGGATCGGTCTTCGCCCGGTCGATCGTTTATTAAGAGTTTTAGAATGCTAAGTATCCCTAAATCTGGGCGACCTTTCGCCCGATCGAGCACACACATAGAGTTTTACGTTTGATCGGCCTTCGCTCAGCCGATCATATATTAAGAGCTTTATAAGGCTAAGTGCTCTTAAGCCTGGGCGACGTTTTGCCTGGTCGAGCGTACATAGAGAGCCTTACGTTCTATCAGCTTTCGCCCGACTGATCGTATATTAAGAGTTTTATAAGGCTAAATGTCCTTAAGCCCGGGCGACCTTTTACCCGATCGAACGCACACAGAGAGTCTTACGTTCGATCATCCTTCTCCCGACCGATCATATATTAAGAGGTTTATAAGGCTAAGTGTCATTAAGCCCATCCAGTCTTTGCCCGACCGAGTGCACACAAAGAGCCTTATATTCTTTATATCTGACCGAGTTTGTAACCTGTTGACCCTATCCGATCATCTTGTCTTAGGGCTACGCGAGCATGACCCAAGAACTTCGATGTTGGGCAATCCACAGAACCAGGTATAGAATACCACTCTATTCTAATTTTGACTAGCACCTTCTCTTGACTAAAACTACCACGTCATTTTCTTGGTCCATTCGCTATTACCCGTATCAGGAGATTTTACATACGAGATCTACCTATTTACAATTTACATATCTATATAAAACTATCACAGGCGATAACATTTCTATATACAAATATCACATTTTACACATCATAACATTCCATACATACAAACTAACATACTTCTAATAATTCACACATCCTGATAATTAATATATCACAAACAAATAAATAGTTTGGTGGATAGAAAAATAGATAGAAACAAACACAACCTAAATAAAATATAAATATAATAATAGAAACAAATATCTATATCTCAATTTAAATGTACAGAATCAAATATATAAATCTATGCCATGATAACAAATACTCTAAAGAATTCTAATAATATAAAATTTTACAGAAAGTTAAATACGATAAATTATGATTAGACTGATATATAATTCAAAATTTTTCATATATGTATAATTAATTTTACATGTAATAAAAAAGATACTTGGATAGAAAAAAGATGATGATGATGATGATGATGATGATGATGATGATGGTCGTGATGAATATGTAAATAAGGACTTCTGAAATATATAGTAATATAATATTTAGAAATGAGCAGATCAGAATATCAAAACTGAATATATTTTGCATGGTTTATGTATGATAAATAAAAATTAAGTTGTAGTTGAACAAACCTCAAACAAAGCTAATCACCACGGTCTGATGGGTCTTAAGACTCCTGTGACTCAAAAGCATGTGGTGTCTAGGTATGGACAAAATTAGCCACGATTGCTCACATACGGGCAAAGAGAGCTTCATTATACTCATCATGTGCGGCTCTGATATGATCCTCCTCGCCTCTCGTCTGCTCTTCAGCGGCCTTCCACTGGTCTATAGAGGTCATCCTCACATCCATTGACTTTAGTTGAGTGCGCAGTTCTTCATTTTCATGTCGTAAAAATTGCATCTCAGTAGATGAAGAGGAACTAGCTGTAAGTACCTTGCAATAGTTTTGATGTGATCAACCGAGTTAAGTTAGGTTCTGTTTGTGTTTGATGCCTTGTGTCTAAGTGTGTAGGAACTTAGGAGCACAAAAAGTCAAGCAAAATACACAGCGAACAAGAAGGATGGTGCGAGAAGCGAGTCAACGGCTCGAATTCGAACTTGGGTCGGGTAATTTTGGACTTTATAGTAATTAATAATAAATCAGGTAATTTTGGACTTATATAGTAATTAATAATAAATCAGGTAATTTTGGACTTATATAGTAATTAATAATAAAGTTAATTTATTTATTTTTTACATACATATAAAAAAGGTATAAAATAATATTGAGGATTTCAACCCATATTGATTAGTTTTTATGAATTTATAAATATTATAATAAACAACAAATATTTGGAGAGAAACTCGTGGATCCATAGGAGTGTAAATTCAAAACTCAAATTGTATTGAGTATGAGTATGACTTGTGAGCATCAAATATCATATCAATCGGAGAAAAATTTATCCAAGTGGAATAATCAATATTTATCATAAGAACTTATGAAGTGTTGTAATGGATGCATTAATCGTCAATTAATTATTGACGGTTGGCAACTAACGTTTTGAGCTTGACGAGTAAAAGCTGCAACCATAAGCAACGGGATATAATACTGAGAAGCAGAAAATAACAAAATTTTTCCTCACCTTTATTCCCTCAAATCATCTTTCCGTAGTGCATTTTTTGCTCAGCAGTTTATCCATAATAACAATCAGGTATTTTCTCAATTTACCACGAACAATCAATGCTTGGTTATGTACATGATTTTGTTATTGTATCATGAAAAATGAACATTCATCATAATCCCAAAACATAATCGAAGGAGGATGAATCTGTTTCAAGTAAATTACATCAAACACAGGTACAACGTCTTTATTTATGAGCACTCAGGAACTCATCAGTTAGACTCAAGATTAATCCTCGACTACGCAACAATGCTCTTTCACTTATTTGGCTTGGGTGACTCGGACTTGTCCAACTCAGGCTTGGCAACTCGCCAACGTGACACTCGGGTGACTCAGCTAACTCAATGATTTAGCAGTCAGTTGACTCAACTTGGCACTCAGTAGTATGTTGACTTGCCTATCCCCTGACTTGACACTCGGACTTGACAATCGACACTCAACAGTCGATTGACTCGTCACTTGACTGACTCGACGGTTGGATGACTCGGCACTTAGCAATCGGTCATACAAAGCAATCCAATTTTTCAGTCAACTAAATTATCTCAAGCAACTCTTGCTTCCTTTCTTAACGGCCTAAAGATTTTATGTTACTCAACGTATAAATTAAAGTTGAATTTCGATTTTAATTCAATAATTATCTTTGTAATCTCTGATGAGCCATCTCTCGTGGAAGGTTGTCAAACATATCTTTTTATTTTCAAATGTACAACTAGGACGTGATTAGCACTAGCAGCATCAAAAAACTCAAAAGCATTCTAAAATAAATATAAGTATGAAAATGTTATTAGTGTACATTGTTGGGTTCGAAGCGCAACGGAAGATATATATTGAATTATGAATCTTTTCATGATATATATAGTTTTACACAAAAATTATAAAAAAAATATATCTCGAGTTCTCGATAAGCTTGAATGATATCACAAACGGATAAGAGTCCCACGTGTGACTCCTCTAGCGATATTCACGTGCACTAGATCACGAATTTGATATGATTCATTAGGTGCTAGCCTCTTGGATCGACAAAACCTTGGAAGCACTACCGATCTCTTTCAATGGAAGAAAGTGAAGAAGAAGTTGACGAGGGAGAAATGGAGAGAAGGAATTAGTCACTTGAATCTTTCCGAGGATGACTACCAAGGAATACAAAGAGTTAAGATCTCCATTAATTCTTCATTTATGATCTCCATTAATTAGAAAGATGAAGAGTTATAGTCTTCATAAATTCTTCATATGTGATCTTCATCATGACTCTTTGAATTATTCATTAATCATCGTTATGATACTCCTCGAATTCTCCATTAATCATCATGATTATGGCTATTTAAATTTTCTATTCTTTGTATCAAATAAATTCATATTTGATATTGATCTAGATTAGCTTTAGATATTTCAGAATTAATTAATAATCCAATTAATTCTTATTATGAAATAATTAATTAATTAATTTTAGCATCCACTAAAATAATCAATAATGTTCATGTCTACGTGCTATGCATGTGACCCTCTAGATTTTATACACGAATGAGTGTAAATCTATACAAAGACTAAGATAACCATCTAGCAATAATTTTTAGGCACTCAACGTGATAAAATTAATATCGATCATAAACTATAAACCACTATGAACTGATTACTATGTAATTCAGTCTCTTCATCTAAACCTACATCCCAATTAATTCGGTATATTATACATCATTACGAAATTAATTGTTTTACTTGATTTCGAAAATATAATCGACTCCTCTTAAATGATAAATCATTTCTCCCATGACTATATATTTTGAGCCACTAATATTTCTATCAAGCCGCCAAAATGTTAACTCCTAATTCAAGAGAGCGATGAATCCTCTATTGACTCAACACTATTCTCTCTATATTTTGCTATACACTCAACTACCGTATTAATCACAATCCAATTAAAAATTACTTTTAACGGTGTCAAAGCACATAACTCCACGCATAGAATAAATAAAGGTCTCAAGTCAAAAGATCAGTTACACTCGTTCATAAGAGGAAAGATGATTGATGCTTAATATATAGTTTTCTCTTAAGTGGGTCATGTCTAGTGTACCTCTAAAGTCAAGACATCCCAAATGCAACTTAGATATACATCCCTCAGTCTATCTCGGCCTAGTCATACTTAGTGTTGATCTAGATATCAATGTCCTCGCTAGATATCTATCCAATCAAAGACTATTTTAGAATAATATATTCATTATTCTATAGGATTTTATCATTAATCATATAAGTACAAAACAGTAAATAATTAATGATAAATATTTATCTGTATAAAATAATTATCCATAAAATACATAAGCAATGTCTTGACACATAAGTGCACACACTAACCTATATAATTGTAGTTTTTGAACACATGTGTTGATTAAAAACAAAGTTTAAAAAGTAAATTAAAGGAATTCGAGAGTTTAGATGGATTCATTTGTCTTGTGAATATGTAACAAAGTAAGCATATTGTACAAGGTAAGACAAAATAGGCAATCGAATATTGTTGATGTTCTAATAGCTATTCACACCGTTCAAATTGAAAGAGCTCGCGAAGCAATTTCAGTTATCATAAAATTAAAAATAATGATCGAAACATTCCTTTGTTTTTGGATTTGGCTCTCCCCCAAATTGATCCTCCTGCAACGGGCATGATATGTAATTATGAATGCACAAAATAATAATACTATATATATATATATATATATATAAAAGCATGCTTCATTCATGGAGGCAAAAGACGATTTACTCGTCTCTCGTGTCTCCTCCAGTTCATCCTCAGATCAATACGAACGAAATAAATCATTGATAATTATTGACCTAGGATAGTTGAATAACGTATGAGAAGGTTAGACACTCAGTTACAAGCTAAGTCAGGATTAAACCTCTAGACTTCCATCTCAGGGACAAACATGCTCCATTTAAGCCTATTTAATTACAAGGGAGAGAAGGAGGGTGCAACATGTTGCACGTCGGAAGGCACAAAAGCCAGGAGCAAGAGCAAAACCAGAAGCCCGACGGGAAGGAGCAGCAGCATAGAGGGAGGGGGCGGCAATGGCGGCAGAATGAGCGGGAGCACCAACAAGGACGCAGCGAACAAGAACAGCAACAACAGGGATTTCATGATCATGAAATAGTTGCACGAAGGAGTAGTAGTAAAAGCAGCAGCAGCAGCAGCAGCTCTGAGCTTCACCAAGTGGGGCTGGCTTCCATTGCTGTGAGCTCAACCCAGCTCTTTTGAATGCGATCGGCGGGGACCTGGGATTTAATCTTGCTCTCTCACAATGAATTAATCTGTGTGGGTGCAGGTACACTGCACTGGTTGGAGACGTGCGTGTTTTGAACGTGGAGCTCCCATACAAATTGGGATGGTGGAGGTTCTTCTCCCCTATAGCTATCTGCCAATTCGTCCTCTATCCACACCCGGCCCTGCACGACCATATCAAAACAACATAAGAGACAACCTTGCTTCGAGTACCCAATCCCTAAAATTGCCCATCGTTCAAAATTGAGTTCATAAGAAGATGCGGGCAATGGACTTTGTCCATCCTTTAAAACTTCATTGTCAAATAAGATAAACTTGGATTATCTTTTTAGAGATCATTCGGTTGAATGATATTAAACCATTATTCATGCCTTTTTCTGTGTGCTACAATTATTGTGGGGTGCTTTAAATTAATTTTACGGGAGATGAAGATGTTGTCAGCTGGCTTCAAGGAAGAGGTGATTCAACGTTCCGGACGCATTGATATCTAGTCTTAAAGGATGAATTGAGAGAGTGGATTTGAGCATCTAACTTATCTGAGATTGCTTATAACAGTGAGTCTTTGATAATGTTGATGCTAAAAAATGACGATAGAGGATGTTAATATATCTAAAAAGTGATTTCAAAGTTATTTCTATCTTAACAAATGGTATCAGAATATATATGTGATACAGTGAGGAAGATGGCCCCCTAAAAATAGGTGAAAGCAGTGAAGATCAACTGATATGATGGTCAAAATTAGATAGTCAAAGTCACAAGGTTGGATGGACGATGAAACCGCGGATTGTGGATGACCGAGCAGGCCTATAGAGCCGATTGGGCGGACTGTTCGAATGGTCATCCTCCCCACGTGCAGTCGAGGTCCAGAGCCAAGTACTAAGTTACCGACCCACTGCCCTGGTCGATTAGGTCTATGTCCGATTGGGCATTATGTATCTCTCTGACAACAATAAGGCCGAGTGAAGAATATACCAATAGCTCCATTCAGAACGGATGAACTGATGATGTCGCGGTCAAGCGGCTTACGATCGACCTACAGTGGGACCCACCTACATATTTTACCATACTCTTTTGGAAGATTGTGTCGCCGATAATAGAGAATGTTCAGCAAACAAATAGTACTTTAGAAACTTCTAGCCTGTCATATCAGAGATTTAAGTATCCACTTAAAAAAGGTGTTAGAGACACTTTTTGACTTGGAAAACATGCACATACTTTGAGATGTGTGCACAAACGCTATAATAGTACTATAAAATTAAAGGGAGTTTTTCATCCACAGACGATGATATACGATGTTGCACTATTATACGTGCTCTTAGCTACTATTTATATCTACTATTCTTCTCCACTAAACCAAACATTGATTTGAGTGTCGAAAAGTTAACATCAGGACCCTTCCCTGTCCTAGCACTCACGCTCTTACTTTTGTAGGACCTTGTGGAGTATTCTTCTAGTCAACCATAAAGACACGTTCCCGGCTAGCCGCTTTCTCAGCTTTAAGACACAATCAGCATGTTTTCAAATCAAATGACTATTGCTGATATGGCAAGATAAAATTCCCTTATGAATATAGACTTCTTAGAAGAATAAAATGAAATGTGTCGATCTGATTTTGCAAATGAAAACCGGAACTAACCCTGTTTTCTTCAAGAAAAAAAATATGGAAAAGAAAAAACTGGTAAACAGAGATAAATCAAAAGCAGAAAAAAAAATGCCATCTTGATCCATAGACATGTTAGACTCAGAGAGTGCTCTCAGAGAGTGCTCTCCAACAGTGAACATTGATATGCTTCAGTTTGTTTTCTTTTTCCAATTATTATCTCTAGTAATTAATGCAAATCGGATAGACAGTCGAAAATCTCTGAACATCCAGATCAGTCGTTCTCTTTCCACAAAAGAAGCTCGCAATTTCGTCTAACATAAAAACCCACTTATCAAACAAATTCCAAGGGATTTGATCTGTACATATTAATATGCTGTTTTCCAAGTGTCGTTCTCAATTGCTAATAACTAGTGCAGAGTCAACCGACATGAGGATAATTATATAGGGGAATATTACTGAACCAAGTGGGAGAGTAAACAAGCAAACCCAAAGATTTTTTTTAAAATTTCTCCTTCATTCCCCTCCCAAATTCTCTTTCTTTCTGAGATATGTTTGTGGGAATCGAGTCCCTGAGTAAAACTCAATTGTGCATGCCAATGGAGGAAGATTTTGATGCATGAGAATCCAATTCCCCAAGAACTTGATTCTCCCCACCAAGAGTTGACTTGGGAATATAATTTACAAAAGTCTCATTTCTTGGCCCAGAGGTGGTTCTTCATCCAGGTTTATCCTCACGAGCAGCATCTCAGCATGCACTGCTACTAGTTATTTTAGTGCTAGTTAATCTTCTTGATATGAAGGTGAAGCGCAAGCTTTTGGCCGCGTTGAGCTCGGTCGTCGACCGAGCAATCGGGCCTCGGGCCATGGCCGGCGAACGGAGTGTCCTCGCCGAGATCGAGGCCTCCTTGGCCCGGTGCACCAAAGGCGGCAAGCACGACGCCGGCGAGGAGCAGGTGCACGAGATCCTCTTCCTCGTCTCCAACGCACCCGGGTCCATCAATTTCCTATCCCGGAGGCTCTCCGCGCGCCTAGAGGCCGCCGGCCGGGGGAAGGATGATGCGGCGGCGCTCAAGGCGCTGCTGCTGCTCCACCGTCTGCTCCGCGGCGGCGACAGGCACTTCGAGCAGGACCTGCGCGGGATGTGGGCTTGCGGCGAGCTCAGGGTAGACCTCGCCGCCGCCCGGTGTGGGGCGTGGAGAAATGGGTTCCTCCTCGGCTATGCGGCGTTCCTCGAGGAGAGGCTCGGGTGGGCGATCAATCAAGCAGGCGGGTTGCGACCGGCGAAGATACCTTCGGCGGCAGCGGCGTCGCCAGAGTGGGCCTTGTACAGCCTGCGCAAGTGTCAAACTTTTCTCGACCGGGCGATGGATTGCCTGCCGGAGAACGCGTCGGCAGCGAACCCGGCCATGCAGTCGGCGTTCAACATTGTGGTGAGGGAGAGCATCAGGGTGTACGAGAGCTTCTCCGACGATGTGGAAGCGGTGATCGCCGCCTACCCGGAGCTTGACGAGCCATCGAAGAGATCGACGGTGGCGATCATGCGCAAGGCGTGCGCGCAAACCCCGAGCCTCCGTGATTTCTACGAGAGCTACAAGAGGAGAGAGGTCGACGTGATTGGGAAGAGCAACTTGGACTACCCGTACGTTCGGATCGTCACGGCGGCGGAGGTGGCCTCGTTGGAGCAGAGGAGTCGAGCTCCAACGTTGTCTAGAGGAGGAGGGAACAGAGGAAGCAGCGGAGACAAGGAGGACTCCTGCGCCCCATTTTGGAAGAAGTTGGAGACGACGATAAGCATGGTGTGGGTGGAGTTCGACGAAGGAGGAGGACTGGAGGAGGCTCTCTAGCTTAGAGCTTCGAGCTTGGGGACGATGTGATTGCACACCATCGCATTCAAATGAATGCGTGGTGGGAGATCTTGAAGATTATGCATTCTGATCTTAAAGGATGTGGCAATAGAGAATATGATCTTTCATTTATCTATATGCATTCTGACTTTTAATTTGTATGCTAGCAAGCAGGTGGAACTTTCAGGAAAGTGACCGACGCGGTTTGGCATGCTAACTTTGGACATGGAGAGCAAGTTGCCCTTCCACTTTGTGGCCTGGACTTTGGTCCAGGCTGAGTGTTTTGAATGGAGAATTAAAATCCATTTCAGATTCGATCAAGGACCGCAATGTCTTCTTGAAATTTAAAGATAAGATCATCAAACTAAACGACGCACAAGATGAGTGAGGGAGACGAACCTCGAAAGCAAAAATCTGTTGTCAGCAGCATATGGGGCAGCGGATCAAGCCATTCTCGTTGCACTCTCCACACTTCACCTTGTTCTTCTTCGGATCCAACACCTTGCAGCTGCCATTGCAGTCCATGCACATGACAAAGCGCAGATCGCCGCAGCCCTCGCACCGCTTGACCGCGCTCGGCAAGCCCTCCAGCAAAGGCTCCAATTTTGCTTCCTCCTCCAATCTAGCTATCTCTTCGAAGCCGCCGATGCACCGGCCCTTTACGAAGACCGACGGGACCTTGACATCCTTCTTCCCCATCAGCAGCCTCAGCTCCTCCCTGTACCCGGAGTCCATGGAGATGTCCCTCTCCACGACGCGGACGCCGTATGACTTCACCAGGGATCTGACCGCGTTGCAGTCCTCAAAGGTCTTCCTGATGCCCCTGAGCGTGGTGGTGTAGAGGACCACTGCGTTCTCGCCTCCCCCGGGGCACCTGCGCTCGTAGGACTGAAGCAAAGTTGCAGCTTCGAATGCCTTATCGTCCACTGTCCTCGTAGTAATCTTCTTCCCCTCCTCGCAGTGCTGCAGCTCGAACATAGCCACGAGTTCGGGGTCGAACAGGGGGCTCAAGCTCCTCCTCGACCGCGAGTCACCGGAACCCCTCTCGGATCTTTTGCACTTTTCGCTATTGGGGGTACGTTTCCTCGACATCGCCGAAACCAAGCTGATCCACGGCGAGTTGTCCAGGGAACGGAATGGATCGGCGATACGGTGCGCTTCGAAATGCGACCTCTTGGGCTCCGACCGCAATGGGGTGTTCTCCTTTCCGATGGGCCACCTCCTCGGCTTAGCGGGCGACGTCGAGGTCCTAACTTCCGGAGAACGGTGCATCGGCGGTGAGGGTTTCGGGGGTTTCTTCCTCTGCGCCGGAGACCTGCTGGGGGTTTCGGAGGCGAGGTCCCCCATGAGTTCCTGTGCGTCGATGACCTCCGAAGGGCGATCCTCCTCCTCCTCGTCAGGTTGCGGGCAGAAATCTGGCGTCCTGGCCTCCTCTTCGCTGACGCTCCGTTTCGGAAGAGCTTCGGATTCGACGGTGGGTTTCTCGTCCGCATAGTCAAGTTTGAGGGCGCCGTAGGTGGTAGAGGTGAGTGAGACGAAATGGTTAGGACAGACGCCTCCGGCGTCGGGATTATCGACCTCATCGAATAAGACGTCCTCGCCAAGGTCGACGCCGGCGAACAATTTGGAGGAGATGCAACCCATCAGATTCCGCCACTCGCTCCGAGCCTCCGATCCTTCCTCCTTCCGTAACTAATTGAACTCAAAAAAAAAACGTACAAAGATTAATAAATAAATGAATTAAAAATCATGCGTTTGAAATGAAACCGGTTTCGGGCGGGGCCCTCGCGTTCGTCGAAACAAACGCTGAATCACTATACCCATTTGCCATAACCATACGATGCGGCTTTTAAATATTCTGGGCCTCGCTGATAGGTGGGGCATGCGGTGAGTAGGAGAGTGGGGTGTAGGTGAGTGGCTGGATTGTTACGCGTCGTCGTTATTATTTGAATCAGTTAAAATAACGCGTCGGAACGATCTAGTTCCGAAAGAAACCCATCAGGCAATTTGAAATTTACCAGCGACTTTATATCGACAACAGCTTCGAGATCGCTTTTTTCAGTATAACAATCTATGGATTCAAAATCACACCGGTATCCGGTTCTCCAGGTGGGAAAGGACGAAAAAGCCTCATCAAAGTGGAAAATTTTCAAATTTAAATATATATATATATATATGTTTTAAATAAACAAACATAAGAGTATTATGGATAGAGAAGTTTGATGATAGCAATTATTAAAGAGGATAGAAACATAGATGATAAGTTAAGTCCGTAGTGAAGGCTCCATATCTTATCAATAAGAAACCACAAAGCTATTGTAGTACATCCGAAATCAATCTCCAAAATGCTAACAAAAGACCTTGATTTCCAAAATGCTAACGAAAAAGCTTGATGCAGATACGGTGACAAACTACAGCCTCCGCCCCCTTCTTCCTCCCTTTCTGCGCGTGCTATCGGTAGGAATTGGAGTTACATCCTCTGCAATGAGCAACCAATAATGTCATCACGCTTAAAAATTAGGTTTAGCATGTAACTTTGATAGATGAAGAAAATAATTGAGAAAACCACAATAGCTTGCCTAGGAAAAAAAATCGGCACAAGGCCTCAATAAGTTCTTGTAACAATTAGATATGACAAAGGGCATCATTTCCATACACATATATGGGTAGAAACTAGAGAAATATAGCAAAGAGGGAAAAAAAAGGCAGTTAGAAAATTTTCAATTCAAACATCATAGATCAATGTCTGACAATTAGACATGCTAAGAAACTCTGGTACTCAGACTCATCGTTCCTCCTATTATCCGAGTCAACATGGAACGACACTCGCACAGATATTAAAAACCAGGTAAATAAGCCAAACTGATCATCCTCAAATGAAGATTACAAGCAGGAGAAAAGAGAAGATAAAGAACCAGCATCAGAGGTCTGATAATATGAGATGAAAATTTTCTAACAATAAAGTGACTGGAGGAGACTGGCCATCATGAAGAGGAAAGTGAGGAGATGAGGCATGAGAAGGTTGCAAAACATATCACCCAAAATGAAGGGCTGGAAGGATAGGGCATGGGCATAAAAAGAATCACAAAATGAACATAAAGCAAGTCTGAATCCTCAAAATCAGCACCTAAAGACCTGATTCAACTGTCTCATTCCCAAATGCTTCTAAATTATAGTAATACACTTCTTGAATTTCTCAACTTGCATAAATATACTAAATTCAAAAAGCCCTTCATGAAACATTCAAAACCATATGTCTCACTTAAAATCTTACCTAAGTTGGATACTTCTAGCTAAGAGTTATGCAGATAAATCCAACAACAGACAATGTATCATCAAATGACAAATGAGGTTCAAATTTTGTGTTCTCCACCTACTTACTGCAATCACATAATGTCTACAAAACAAAGAATCAACTTACCAATCCGACCAATTTTCATCCCAGCACGAGCAAGGGCTCTAAGAGCAGACTGAGCACCAGGACCAGGTGTTTTGGTCTTATTACCACCAGTAGCACGTAATTTAATATGCAAAGCAGTAATCCCAAGTTCCTACAGAAACAAGAGAGGAACCAAAATAAATCAAGGAAAAAAGTGAAGTAAAACATGATTATTGATATATAAAACTGCTAAATGGAAGACCTTGCATCTCTGTGCAACATCCTGGGCTGCAAGCATGGCAGCATATGGAGATGACTCATCTCGATCAGCCTTAACCTTCATACCACCTGCATAAAGGAAATGCCATTATCATACAACACTGATCCATAAAAAAATTTAATATATAAACATAAAGATGATAGATGATAATAAAATTAAATGGTCAAATAAAGAAAATAATTTGTTTGTTTTTTTACAAATTGCCAATCCACATAGATTATGTCCATCTGCTATGGTCATCATATATCACTGTAACAAAATCAACCACTATTGAACCAAGAGTTACAAAAAAATGGCTTTATAATCTAACATTGAAAGGATATGCACACATAAGAGTCAATTTAAGATCTCGTATAAAGACAAACTTCCCCATCTTAAATGAGAATATCTAGAGAGAAAGGACAAAGCACAGTTACTATATTAGACGTAATGAAAATTGCTATCATGATCAACACTTTAAACATGATTATGCCTGGTATTACTATCAACACCATCATTTTCTATCTTATATATCATTGCATCTACACATCAAATACATATCATACTAATTCGCAGCCTATTATTATCTTTATCCATGTCATAAAATGCACATGGTATCAAAAAGTATAGCATATCAATTGTGGGTAGGTGCAGATGGAGTCATTCTTCATAAAAATATTTAGCATTTAACAGTACTAACAAAACTAAAACTCAAGACAATTGTTAAAAATTATCAACAACAAAGAATCTAAATATTAGTTTACACTTACAAACAGAAAATATTAAAAAAACACAAATTAGGTTATACAATTAGGTTATACAGCATATCTTTACATTATCACTTTTATAAATTAGAGCATAAAACTAAATTAACTTCAAAACAAACAGAAAATCAGCTTCTTATCAAGTATACTTTAGAATGATATTGAGTAACACTAAACAATAAATCTAGGGTAATATGTTTTAAATGTAAATAGAGTTAGACTGCATGTGCACAAGTGTACATGAAATAGAAAAGTAATTCACTAATATCGCAAATCATGGAATAGTTATGCTCATAAACAAACTCTAGAGTGCAATAAAACACCACCCCGCCTGCTCACAATAGAAGGATAATGGTAGTGAGGTAAAGAAAACCTGTAATCCTGACAAGTGTTTCCCTTCCAGACAAATCAGTCACATGCTGCGGAATCAAAAAGGATGCTTTATTAGTGATAAATAAGAAATAATGAGGACTTCAAAGCTGATTTTTCAGAAACAAGTGATCGAGGCTCACGATGAAAGTGTCATTAAATGACGCAAAAATATGGGCAACGCCAAAAACTTGCTCGCCTTCTCGTACAGTCGGGCCAAGCGTCACATTTTCCTCTTTGGGCTCCCTGGTCTTCTTTCTTCCAGACTGCGGATTCATAAAACAAACTCAATCCCTAAGATAAGAATCATAGATATAAACAATGAAAAGCACTCAAATAGCAGAGTCAGAGATTTTAAAAAAAAAACAAAAAAAAATGTAGCAAATACAGGATGAATACAAGTTATGTTGTTCGGAGAAAAGGAAGATAGATGGGAAGATAATGCCCATTCTATACCATGGTCGAAGCGAGAGCTAGAGAGCAACAAGACGGCGGAAGTACCCCTCAATCGAGCAAGAAGGAACAAACCCTAGCAGACCCACAAATTTATAGTGCTCTCAGTTACAATTAAAACTCTATAGTGGGCTTTGTTGTGGGCTAACTAGGCCTGCATTAGTTGGGCTTGATGAAACGCCCTTATATTAATATTTTTAATTTTGGGTTAACTTATAAATTTGTCACATACCTTGTATAATTTTAAATTTATTACAACATTATGACTCTAAGATTAAATGATAATTGAAATGGATATTATATTTTAAAGATAATTGCTAAATAGGGCTGTGCAAGATATAAAATTTAAAAAATTAGAAGTATTTTTCTCTCTGTAAAACTATAACAGATTTTGTGGATTAATTTAGAATGTATTCCGTCTTGAATTTTAATTACTTTCAATATATTTTAAAAGTCTAGATCTATTCATTCTAAATTTTTATAAATTTCATAAAAACCTAATGTTATCTGTTGAAGAGGGGCCCTACTAACGAGTCAAAATAGGAGAAAACGATTGGCGTAGAGGTCAAAGTCAGAGCAGTCAAAGGTTTAGTCCCATGAAGCAGATAAACTAAGCCGAACAACCTGCACAAGCCATGCCTGAGTGGCGGGTCTCGGAAAGCAAGCGTCGAGCGACTAAGGCTAACAGACAAGCCACAACTCCCCAGACGAATGTCCTCGCTGAGCAAAAAGCATATCCGGTCAGACAAAAAATAATCCTCCAACACTTGTAAAGCCAAGTGAAAAGCAGGACGATAGCTCTCTCTCATTTATCCTTGTGGGAGTTTGTACCACTGATAGCGGAGCACGTCTAGCAAGTAATCGTACTTTTAAAACTTCCAGACTATCACATCAAAAAGTTGTATGACCGACTTAAGGAATGATGTCAAGGACACTTTTCATTTGTCTTTTCCTAAAATACCTAGGAAACGTGCATATACTTTGAGATGCGTGCACAAACACTGCAGTGACATTATAAAAGAGGGTTTCCGATCTACATATGGAGGTATGCGTAACTTCATCATTCTAAACAAAAAACTTACAATCGAAAAGACTTTCACACAATATCAAAGTTGTTTAAAGTAGTTCAAACTTAGGTATAACAACTATTTTAAGCTTATGCGTCATAACTTTGGCTTTGGATGAGATCTTAAGACAAAGAAATTCATAACTCTTGAAGAAATACGGAAAGATTGTTTTAAGCTTAGTATTCTATATTTAAAATAATAAAAATTACATTTATGATTAGAATTATAACTAGTTTTAACACTTGCTATTTTTCAGTCTTTGCAGTTTCACCCGAAACATGAACATTGTCGAATAAATATTTTTGAGGATTATAAAGATCTGAGAATTGCAGTTGGAAATGCAACTACTACAGGAAAATACTCGATGAGACTAGGAGATAACACTAATGCAAGAACATTAGAGGTGGAAGGAAATCGAAGTACTAATTTGTTAGATGATTACATGTTTGATCACAATACTGGTGAATCCATGCAAAGTGATAGACAAAAATCTTCATACGAGCCTTCATTTTTCGAGAAGTCTGCTCCACCATTGCCATCTCAACCCATAACTTCGAAAGTTCCTCCAACCACTAGAAAATGAGATAGGATCGAGCTTGAAGAAAATCAAGTACTTTTAAAAATACTAATGCAAATGTTATGTATAGACTCTCTCACACTCTTGAGAAGGTGACTTCTAAAATAGAATCAATAGGGAATGTAGATGAAGGTTGTTGGGACACTATCAAGGAGGTCCCAAACTTGGATCATCGTACTCGATACAAAGTACTTGATTTGCTGACTACCTAATAAAAGAAGATTAATTTCTTGAAAATGACCATTGAAGAGCGTTTAAGATGAATAGACTATAAATTGAATGAATGAGTGAATTTTGGGGCATAAATTTACATGTTTCAAGTTGATTATCAATTATATCTTGTTTGATTATCAATTATATCTTGTTTTGGTTATAAGTGAAATGATTTTCATAAATTATTAGAGTTTTTTTTTTATTTTAGTTTCTTGTTTGATATGAGGTGGTTCATTTAAATGTCAAACATTAACATGCATGAAATAGAAGAAAAATGAAAGAAGAGGTATTGGAAGAAAAATTAAACGAAATACTTAGGTGTTTGTTAGTGGAATTTTATAAGATCTATGGGAATTGGTTGAGCATATAGCTTATATGCATAGCGAACATGTCCATCATCCCTTAGATGGCCAACAACTTCCAAAGGATATCATTATATTCATAGAATATTAAAAGAAAATCATTGCAAAATTCTTAGAGAATGCACCTTGGTGTACTTTTAAAATTGTGCAACATCCTTATAGAAAAAAACATCATTGCAAGATACAAGATACTATTTGATTCATAAAACATTTGATCGATCATACTACAATACTAGCCAAAACTTTAACCAGGTGTTGAAAATATTAAATTCCATTGCAACAGATATGATGGTTAAACCTAGATCTGTAGTGCCTGAGAGAATAATGTAGAATATAAGATTTTGTCCTTTCAAGTAAGTAAAGAAATTCTTCTTTTATTTCTATTACTATTATTGTTATTATTTTGTCATTGTTACAAGATTGCGTTGAAGCTATTGATGGTAGTCATTTCCCAGCAATGGTGCTTGCACATCATACTAATAGCTATCGTAATCGTCATGGAACAATTTCTCAAAATGTTTTGGCAACTTGCAACTTTGATTTAAAATTCATATATGTGCTTAGTTGGGGAGGGATCTATCCATGATTCAAATGTTTTGACATATACTTTATCCAGAAATAATGAACTTGAAGTTCCACAAGGTATATATATTTTATTCTGTATGTTGTTTGCTTATTTTATTTTATTTTATTTGTAATTTTTCAAAATTACATATGTTATTTATATTTGGTCCTTTGATTTCATGAACATGGTTTGATAGGTAAATATTTTTTAGTGGATGGTGGATATCTGAATCGGTGTCAATTTTTAGCTCCATTTCAAGGTGTACGTTATCATCTCTAGGAATTCACTGACTAAGGTCGTCACCCAGAAAATGAAAAGATGTTGTTCAATCTTTGTCATGACTTCTTGAGGAACGCCATTGAGAGAGTATTTGGAATATTAAATCATGATTTAAAATATTCAAAACAACTCTTCCATTTTTATATACAACACAAGTTGAGCTTGTTTTGGCTTGTACTGGATTGCATAATTTTTCTTCATAATGAGTGTCATTATGATGAATTTTTAGTTGAGTCAGATAATGAAGTTTTATCATCCTTGCCATAACAAGTTCATGATGTTGATTGATTTGATCAATTATTTGCTACTTAAGAACAACAACGAACAAATGCTAATGCATGAAGAGCTACAATAGCAAATCAAATGTAGAGCGATGTTCATCATATTAACAATAACGAACCTTAGATTTTTTTTTCTTTTCTGTAAATCTACAATTTTTCATGAAAAAATTTATAAATAGCTGTAAAAATCTTACAAAAAAGTAAATAGAACTCTATGAAATTCCTTTCCACAACTATGTGAAACTTTATAAAAATTAATAAATATCTATCAACTCTACAATTGTCTATCATTAAAAAAAGTCAAATGACCATTAAATCAAGTGATTAGAAACTTAGAGGAGAGATTTCTTTAGAATCTTTGTAATAATAGGCATATTATAGCAGTTGTCGATGGCATATTATAATAAAGAAAAAAAATGATGACAATTTATAATCTGTAATCTACACTGAAACTTTTATATATATATATATTCTTCCTATATATATATATATATATATTCTTCCAAGCAAAATAAAAAGATGGCTCTTACACACGACGTTTATCAATCTATATAGGAGAATGTGAAGGAGACTAAAAACAACCAAATTTCCTCTCAAAATATAAATTTTTTTAAGTGAATATATAAAGTCAATATCGTCAGTTGTTGCTTGTATTGATCGGACTAATATATGCTATATAATTTGACGTACGTATTACAAGGGTTGTGTGTAAGAAACAGACTTCTACTATCCATATCTAGCCAATTGTTTGTGTATTGGAAAGCATAGTTCCAAGTAACATGAGCAAAAACACGCACCAATATCATAATGATATCACTACTAGTAAACCTAGCACCAATTGTATACCTTCAAACTAATGGCCTAAGAGGGAAGATAAATACAGACCCATGAATACTAATTTGGGGTTTCAGCTGTTCATCCTGTGTGCCTTCCATGCAATTGTTTTAACTTAGTTATTTCTTTCCTTCTCTTTCTCGCATCCGCTGCAGTTCTGGTTGTTGCCGTCATCGAACTTGATACTTTATCAGGAGGCCATGTACAATAACCCTGCAATTCTTCTGCTATATCTTTATCTTTTTCTTTATCTTTATCATGGCACAAAGAAATTTCATGGCATGAAGTAGGTCTTTCAGGAGAAGGCCTAAGGACCTCTTTAGCAGCAACAATAGTTGCAGGATCCTTTGGAGCTCGGCGAACTCCTTGCAAAGAGAGCCTTTCCATCACGTCCAGTTGGTTGCGAGGTTGCTTTAATTCAAGCTCGCTGCCAATTTGTTCCACATCTTTGCTTTGGGTCGATTCAGAATACATTGTTGATCCAGAGACTTCACGAGGAAGGGGGTAATACCAAGAACAAGGCATGTAATGGGATGGCATTGATCCACTTATGTAGCTAGAACCACCTTGTTCAAAAACAGTTGCGTCTTGAGGGATGAAAGGCCGAGGAGGATACATAACCGATAAGACAGGTGTTTTCTCATAGGTGATAAGCTGAGGCTTGCTTATCAATGGCGTCGAAGATTCTGACTTAGATGTCGTCACATCAGGATTTTTCTCATCCTCAAACCTCATAGCCCTGGCAATCTATGGAAGAAGAAAAAATTAAGATGATTTTTCATCTCAAATACAAATTAATTAGCATAAACTCTAGAGAAAGTATGCCAAACCTGTTCTTTTAATTTTTCATTTGCATCTTTAAGTGAAAGGTACTCTTTCATAGCCAAATCTTTTTCCTACAATCAATGACAATTCAAAAATTCAGAAGGAAGTTTATAAATATGTCAAATATCACATTACAACCTCATTGATAAAGGAACAGGGCAGTGAAAACAACTCTAAACTAACAAATATGATAAAGATGTTGTTGCTTACCAATTTCATATTCTCATTTTCCATTGACAAATCAACCACTTTTTTCGTTAATTCTTCTCGAAGAGCCTAAAATATTCATCAAGCAAAAGTAAGCACATTTGGAAAAATGTTGGATGTAAAGAAAAAACATAGTTTTTCACCTGACGCCGACGAATGGTCTGCCTGGCTGACTCTCTATTAGCTAAGACTCTGCGCAATCTCCGTTCTTCCTTTTCAGCCTGTAGGTACGTACTGACATTATTTTAGTACTCACTAACATTAGTGTGAATAAATTTACAAACCTCTGTCAAATTTTGCTTCACTCTGGTACTGCGTGAAGAAGAGGGACTACTTGTACTTGGGATCTTGACACTCGATTTGATCATTTCAAAATTTTGATTGATGTCTATCAATTCTTCTACCTTATCAGCAATGTAATCTCGGCTACAGCCAGGAGCTGAACTCGTAACCTAAAGCAAAGGTATACATGCTCACTGTGATAATAAATTAGAATTTGCTGAAAGATTCGTCAATGTTTTTTACTGTTCTAAGTCTAGATGAGTGTTGCCTCGCATCGAGAATAGCAGGGGTCTCACCTCCTGGTCCCGGAAGTGGACGCTGCGTGGCTGAGCCATAGGAGGCGACTCGCTCTTGATCCGCTTCCTTGAGCTACTGCCTTCGCCACCGCTCTCTGTCGCCGCTGCACCGGCGAGGTGAGCCAGGGCTTGTGCCGCGGCGAGCTCCATCTCCGCCATCTCGCATGGCGGCGGCGGAGGCGGCGAGGCCATGGAAGATCGACTCGCGCGCGCCCACCCTGTTTCACTTTCGGCTTTAAAATCGATCCAAACTTAGGAGAAGAGTCGAGGGGCGCAAAATGAGCACCGACTCAGTTGCGGCGCCAGGCGATGGCTGCCACGTGGTCGGGGGCATCGCGCTCGTCTTACGTGGTGAATCGGGAGGAGGGTCGCCCCTTCCTGGGGTGCGACGTGGGTCAGTTTCAGTTCGCCGCGTGTTAGCGCGGCAGTCGCCGGATGCGGTGGCTCGGTGCTTACGCTGGATGCAGACGCAGGAGCCATGAATCGGAGCTTCCCTTCCCGGATTGGAGGGCTGGGATGGCAGGCGGCAGGGCGGCAACTCGACGTATCAGAACTAGAGTGGACTCCCGATCTCCCATCAAAAGAAGAAGTTGCTGACGTGTTGATGGAAGATTGACGATTTTGTCGGGATATTCCTGCCTCTTCAGCATCGTATTAGATTCGGCCATTTAAGTGTTCCAACTTGCAAGAGTCACCGCCATAAATTTCAAGGAGGTCTATAAATCGCCGCCGCCGCTGCGGCGGCGGCTCAACTCATCCGACACACTTTGATTCATTTAAATGGGCCACATTTGGACAACAGCAGCACCTACAGGCGGACAAAATTCCTTTAAAATTTTAAATTTTAAATATATATATATAGAGAAATGTTATACTGGGCGACGCTTTATGCGTGACCGTGAGCGACGCGCAGACGTGGCACCACCAGCTCGGTTTCACTACAAATATAATAATCCATGGAAATTATTCTCTCCCTTTCTCGCCTTTGTTCAAAATTTCGGCGGCGCTTATTACCAAAAATAAAATCTCCCTCGCCGCTCTCTCTCTCTCCCTCCCTCTCCCTCCCCGCTCTCTCTCCCTCGCTCCCGATCCCCTCCGGCGTCCGTCCTCCGGGCGACCTGACGCTTCTCCGGAAAGTTCAATATTTTTGGTCTGCCTCGCCGCTCCCCCCCTTCCCTCGATCCCTCCGTCCAAACTCGTCCCTCGCGCTCCCGGTTGTTGGTTGCTATTCGGAAAACCTAGAGGTTCCACTGTACGAAAATTTTGTACAAAGGTCTGAACCTTTTTCTAGCTACCATGTGTTCTTTTAAATTAAATTTTGGATCGCCTGCGGAACTTAACACGTTTGATCCAAAACTTAATCTATTTGTTCTTTAAGGTTTAGACTTGGATCTCCTGCGGAACTTAACACGTTTGATCCAAATCACCTAAGTTATTAATTCCATTAAATATTAATTTCCATAATTGGTTCCTAGTACTGATGTGGCGAGGCACATGACCTTCTTGGATATGGGAACAACCACCACCGACTAGACAAAACCTTTTATGGAAAGCTAATATTTAATTTCCTAAAATAACTTTAGGTCAACCAAAAGGAACAATCAAATCACAAGGAAAAGAAAAATAAAAGAACACAACTTCGAAAAACATATTCGAAATACTAGAATCGTAAGCCTCTTGTATTTGGTATTATTTCCATAAATAATTAGCATGATGCGGAAAGGAAAAGTTACTAGTTATACCTTCTAAAAAGACCTCTTGATCTTCTATCGTATTCCTCTTCTAACCTCGGACGTTGTGTGGTCAACGATCTTCCGAGATGAGAACCACCAAGCACCTTCTTCTTCCTTGCAAGTTTCGGCCACCACAATTCTCCAAGAGAAGTAGAGGTCCGGCCACCACCACCAAGCTCCAAGGGATGCAAGAAACAAAACCACCTTTCTCTCCTTCTTCTCCTAGCTAGAACCGGCCACCATCAAGAGCTCCAAGAGAGGTTGCCGCCGGCCATAAGAAGAAGAGAAGAGGAAGAAGCTAGGGCCGACCACCAAGGAGAAAAAGAGAGGAGAAGAATAATAGAGTTGATCACCCGTGAAGGCACCTCTACCCCCTCTTTTATAATCCTTGGTCTTGACAAATAAGAAAATTTTAATAAAAAATTCCTTAATTCTTTTGTCATAAAAAAGAAAAATTATTTTAATTAAAAAACAATTTTCTTCTTTTAATAATAATGGCCGGCCACTTCTAATTCCCCAAAACAAGGAAAATTTAATTCACACAAGAATTAAAACTTCCTAATTTGTTTCTAGAAATTTATAAAAATTTCTCCAATAATTTTTATCCCTTCATGATTGGTTAATAAAAAGGAAATTTTATAAATTAAAATTCTTCTTCTAAACATGTGGATAATTTCCAAAAGGAAAGTTATCTCTAAAAATTAAAATCTCTTTTCAATCTACAAATAAGGAAAGATATCAAATCTTTTCTTAATCTTTTGTAGAAACTAATAAAAGAGAATATTTAATTTTTAAACTTCTCTTTTAAATTATTATCATGGTCAAAAAGGAAAGTTTTTCTTAAAAATAAAATCTCTTTTCAATCTACAAATAAGGAAAGATTTCAAATCTTTTCTTAATCTTTTGTAGAAAGTTTTAAAAGGAAAGATTTAATTTTTAAACTCGCTTTTAAAACTATGATATCCACATAAGAAATAATTTTAATAAAAAATCCTTTTTAATATGATGTGGCCGGCCACCTAAACTTGGGCTCCAAGCTATTGGCCGACCACCTTAAGGCCACCCTTTAGGCTTGGCCGGCCCTAAGCTTAGCTTGGCTGACCCCTATTGGTTGGGTAAGAAGGTGGGTATGTGGTGGGTATAAATCTCTATATACAAGAGGCTACGATAGGGATCGAGAGGAGGAATTTGTTTTGGTCTCCCGATGAAATTAAGCTTCCCGTGTTCGCCCCGAACACACAACTTAATTCCATCAATAATAATTCATTCCACTAAAAAACTATTATTGAACTACCGCACCAATCCCAAATTACATTTTGGGCTCCTTCTTATTATGCGTGTGTTAGTCTCCCTGTGTTTAAGATGTCAAATGTCCACTAATTAAGCGAGTTACTAACAACTCATTTAATTAATATCTTAGTCCAAGAGTAGTACCACTCAACCTTATCGTCATGTCGGACTAAGTCCACCTGCAGGGTTTAACATGACAATCCTTATGAGCTCCTCTTGAGGACATTCTCAACCTAGATCACTAGGACACAGTTTCCTTCTATAATCAACAATACACACTATAAGTGATATCATTTCCCAACTTATCGGGCTTATTGATTCATCGAACTAAATCTCACTCATTGATAAATTAAAGAAATAAATATCAAATATATGTGCTTGTTATTATATTAGGATTAAGAGCACACACTTCCATAATAACTGAGGTCTTTGTTTCTTTATAAAGTCAATATAAAAGAAACGACCTCTAATGGTCCTACTCAATACACTCTAAGTGTACTAGTGTAATTATATAGTTAAGATAAACTAATACCTAATTACACTACGACCTTCCAATGGTTTGTTCCTTTCCATTATGGTCGTGAATTACTGTTTATAATTTATAAGGTACTGATAACATGATCCTCTGTGTGTGACACCACACACCATGTTATCTACAATATAAATTAATTGAACAACTACATTATCATAAATGTAGGCATTTGACCAATGTGATTCTTATTTCTAGATAAATGTTTATACCAAAAGCTAGGCTTTTAGTATACACTCTAACACTGGTCGGAGAGTTGCTCGGCATCTTCAATCGCAGGTCTACTGTGAGATCCTACCACCTCACTCCAATTTAATTTCTTAATCCACACCGTTATTACCTTGTGAAATCGGTAAAGATGCACCGCGACTTTGCTCCCATTTCTAACCGTTGCATCAACTACTACGACTGATGAAACCGTGCTTGTAGGATATGACTTGGATTGGTCGTGGTAGAAGGTCGGAAGGACTTATGCTACGACCTGGATGGTCGACGGCTCCAACAACCGCCTGCTCTCCGGTGGACTTTCATTTGCTCCTACAAGGTGTAGCAGCTTCATGGGGACGAAGCTGCTACAACGTGTAGCAGTTAACTGTGCATGAAGCTGCCACACCTTGTAGCAGCTACCTTGTCATTTTCTAGCAGAGATTAACGTACTCGGTACCCATAGTTTTCATATTGTCTATATCAACCCGATTCAAAAATTATTTTTAAAAAATTTTTTCACTGCTTCAGCGCCTTTCCTGCTACAGATTGATTGGAATTCTCTCTCCTTCGCTCTCTCCGTCTCCCTCGTCTTCGTTGAAGGTCGTCCGGCTGACCACTTGGGCCCCTGCCGGGAAAGTGAAAGGCCGGCTGCACCAACCGCCTGCTATCTGGTGGACTTTGATTTACAGCTACAAGGTGTTGCAGCTTCATGGAGACGAAGCTGCTACAACGTGTAGCAGTTAAATTTACGTGAATCTGCCACACCTTGTAGCAGCTAACTTGGTTAGTCGGATTTCTAGCTCCTCTATTTTCTAGCATAGATTAACACTACACTTTAAGATTAACCCTCTATTTGCAGCTACAATGTTGGTTTGTCGGTCTTCTAGCAGGCCTATTTTCTAGCAGAGATTAACCCAGTAGCAGAGTTTTCATCTTGCTAAAAAAAATGTGAAAATGTAATATGCGATGTTGCACTAGCTTTGCCTTGTTTTTGTGCCACGTGTTGAAGCAGTTACTTCGACTAATAAGCACTACACATTGTAGCAGTTACCTCAACATGTAGCTGCCACAACTTGTTGCAGCTAATGCGGTAAGGCCCATTTTTAGTAGCAGTATTTTTGTAAAAAGATTAACCCTAAAAATATTTACTGGTCATGTCTTTAATTAAAATTGCTTAATAATTGATTTAAAAATATTTCAGATGCTTCAGCGCCTTTGATTTTATTTGCTTTGCTGCGATGCGGTGTAGCAGCTACCTCGGCTAATAACTGCAACACCTTGTAGCAGCTACATCTACATATAGCTGACAAAACATGTGCCAGCTAAATTCGAAAGTCCTATTGTTGGTAGCCATGATTTTCTTATTGTACACAGATTATCAACATGGAAAAAAAAGTTTTTAAAATTATCTCCTCTGCCTGAGCTGCTACGGTTAGTTTTTCAATTATTGTGATAATATATATTTATAATGTTCAAATACATTTTTACCCTCATAGATCAAAGTTTTTAACCCTAAACTCGCCGTGTGACAAATATTTCGAAGGAATTTCTTCGATAGTTGTTCGGTGGCCCACGGAGTCTTCATCAATCAACCTCTCTGCTCTGCGACATTCTTTTTGTCATTCGAAGCTTCGCCTTCATTGTAAGTAATAAGTTAGAGTTTATGTTCCAAAGCTTCGGCTACTTGGATATTTTGAATATTTAGGGTTGAGAACCGTCTCCTAGCTGCTAGGGGTTTAATGTTTTTAGGTCGCTCACCAAAGATGGTTTACTTTCAGGGAACAATGAGTTTAAAACAAAAATATATATCTTTCGTGGTGCAGCTCTTGTCGTTGAACTGTTACAAAATGAAACAACTCGCTTAAACACTACAGTCTCCATTGTCTTCTTACAAATGTTGCAGCTACTTGACACTAACTGCTACAACGTGTAGAGTACTCATGTTAAGCACAACTAGTCACATTGTTATATATAGGAGAGATTATAGAACTTGTAATGTATTAGATTATGGTTACTTATAACAGTCTCAGGTTTCATATTATGGTTGATAATATAGAGATTATAGACATGGTAATATATTAGGGTCTGGTTACTACTTACTAATAACAATATTGGGGTTTATATTATGGTTTATAATATAGAGATTACACATAAGGGAAGTGAGTAGCATTATGAGCTTATGTTTGTGTTTGACAGAACTAAATGGCGAGCCAGAGAACTGCAGCTTCCCGTGCATATTGCAAGAAAGTGCACTGGAAAAGTAACTACCCTCACTTCAAGGGGTTTATATCATCACTCCACATAACCGACCGACAGCTAGAGATGATCAATGGAAGCCCATTTGCTTGGGCATTAGCCATGTATGAAATTGTAAATATTCGTAGTCTTATTCAAAATATGTTTGACAATTGGGACGTGCAAGCCAGATGCTTCATCTTTCATAACAAGGAGATTAGCTTCACCAGGAAAGACGTCTCATTGATACTTGGACTTCCAGACCACGGCGCTGAAGTTATTTTGCAACAGCATGCAGCTACCACCCCATTATTTCTACAACACTTCCATAATATGGAGTGTACACAGAAGGAGCTGGAGAAGAAGATGATAAACCTCAGCAACCAACCTCCCTCTGCTGAAACCGATACTCTGTTTTGTCAATTATTAATATTGTATTTCTTTGTTAGTGTTTTATTTACTACTACTAGCAGCATATCTAGATTACCAGTACAATCACTAATAGACTGCGTAGATGATTTTGCCAATTTAGGTAGGTATAATTGGTGTAAGGCTATATATGACTATATCAGTCCGCGGCTGGGGGCCATTGGTTCGATGCTTTCACTGAGGGTGAAACCTGAGGGCCTTGCGGGAATGCAAGCTCCCATGCTCAGAGGGTTCACACATCTCCTTGCTATAAGTCTCTAAATATAATGATAGTCTCATAAGATAAATCCAGAATGTATCAAATTTTGATAGTTTTTATTGTATTGCAGGTCTGGATGTGTGAACATGTCAGAATAATGGATCCTTACAGACAGCATGCCCTTCCAAGAATATGCAGATGGAAGTGGTCAGGCTCCCGCGTGGAGACAATAAAGTCGAGGATCGCTGAATTACCTCCTGCACAAATAATTGTTGATTTGCAACCTTCGGAACTAGAGACACACCTGCTCTCAAACGATCCCCTAGAAGATATTGTAGAGCATATAGATCAACAAATTGCAGAGGGGTTTATACAATTAGCTTGGGAGGGCAATGCTGATCAAATTCTTGAGCAATCTAATGAAGAGGCAGTCGATGCTCAGGATATTCCCCACCAAGTTCCTGTACAGGCAGCAGAATGTATGGAAAAGTCGTATTGAGGTCCAGAGCCATTTTGTGTAGAATATGTTGAGGAAAAAGAGGCTTGTACAAAATGTCAAGCCTGGGAGGCAGAAAAATCTCGACTGGAGTCTGTGGTTGAGGGCAAGGACCAGGTCATTGCCCAGATGGAGCACATAATAAGTGAGCTAAATCAGGAGAAATTTTTTTTTGCCAGTGATGCAGAAAAATCATTAGCTTCCAAGGATAAAATAATAGATGAGAAGGACAGAAGTATAAAGGTAAAAGAGCAAAATATAGCAGAACAAGAGAGGAAAATCAAAGAGCTTGAAAGTCAGTTGCTTGCCAAGGTTATTCACCCATTACCTGCCACGCGGCCAGTACCCAGGACAAAGACTTGTGCTACAAAGAGAAGGAAACCCCCAACTGGCAAAGAGATTAAGGGATTGCACTTGGCCAAAAGGAGTAAAAGAGTAATTTTTGAAGATGAGCATGAGGTAGAGAAGGCCAAGGGCAAAGGAGAGGCAGTTGGGGAGGCTCCTGTTAAAGTACAAGAAGGCCATGCACCATCTACTGATGTAACTGCCACATCTTCATCGAATGAAAATTTGTCTACCCTTACCCAACTTAAATCCAAAATACTTAAGGTACGGGTTAGGTTGGTTAAATGTGTCTTCTATTACTCTTAATTCACATTTGAATACTCACGTTGAAACCTTGCCTATATATTTTGTTTCAGCAATCGAAGTCATATTTTAAGAAACATAAAGATGTTGTTGTGGCAGAGACGTTGTTGAAACTGAGGCAGCTAACGTGAGTTGGAAGTTTCTTGAGTTATATACCATTTGATTGTGAACACAAGGTTATTTATCTTGGAAGTGGTTTTGCTTAATTAATAGTGAATAAAACATTTCATTGTATTTAAGTAAATCTACTCCTGCACCTGATATTAAAGTTTATATAACACATATAATTTAGGCAACTGCTTTAAGTGTAGCAGCTATTGGGAGGGGTGACGTAAACAAAATTAATGTAAAGGTTTTTTTTTTAATTTTGTAATGCGATACGCTGAGAGTTTAATGTATCGAAGGCCAACAAATTTTGGACAAGATGGAATGAGAGAATTTAGTTTGCATGTGTTAGAGTGTATACTAAAAGCCTAGCTTTTGATATAAACATTTATCTAGAAATAAGAATCACATTGGTCAAATGTCTACATTTATGATAAATGTAGTTGTTCAATTAATTTATATTGTAGATAACATGGTGTGTGGTGTCACACACAGAGGATCATGTTATCAGTACCTTATAAATTATAAACAGTAGCTCACGACCATAATGGAAAGGAACAAACCATTGGAAGGTCGTAGTGTAATTAGGTATTAGTTTATCTTAACTATATAATTACACTAGTACACTTAGAGTGTATTGAGTAGGACCATTAGAGGTCGTTTCTTTTATACTGACTTTATAAAGAAACAAAGACCTCAGTTATTATGGAAGTGTGTGCTCTTAATCCTAATATAATAACAAGCACATATATTTGATATTTATTTCTTTAATTTATCAATGGGTGAGATTTAGTTCGATGAATCAATAAACCCGATAAGTTGGCAAATGATATCACTTATAGTATGTGTTGTTGATTATAGAAGGAAACTGTGTCCTAGATCTAGGTTGAGAATGTCCCCAAGAGGAGCTCATAAGGATTGTCATGTTAAACCCTGCAGGTGGACTTAGTCCAACATGACGATGAAGTTGAGTGGTACTACTCTTGGAGCTAGATATTAATTAAGTGAGTTGTCAGTAACTTACTTAATTAGTGGACATTTGTTATCTTAAACACAGGGAGACTAACACACTCATAATAAGAAGGAGCCCAAAATGTAATTTGGGATTGGTGCGGTAGTTCAATAATAGTTCTTTGGTGGAATGAATTATTATTGATGAAATTAAGTTGTATGTTCGGGGCGAACACGGGATGCTTATTTTCATCGGGAGACCAAAACCAATTCCTCCTCTCGGTCCCTATCGTAGCCTCTAGTATATAGAGATTTATACCCACCACATACCCACCTTCTTACCCATCCAATGGGGCCGGCCAAGCTAGCTTGGAACCCAAGCTAGGGCCGGCCAAGACCAAGTGGATGAGCCATGTAGGTGGCCGGCCAAAGCTTGGGTCCCAAGCTTAGGTGGCCGGCCACTAGAATATTAAAAGGGATTTTTATTAAAATTATTTCTTATGTGGATATCATGATTTTAAAAGAGAGTTTAAAAATTAAAAAATTCCTTTTATAGCTTTCTACAAAAGATTAAGAGAAGAGATTAATCTCTTTCCTTATTTGTAGTTTAAAAGGATGGTTTTAATTTTTGGTAAAAACTTTCCTTATTTGTAAATCATCTAACATATTTAAAAGAGAGTTTAAAATTTGAAATCTTTCCTTATTTGTTGATTAAAGGGGATTTTAAATTTTAAGAAAACTTTCCTTTTTAACCATGTTCATGATTTAAAAGAGAGTTTAAAATTAAATATTCTCTTTTATAAGTTTCTACAAAAGATTAAGAAAAAATTTGATATCTTTCCTTATTTGTATATTAAAAGAGATTTTAATTTTTAGAGATAACTTTCTTTTTATCCACCTGTTTAAAAGAAAGATTTTAATTTATTAAATTTCCTTTTTATAAACCAATCATAAAGGGATTAAAATTATTGGAGAAATTTTTATAAATTTCTGGAGATAAATTAGGAAGTTTTAATTAATTAAAACTCTCCTTGTTTGTAGCTTTTATATGGCCGGCCAAATAAAATTGAGAAAGAAAATTATTTTTAATTAAATAAATTTTCCTTTTCAATGGCAAAAGAATTAAGGAAGTTTTTATTAAAATTTCCTTATTTGCCAAGATCAAGGATTATAAAAGAGGATGTAGAGGAGGCTTCAAGGCTAACGAATCTATTCTATTTTTCTCCCTCTTTTCCTTGGTGGTGTGGCCGACCCTTCCTTCTTCTCTTCTTCTTCTCTTTGTGGCCGAACCTCTTCATGCTTATGGAGTTTTAATTGGTGGCCGGATCTAGCTTGAGGAAGAAGGAGAGAAAGCCTACATCCCTTGGAGCTTGGTTGGTGGAAAAGATCTTCATCTTTTGGAAGCTTTGTGCTTGGCCGAAATTTGAAGAAAGGAGAAGGTGCTTTGGTGGTTTCTCATCTCGGAAGATCGTTGCCCACACAATGTCCGAGGTTAGAAGAGGAATACGGTAGAAGATCAAGAGGTTTTTCTAAAAGGTATAACTAGTATTTTTTCTTTCCGCATCATACTAGTTATTTTTAGAAATAATACTAAATACAAGAGGCATACGATTCTAGAGTTTCGAATTTATTTTCAATATAGTGTTCTTTTGTTTTTCTTTTCCTTGTGATTTGATTGTTCTTTTCGGTTAACCTAAAGTTATTTTAGGAAATTAAATATTAGCTTTCTATAAAAGGTTTTGTCTAGTCGGTGGTGATTGCTCCCATATCCAAGAAGGCCATGTGCCTCGCCACGTCAGTACTGGGAACCAATTATGGATATTAATATTTAATGGAATTAATAACTTAAGGTGACTTGGGTCGAACGTGTTAAGTTTCGCAGGAGATCCAAGTCAAAACCTAAAAGAACAAATAGATTAAGTTTTGGATCAAACGTGTTAAGTTCCGCAGGCGATCCAAAATTTAATTTAAAAGAACACATGGTAGCTAGGAAAAGGTTCAGACCTTTGTACAAAATTTTTGTACAGTGGAACCTCTAGGTTTTCCGAATAGCAACCAACTGCATGTTGGTCATAAAATTTTTAATTGCAAACACTGGATTAATGACAAGGTGGGGGTGTAAAGGTATTGATAATCTGATTGTAAACGTATTGTGAAACTGATTAGAGTCAAAACATTTGGCTTCGTGGTGTTAATTTATTTGTAATACTGCTGTCAATGCCTTGCGAAGATAATACATTATATAGCAGCTAAAGATTATGTATATTAAATGTGGAAAAAGACAATTGAATATTTTTTTGATAGGAAGTAGATACTACAACTTGTTGCTGCTAATCGTGAGAAGCTTAAAAATTTTGAAGATGCTTACGCGCAATAACTGCTACAAATTGTTGCATCTACTAATGAGATGCTGCTGTAATTTGTAGGAGATAACTTTAAAAATGTAGCGTAATAAATTATACTAAATTTTTACCACCCCATCAGGTTGCCATTAATGCGGTTTATGAAATGGAGGAGAAAAAACTGCTACAATGTTGGTATGTATAATAAGTTGAAAAAAAATGTGAAATACTTCTACTCAGCAGTTGCTACGACAACGTTTTGACATGCAATGCACTAGTGGCCGCGCGTGGTAGTAGATATATCATAAAGTATAACACTAGCATAACTGCTACACGTTGTAGCAGATAATCCTAGGTAGCTGCTGCAAAGTGCAGCAGCTACAGTTAAGCTATATTGCTATAAGCTGTAGCAGTTGATCCGCACTAACTGCTACTTAGTGTAGCAGCTAATCTTGATAAGCTACTGAAATATGTATCACTTTACACCTGTTTATTGACAACAGTATTATTTTATATGACCGACCCCTTTGGTTGCAATTAATGTATAATATGGAAATGAAGGTTCAGCTACAAGTGCAAAACTATGGTTAACCGGTGTCTATAATCATCTAGCAGTAGATGCTACATAATGTAGTATCTACTCAATACTAGGATAACAAGATATAGCACCAATACGATACGTGACTACGTTAAACCTATAAATTAGGTTACGTGAGTAATTATAGGCAAACCCAGCGCATGTTATTGACGAGTCAAAAGGTCGACTCTTTTCGAGGACTTGTTGCACAAAAGCTGCTACACCATGTATTGAATTTCTGCCTGCAATTAATGTACAAAAGCTGCTACACCATGTCGTAGCTTAAATTGTTTATAACTTATATTTTATTACACCTGGGAAAAGGGGATGATGCAAAGCCAGATAGAAGTAAACAAATACTAGCTACTACAAAGTGTGGCAATTGACTGTCGGTAAGCTGCTACAATATGCAACATCAAATTACAAGAGAATCTTGTTTGTGTTACGTTATTAGCTTTATTTACAATATTAAATTTATTACATGAACAATATCAACTCCTTGTGAATATTACCATATCACTGACTCCGCCCGTTGCTACTTTGGTGTAGCAGCTATAATATTATAGCTGCTACAACGTGCATCAGATTTACCAATACCATGTTCCTAGTTTTTGACAATGATATAGAATAATGAATTCATTTTATTTTACCGATTAAACATATCCCCACATGCCAATGAAATATAATTGGACTAATACATTAATTAGTAGCTGCTACAGATATTCCATAGTAATTGTAAACTCGCTGACGCTATAATGTATTTGTAAATCAAAGAGAATTCCTGAGGGAATGACTGAGGCTCTGTGGTGCACAAACGGAAGATTGTACAAAAGTCAGACCACTCCCTTACAGGTCATAACGCAGGAACGAACGGTGATCCTTTGATAGTGGTGTTCGCAAAACTAAAATTCCTTGCCGGTGGGAGACGTGGGAGAAGTTCATGGAGGCACGATTCGTAGGGTTACTCCATTATGATTTCCTCAGTGAACTCTAAGGGTCTTCATTGCAAACACAAGAGTGTTGGGCAATGATAGACCGCCTTAGCTTATCCACGTTATTTGGTCAAGGTTGGGAGAAGTTCGTCGTCACAAGAATCATATGGAGCCTCGTTACTGCATGAAAGAAACACTTGAATATGTTGCCTAGTTGCAATGAAAGAAAAGAGGACGGTGGTGTCGTGAAAATGGCGTAAATCCAAGTTGAACTACTCATCTTGGAATCAGATGGTCATGTAAGCAGCCTCCATACCGGTGTTATATAGAAAATCAGAGTCGCTTTCTATTCGGTATGGGAATAGTTGCCTTGCCATAACGCGGCCACAGCTGTGCTTCTGACAAGCCCGATTTTGTGAATCTTTATTAGTCAAGATTTATGACAGTTATGAGTTGTCATAGCTTTCATAAAAACATCTATGAGTGGGCATTCCATGGACGTGACGGATGAATGGACATTGATGTGGTATGTTACAATTATTTAGTTGGTGTGTCTCTATAAATTTATTACTTTCACAAAAGCAGCGTCTTTGATTCGCTGTGTCTCTATAATTATAGTTAAATTAAATGGGGTGTAACAATTTAAGTTTTAAATGTCTTGTGAAGCTGGCTAGTCCAACTTGTAGCACCACATCTACAGCTGATAAAAATATTAATACTAGGTTATTTTTAAATGGAAAAAAATATGAAAAAAATTTAATCACCCCTAGCTAGTACATTTGTGGTCCTAGTTATTGCAGTAGTTGCTAGATGTTGTAGCAGTTAGATCATAAAGTATAAAAATAGAGTCAATGCTAAACGGTGTGGCAGTTAATCCAAATAATCTGCAACCCCGTGTAGCAGCTTATCGCCATTAACTGCTACATGTTAAATTGCTATCCTTTTGTTGTGTTATCTGTCCTTGTAGCATAAAATTCTGAATGTTGCCGCAGCTAGATAGTGGGTACGGAACGTATGTCTAATTAATTGTACGATTTAAATATTTTTAGATGCGACCTGTTGCAGGAGCCGTTAGACAATACATGCACGGTAGGAATTCATACCCGAGGGTTCATTAATCCTTGTATTTACTATATGTAAGATAGTCCTATCTTTTTCCAGCTCATAATGGGGTGTAGTGAGAGTTTCAATGGCCCATTTACTTGAAAAGACGCGTCCGTTTGACTTCTCTATAGGAAGTGTTAGGGTTTGGTAGGGGCTTTTTCCTATAATTATGCGATTCACTGGACAGACTCATCCAACTTGCCTTGCATTTGATCCCCATTACATCTCTTTCATGATCATGTCTATCTTTAGCAGAAAGCCGCAACCTACTATGGGTGGGGTTAAAGACCCCCCTTTGGAAGAGGATTCAAGCTGTGTCTCTTCTTCACCAGAAAGATCATCTGTATCACTGGATCCGTATGCTTCCAGGTTTGTATTATTTCATCGTGTTGTTCTCTATATATATCTTTATTTATTTTGAATCTCGATTTTTCCAACATATTCGTGACAGTATCTCAGTTTATCCATGGAACATCATGTAGTTTGTGGCTATCTTAAGATTCTCACAGAACAACGGGACCAGGCGAGGAAGGAGTTAGAAGCTGCCCTTTTTCGAGAGAAAAAGAACCAAACAGAAATTGTGCAGCTACGACGTAAATTATCCCAAGTCAATGGGGGCATTAGAGGAGGCCGCAATTCAAAATAATGAGTAAAATATCACTCTTTGTGAAGCTCTGCCTCACATCTCCATAGGGATGCTGCCTTTCTGCGGGAGAAAAAGAGTACAACTGTATGTGTCCAAGGAGGACGATACCTATGTCTTTGTAATGTATCATTAGTGACTGCTATAAAGGGAATGAATTACGCACTAATGTTTGAATAAACTCTTTGTTAAGATATTGTTTGTCTTATGCTATTATGAAACCTAACTATAGACTCCAAGTTTTCCTCGTCTACGCTGAATAATATTTGTAGTCCCTCAATCTAAATGTTGACTTTAGATCTCATTTTTGGCCATCTTTACGTTTTATCTATTTGTTTATAGTTAGCCACAAGCTGCTACATGTTGTAGTAGCTTCAACGGTACAATGTTGCAATATCATCAGCTTGTAAGGAGGTGCTCCTTGTCCCCGCAGGACGGTCTAGTGGCCAGCACATGAGTTGTTACCGGCATGACGTCTAGGGTGCAATACTCGGTCAAGCCGAGATAAAAAGCCTCTCCTACACTTTGTAGCATTTGTACGGATTTGATGCCACCTCGTGTAGCAGTTACTTTGAATTGGCTGCTACAATATGTAGGAACTAATCCGATCTTGTGAACCCCGAGGAGATGTAGTCGTTAATGATGTTGTAACTAACAAACCAATTCGGGTGGGTCAGGTCGGGTCGGGTCGGATTGAGTTTTTTTTTTTAACCCAACCTGAACCCGAGTTCAACCCTAAACCCTAAAACCAAACCCGACCACCCCAATAAACCCTATTCACTTTTATCTCAATACTCCATCATTATCATACAAACATGATATTAATATACATAAAAACATCTTAATTTTCAAAATAAACTTGGATTTAACCACAAAAAAACCCACAAAACCCTATAGTTTGGTCAACCAGGGTCATCCCGGGTCAACCAGAAGCCGACTCAACCCAACCCGAAATTTTTTAACACTCCAACCCTCCAACCCAAACCCGACCCGAACCCGAAAAAGGCGAAGCCAAACCTCATTTTTTTCGGGTCGACTCGGGTTGGGTCGTCGGGTCGGGTTCATTTTTTACACACATACAGTTCTCCATGATGGCCCTGGGAGGGGTTGGGGGGAGCGTTGGGGGCGAACGTATTCCCTTTTTGCCATCTTGTAAAGAGATGTTCCTGTTAGGATCCTTCGTACTCGGCTAGAGAGGGGGGTGTGAATAGCCGACCCCAATCTTTCGCGTTTCTTCCTACGATTAGGTTAGTGCAGCGGAAATACAAGGAAGAAACTAAGGAGAAGAAAAACAAACCGATGTAACGAGGTTCGGAGATGAACTCCTACTCCTCTGCGTGTCCGTAAGGTGGACGAAGCCTACCAATCCGTCGGTGGATGAGTCCCCGGAGAACCGGCTAATATATATACTCCTTCTGAGTGGAGAAACCTCGCCACAATCTTTCTTGCAACAGCAAGAATGGAGTACAGAAAAATAGCAAGAAATACAAACAATATGAATGTAAAACACCTCGCTTGCCTTCGACTGGTTTCCGTTGACGAAGCAGCAACTTCACGGAAGAACAACAGCAGCTGACCAGCCGGGGAAGCTCACACGAAGCTTCACGAATCAGAGAGCTCAGCAAAGCTCAAGTGCAGCAAGAAACAGAGGCAAGAATGAAGAAGAGGAAGAAGGAGGCTCGCAGCCGCAACCCTCCTTTTATAACCTGCGAAGAAAACGAAGAAAACACAGAAGAATTCTAGCCGTTGCGACGCAACGGCTAGTGCCTGGATCGGTCTGTGGACCGATCAGGCTCCATGTGGATCGGTCCACAGACCGATCCATTCCTATCCTTCGCTTCTGTTCCGTCTCTGATCGGTCCATGGACCGATCAGGGAACCTCCTGATCGGTCCACAGACCGATCAGGGAACTTCCTGATCGGTCTTGGGGACCGATCAGGCCGATCGGTCCCGCACCGATCAGCCCCTCTGCCTCGCCCTGCTCGGCTCGATCGACTCGATCGGTCACAAGACCGATCAGTTATCACACAATATGCTACTGATGTGTTACTGATCGATCAGATAAACCTGAGTATCACTGGATCGATCACCAGATCGATCCAGCTCATGGTTTTCGCCCAAACTAAGTCCAAACCAACATCCGGTCAATCTTGACCTGTTGGTACATTGCGCCTAGCATCCGGTCACTCCCTGACCTACTAGGACTCCCCGCTAAGTGTCCGATCAATCCCTTTGACACACTTAGACTTTTCCACACCAGACGTCCGATCATCCCTGATCCATCTGGATTTTCCTCTTCGTGCCAAGTATCAAATCACTCCCTTGACCTACTTGGACTTTCCAACACCAGAAGTCCGATCACCCTTGATCCATCTGGATTTTCCCTTGCCCGGCTTCACTCACCAGGACTTTCACCTAGCTTCACTCACTAGGGTTTTCACCTAGCTTCACTCACCAGGATTTCCAATCTGCCTGGCTTCACTTACCAGGACTTCCAAACTGCCTGACTTCACTCACCAGGACTTTCCTGAATGTCTGGCTTCACTCACCAGGACTTTCCCGAGTGCCTGGCTTCACTCACCAGGACTTTCCCTTTACCTAGCTTCACTTACTAGGATTTTCACCTAGCTTCACTCACCAGGATTTCCCGACTGCCTGGCTTCACTCACCAGGACTTTTCCCCGTGCCAAACTCCCTGTTTGGACTTTTCCAGTGCTAAGTCTCCATACTTGGACTTTTCGCGTGCCGAGCTCCCTGCTTGGACTTTTCCAGTGCCAAGTCTCCATACTTGGACTTTTCCAGTGCCAAGCTCCCTGCTTGGACTTTTCCGTTGCCAAGTCTCCATACTTGGACTTTTTCCCGAATCAGGTCAACCAGGTCAACCTTGACCTACGGTTGCACCAATACTCTCCCAAACATCTATTCTTGTCCCATATCAAGAATAGAACTTGTCAAACATCAACATGCAACTCAACTAGGTCAACCTTGACCTAAGGTTGCATCAACACTCTTCCCAAGTCAAACATCAAAATACAACTCGAGTCAAGTCAACTCGAGTCGGGTCAACCAGGTCAACCTTGACCTAAGGTTGCACCAACAATCTCCCCCTTTTTGATGTTTGACAAAACCATAGTCAAGTTAGGTTAACCCGATAACCTAACTTAGGTTTTCCAACCATCTTCCAATGTCCAATGTTCTTTCCTTGAACATTCTCCGGACATTCTCCCCTTAGGTTAACCCGATAACCTAACTTGGGTTCTCCAATAATTCTCCCCCTTTTTGACACACATAAAAAAGAATTCCAATGTTCTTCCTTGAACATTCCTTGACATTCTTCCCCTAGCTTAGGTTAACCCGATAACCTAACTTGGGTTCTCCAATAATTCTCCAATGTATACTCTCCCCTTTTTGACACACATCAAAAAGAAAAAGAGGGTATCAAGGTCAAGAGTTTCTTCCTAATGAAAGTCCCATACCTTTCATTGAAACTCTTAATTTCCCCCTTGATACTAAACTCAACAATCAACTTAGTGATAATCCCATATCACTAATCCTCAAAAGTCTTAAGGAGTAAAAACTCCTCCTAAAAGTCAACTCCTCCTTGACTAATAGTTAAAACTCCCCCTAAAGGCCAACTCCCCCTTGACCATTGCACCAACAATGTCTTGGAGAGTTTCAAACCTTTAGAAATCTAAAACCCAACTTCCAGCCGAAATTTCAGACATGCAGTCTATCAGACCTCACTGGATCGGTCACCAGACCGATCCACAGCACTCTGGATCGGTCCAGAGACCGATCCAGCCCTCCCTGGATCGGTCCAGCGACCGATCCAGACTCTGATCACAGGGATTTCTGATTTTTCCTCTCCCGAAATTCAGAGACCCCTAATAAATTCCAGAAAATTCGAAAAATTATGAAATTTTGAGGATACAATCCTCATAACATATACTACCATGGAAAAATAGTTTTCTATGAAAATAGTTTCCATTTTTCAATCTTGATACAAAGTTCAAAAACTTTGAAATAGTTCAAGTTTAACTCAACTTTGTATCACAAGGTTCAATGATGAATGCAATCACTAAGATGGCTTCATCAAGGTTTTTTTTTTTTCAAATCAATTTCAAAATGATTTTAAACCTTTTAATTTGGGACCACAATCTTAGGGCTATATGCACATGACTTGTACACAAGCTTTCCCTATGATCCCCCATTTCTTGAATTAGGCTCATCTAGGTACAAGAACTATGCACCTTGATCCTAACTCATGATTCTAATATCTCACACACATCTAAAGTGTATCAAACACATCCATGTCAATTTTGATGTGAGATATGGGTTTAGGTATCTTAGACTAAGGTCTCATGCATTTTCTAAACACAAATTTGATCTCAATATCAAAATGTGTTTTTCATCCTTAAATCAATTTCATTGATTATTAATGCAAGAGATGATGACATGGCATAAATTAATAACATAAATGAAAACATGTGCCAATGTCATGATGTCATGGCATAAAGTTTGAAACTAAACTAACACATGACATATAGATACCCTAAGCATTATCATGACATTTCAAATGATAATAAAATAAATATGATGTCATGGCATGGCATATGACAACCAATCATGGCAAGTTAGCACAAATAAAATACCTAAATTCCCTATCTAAGTATCCTTAGCCTTGGCTAACTTAAGTTCTAATCCTAGATTGCCCAAAGTGCTCCAAGAAAATGTCAAAACCCAAATTGGCATTTCTTGATCTCTTGTTTGATTTATACCATTTAAAACTTTACAAGAGTAGCACTTCTAGTTTAAGGCCCGGATTGCCTTGATTACCTAAGAAAATATCAAAATCCCAATTTGATATTTCTCTAGGTTTTTCCAAATTGTGTCAACTTAAAGTAAGATTAATATATTCTCACTTTGGCACACTTTACTCTTCCAAGGAGTGAATGATAAAGATTATTCCATTTCATTTTCAAAGGTTCCCAAAAACCTTGAAAATGCTCCTTGAGTGTCAATTTCCTCAAAGTTGGGTTAACTACCCTTCTTATTGGAGTTGACACTCTCTAACCCATTTATGGGGTAGAGAAGATGCTCCTAGGAACCCAATACCTATTTGAGCTCATTGGGTTCACTAAATATTCACTAGGGATGACTTCCCTAGCAACCCTCCTAATGACCCTCTTAGGCTTTAAAGCCTTGGTCATTTGGGTCTCATCAAGGTCAACTATAGGGGTGACTCCCCTTGTAACTTTGGCAATGGTCTTCCTAGCCCTAGGTTTTGTTCCATAATCGAATGGAACATTGTGGTAAGTGAGCTTGACCACTTGGGACTTAGGTTTGTGACCCAAACCTTTCTTGTCCTTGGACCTTGGTTTTTGACCCTTAGAGCCTAGAGATGACTTCTCTAAATTCTTTAGGGCCTTTTCTAGAGTGTCAAGTCTTGATCTCAAGACTTGATTCTCCTTTTCTAATACCTCTAGTTTTGATTTGTCATTTTTCTTTGAGGTATTCCTAGGCATATGTCTAGTTGATTTTGGATTCCTACCTAGGTTTTCCTTAGCCTTAGATGGGCTAATTCTAGGGTTGGCTTTCCTAGTGTTATCCTTATCTAGGCTCACATGTTTGGCACCTAAGCATGTGTATCGATTTCTATAATTAACATGCTTATCATTCTTGACAATAGCAATAAGGCTACTAGCATGCATCCTACTAGAATTGCAAGAATGTGCCTTAGAGATTACCTTAGGGTTTGCCCTAGCTCCCCCTATACATGTGCTCGATCTCTTGTCCTTGTGAGATTGCCTCCCTCTCGGACATTGACTCCGATAATGTCCCCTTCGCTTGCATTGGAAGCACACCACGTGCTCCTTGCCCTTGCGTGTTGGGACTCCGGCTTCCTTGACCTTTGGCGCCGGTGGAGTCTTTCTAACTCTCTTTGGACATTTACTCTTGTAATGTCCATACTCCCTACACTCAAAGCACATTATGTGTAATTTGCTAGAAATTAAAATGCTTGAGTTACCTAGGTTTGAGGGTGAATGAAAGATCTCTTCTTCATCCCTTCCGGAGGTAGACGCTTCTTCTTCTTCTTGCTCCGAACTTGAAGAAGAACTCTCCTCCTCTTCTTCTTTAGATGTTGAGTGGCCCTCAACTTCTAAATCCATTCTTTCATGAAGTGAGCTCCTTGGCTCACTTGACTCCTCTTCATGACTTGAAGTGGAGTTCTCCTCATGGAGCTTTGCCAAGTTATTCCACAACTCCTTGGCATCGTTATACCCACCTATCCTACACAAAACATCATTAGGTAAAGAAAATTCAATGATTTTCATTACCTCATCGTTGATGGTTGATTTGTGGATTTGCTCCTTCGTCCACCTCTTCTTCTTGAGAGGTTTTTCTTCTTCATCCTCCGGAGGAGTGAAACCTACTTGCACACACCTCCAATTCTCAAGATTAGTCATAAGAAAATATTTCATTCTTACCTTCCAAAACGCGAAGTCGTCGCAATCGTAGAAGGGTGGAATCGTGATGTCCTCTCCGAGTTCATCCATCTCTAGCTTGTGCTCCCTCGGGTGTTAATCCGGCGAAGAGCGACCTCGCTCTGATACCACTTGTTAGGATCCTTCGTACTCGGCTAGAGAGGGGGGTGTGAATAGCCGACCCCAATCTTTCGCGTTTCTTCCTACGATTAGGTTAGTGCAGCGGAAATACAAGGAAGAAACTAAGGAGAAGAAAAACAAACCGATGTAACGAGGTTCGGAGATGAACTCCTACTCCTCGGCGTGTCCGTAAGGTGGACGAAGCCTACCAATCCGTCGGTGGATGAGTCCCCGGAGAACCGGCTAATATATATACTCCTTCTGGGTGGAGAAACCTCACCACAATCTTTCTTGCAACAGCAAGAATGGAGTACAGAAAAATAGCAAGAAATACAAACAATATGAATGTAAAACACCTCGCTTGCCTTCGACTGGTTTCCGTTGACGAAGCAGCAACTTCACGGAAGAACAGCAGCAGCTGACCAGCCGGGGAAGCTCACACGAAACTTCACGAATCAGAGAGCTCAGCAAAGCTCAAGTGCAGCAAGAAACAGAGGCAAGAATGAAGAAGAGGAAGAAGGAGGCTCGCAGCCGCAACCCTCCTTTTATAACCTGCGAAGAAAACGAAGAAAACACAGAATTCTAGCCGTTGCGACGTTAGTGCTCGATCGATCGTGGACCGATCAGGCTCCATGTGGATCGGTCCACGCCGATCCATTCCTATCCTTCGCTTCTGTTCCTCCGATCGGTCCATGGACCGATCAGGACCTCCTGATCGGTCCACGTACCGATCAGAACTCTGATCGGTCTTGGGACCGATCAGGTGACGTCGGTCCCGGACCGATCAGCCCCTCTTGCTCCTCGCTCCTGTTCGGTCACTGATCGGTCACAAGACCGATCGGTTATCACACAGTATGCTACTGATGGGTTACTGATCGGTCACCGATCATAGAGGTGCTCTGGATCGATCACCGATCGATCCGACTCATGGTTTTCGCCCAAACTAAGTCCAAACCAACATCCGGTCAATCTTGACTGTTGGTACATTCGCCTAGCATCCGGTCACTCCCGACCTACTAGACCTCCCCCAGTGTCCGATCAATCCCTTTGACACACTTAGACTTTTCCACACCAGACGTCCGATCATCCCTGATCCATCTGGATTTTCCTCTTCGTGCCAAGTATCCGATCACTCCCTTGACCTACTTGGACTTTCCAACACCAGAAGTGCGATCACCCTTGATCCATCTGGATTTTCCCTTGCCCGGTTTCACTCACCAGGACTTTCACCTAGCTTCACTCACTAGGGTTTTCACCTGGCTTCACTCACCAGGATTTCCAATCTGCCTGGCTTCACTTACCAGGACTTCCAAACTGCCTGGCTTCACTCACCAGGACTTTCCTGAATGCCTGGCTTCACTCACCAGGACTTTCCCGAGTGCCTGGCTTCACTCACCAGGACTTTCCCTTTACCTAGCTTCACTTACTAGGATTTTCACCTGGCTTCACTCACCAGGATTTCCCGACTGCCTGACTTCACTCACCAGGACTTTTTCCCATGCCAAACTCCCTGTTTGGACTTTTCCAGTGCCAAGTCTCCATACTTGGACTTTTCGCGTGCCGAGCTCCCTGCTTGGACTTTTCCAGTGCCAAGTCTCCATACTTGGACTTTTCCAGTGCCAAGCTCCCTGCTTGGACTTTTCCGTTGCCAAGTCTCCATACTTGGACTTTTTCCCGAATCAGGTCAACCAGGTCAACCTTGACCTACGGTTGCACCAATACTCTCCCAAACATCTATTCTTGTCCCATATCAAGAATAGAACTTGTCAAACATCAACATGCAACTCAACTAGGTCAACCTTGACCTAAGGTTGCATCAACACTCTTCCCAAGTCAAACATCAAAATACAACTCGAGTCAAGTCAACTCGAGTCGGGTCAACCAAGTCAACCTTGACCTAAGGTTGCACCAACAGTTCCTGCACTGTGTTGCAGTTACTACGAATTGGCTGCCACATCGTGTGACAGTTAATTTGAAGTAGCTGCTACAACGTGTAGGAATTAATCCTATTTTGTGAGATCCAAGAAGATGTAGCCATTAATGTTGAAGTAACTAACAAACCCCACTGTCTATTGTATAAATACATTTTATACAGACTTATCAAATAGAGTATAGGTGACCTACGACATCTTTCCATTCATCCGTCACATCCATAAATGACCACTCATACCTGTCAGTTATGGGAGGTGTGACAAGCAATACCTGTCATAAATCACGACTAGTGAAAGGAAATCCGAATCTTACTTTTTCAGACCGCTAGTTGTGGATGCGTGAAGTAATTGATTTTGCCCCCTCCTGCTTTCACAGCGCACCCCTGTTCCGCCATCTCTCTCACTGTCAAATGACAGTTGTATCCTTATTTTTCGTTTTTGTTTGATTTTATTTAATGTATATATTTTTAATTTTTTTAATTTTGAAGATTTTTAATTTATTATTATTTTTTATTTAATTTATTATATAATTTTTTCATCAAAATTTATATATATATTAGTAATTTTATTTACTTTTTTCTTAGTTTTATGTTTAAATGATTATGTTTATCCAAAGAAATATAATAACCTAACACAACCAAGATTATATAAATTTATATAGGTAATTTAAAGACTGAGGATTTTCAGCTTAATACCAGTGATGTAGTAGCTGGATTTTCTTCATTGAATGGTCTAAAATGTCTTATTATATGAAGTGTCTTTTGTGAAGATTAAAGTATAGCGCCAACAGAACCAACTACCCTTTATATTCATGGCCACAACGAATATGGTATCATAAGATTGGAGACAAAACTTAAAATGATATGACATTATGACCTATCAAGTAAATGCTCTACATTGTACTAGTATACCTTTCAATTAGCTGCTACACGTTGTAGCAGCAAAATATCCACGCATAACTCGTCTCTACTCCACGTTGTAGGATGTTAGGGTCCTAGCTGCTTAAATAGCGTAACGCGTGAAGCGTTATTGTGTATTTTTTAATTATTTTTTTTTTGCCATCTACAACATTAACGCGTTCATAAGTTTGAACGCGTTAATGCTACAGTAAATAAAAAAACGCCACGTATCTCTGTAGAAGTAAAAAAAAGGTGCCACGTCGCCGTGAATGCTTAGGCATTAATGCCCGTTGCAGCTACTTTAAAAATTTGTAATCGTAGCATAAATCTTTGAGGGTCTATTGAATGACCACTCATAGCAGGCATTGACCCTAGAATGACCACTCAGAGCAGACCCATCACCCATATGACTATACATAGCTGGCATAATTAATGACCCCTGCCTCGTTTTCTTCTAAGTAGCTTTGTCAGTCAAGTTTGTTTGGGCTTGTGCATGCACCTGATTTCTCTTTATAATTGAGGGTCGCAACGTTCATGAATGTGGCAAAGGGTAATGAGTAGCAGTTTCATCGGTTGCCCACATTTTCTCGGCACCATCTCTGTCAATCCATCCATGCCTTCCTATATAAAGCTGGAGGTGCATGAAGCTCCCAAATCAGAAAAGGTAAAGCGGTCAACTAGCCTTCTACACTCTAGAGTACAGTTCCATATGTTAAATCCTATTTCCTTAATACAATCATCATCGTCTAGCTCTCATCAACATACGTGGATGATAGGCGGATGGTCATGCAAATTTCTCACTTCTGTCTTAAATCATGTGTGCGCAACAAAGTGCTTCTTCATCGCCCTGAGGAATCGTCATGGAGTACATTCTTTGTGAATCTCTCCTCCTCGAACTTAGACCATCCACGACCAAGTGACGTGAGGTGTATCAAGCTCCCATTTTGGCCAAGACAAAGCGGTCATGTATCCTTCCACGGTCTAGATTATGGTTCCATACTCGTAAAATTAGTTCCTCATTCCAAACACCATCGTCAAGCCCTGATGCGTGTATGTTGATGAGGTTTGGCTGCTGGAGTACATTAGGGAGAGGATGATGGTCTCGAATAAGTTTTCCCAGCCAGTCACAAAGGATGCGAGGCATGTGGAAAATAATACAATCACTTTACTGGTCACAACACTCTGTACGGTTGATGAAAGGTGTTTCCGAATGGAGATGAATGTGGATGATATTTGGCCTATATGAATATGACGTTGCTGGTATGAGAGCAGTAGGTGTTGTTGGAGGTTTTAAACACTGGTCAATATATGACCACTGATGCAATGGAAATGTAAATTTATTAACATTATTAGCTCTTGTCTTTGTAATAATTCAATGTATGAGTGCTATACATTGTTATCCAAGTACTAAGTATCTACTACATTATGTAGCAGTTACTACAATATATTGTTAACCACATGATTTTTTTTTTATTATTCTCATTTTGTGTCGTAAGTGTATCGTAGAAGCATGAACTGATATATTCAAGTGGACTAATGCATACTTGAACAAGCACGCGACCTTAGGAACTGACGTCCACGCTGGAGCAACTACGTTGTGACCGACAGAAACACCATTGTAGGAACTTAATTACCCGTCCAATATTAACACCTCCGGGAGGAGTCAGTGATAATAATTTTAGCTTACGTTAAGATGTAGCAATTACTGGTCTGTAACTAAACCAACACAGACCACGTCCGTCTGTATATTTATTGGAGGTGTCAAGGTTTGTAAAAATTTATTTCCAAACTATATTTCTAAGATGTTAATTGTACTAAATAGTTTGTTCGACCGTTGGCTACTTCAAAGTGTAGCAGCTATTCGGCCGGAACTGCGACATAGTGTCGCATCACCTCTTAACAAGCTACCAGAAGGCAGAAAGTGTAGCAGCTATTAGGTCCACGTTGTAGCAGCTACAACATTATAGCTGCTACACCAATGTAGCAACGGATGGGGCTGGAGAAATATAAATATACTTAAGGTGATGATATAGCAGTTACGGCTGACAAAAAACTTATAACTTATTATTGTAGCAGTTACGATTGTAACAAGTTACAAGTACTGCAAACTAGCTGATGTCATTACTCTGATTTCTGTGAGGTATCTGGGAAAGGCGAAAAGCATACTAATTGTTTCCTTGTATATATTATATATTTATGTAGTAGATGCTACAAAGAGAATCTGAATCGACAGAAACCAATACACGAGTTGCATCTCCATATAGGGGGTAGCTGCTACAATGTCTAGAAACTAATTCGAATTAAATGCTAAAGAAATCAGCAGCTCACGGTCGGTGCCTTCTCCGAAAATGTGTAGTAGCTAATCTATAGAAACTGCTACTGAGTGTATCAGCTAATCTATAGAAACTGCTTCTCCCATCTTAAGTTCGACCGTTGGGACTGTCGCAGCTCCCCCCAACCTCACTTCGACATCTTGTTTTCGCCTTCGATTCTTCGATTTTTTAAGTTATTTTGACTCTTCACTTTGGGAATAGGGTTACGACGGTAAGGGTTCAGATGGAATATTTTCGCCTTTTAGATTATCGTACTTATATCTTCGATCATATAACCATTTCCGCAATCTAATATTTTAACATAATTAGTCATCATCATTGATTGTAATTCATACCTACAATCGGTCATAAATATGTCATCATCTAGCAATGACAGACACCTCTGAGGGTCCTCACCTATACAATCCCCAAGTGGGGGAAGATCGAAAACCACAGATTGAGATGTAATTTCCATCATTGGAGGAGGCCTTCGCGTTCTATAATCAATATGCATGTGAATCCGGCTTTAGTGCAAGATTAGGCAACAGTAAGAAGAATAAGCGGACAAATGAAGTTGGATGGAAACAATTTGTATGCTTTAAAGAAGGACATACAGATGAAAAACGGAAAAAAGTTGCTCAAGTTGACAGTGTAAAGGAAAGAGCACGTGGGGAAGTAAGGACTGGATGTAGGGCAAAACTATCACTTGTTAAAGAACAGATCGGGGCAAATTGGATTGTCACTAAATTCTTGGAAAGTCATAATCATCCACTCTCAACACCTTCGAAGGTGCATTTGCTCCGCTCACATCGCCATGTTTCTGAAGCTAAGAAAGTTTTGACGCAGCAGTTTGCAGAAGCTAATATCCCAACTTGTCAACAAGTCTGATTATTGGAGATAGATTCCGGAGGCCCTGAGTTTCTAGGTTGCACGGAACGGGATATTAGAAACTTTGAGAGAGAGTTAAGGGATGAACAAAAGGGAATTGATGCTGAAACACTGATTGAGTTTTTTGCGACTGAGAAAGAGAAGAATTCCGCCTTTTTCTATGTTTATGAGATTGATTCAACAGGAAGATTCACTAGGTGTTTCTGGGCGGATCATGTATCAAGGAGGGCATACAACATCTTTGGTGATGCTGTTGTATTTGATACAACCTATAACACCAACAAATATGGGTTGATTTTCGCACCCTTCATAGGAGTTAATCATCATCATCAGAGCATCGTATTCGGTTGTGCCTTTTTAAGTGATGAGAAAACTGAGTCGTTTGTTTGGTTGCTTACAAAGTTCGTTGAAGCAATGCCTAAAGGCCCACCAACTGTGATTATCACCGATCAAGATCCAGCATGGACGAAGGCCATTGGCCAAGTTTTACCTCAAACAGTGCATCGGTATTGTTTGTGGCACATACTCAATAAATTTCAAGATAAATTACCCCCCTTGACTTTTCGCAACTACTATCAAACGATAAAGGATGTAATTGTTAACTCCTCATCCCCAGCCGAATTTGATAAGACATGGGAAGAAGTTATCAGGTGTTCTGGATTGGAGAACAATGATTGGTTAACATTGATGTATGAAATAAGACAAAGGTGGATCCCATTATTTTTTAACCATATTTTTTCTGCTGGAATGTCAAGCAGTCAGCGATTTGAAAGCTCACATTCATTTTTCAAGAAGTATGTATCACATAAGAACTCATTGATGGATTTTATCACACGGTTTAATAGAGCATTGCGACACCAACGACAAAATGAGTTAGTTGCCGACCATATTGATTTGGTCGAGCAACCTAAGATTAAGACAAACTGGCCTATGGAATATCAAATGGTCGGGTGTACACCAAAAAAAATGGTTGGACTTTCAAAGTGAAATGAGTGTGAGTCATGGTTATTATGTGCAACAAGCATCTATGGTTGGTGATTTAGTGGGTTATCATGTCATGAATTTTCAAAGTGGTTCATCTGCAAAGCCAAGAATCCTCACACATGACAAACTTGCAGACTACATATCGTGTAGTTGTAGTAAATTTGACTTTGAGGATATTCCATGTAGGCATATGTTAGCATTTTTCCGTATCAACCAAGTGTTTCTACTTCCTGATAAGTACATACTCAACCGATGGACAAGAAATGCCAAGGCGGGGGCAATCTATGACTTTGGTGCGCAAACTTCCATCGATACTCCAGATGTGAAATTGATGGCAAGACACTCTAGGCTATCCTATACAGCTTCAGTAGTTATTGATGTTGCATCTTTAACTGATGAGGGGACAAACATATTAGATGATCAATTCGATTGTATATACAGTAAACTTCAAGAGCTTAACATTAGCAGTAAAAATGACAACCAAAGTCAAAGAAACCAAGGCATCGATGGGGGCCCTCTATTGTTGACCCTTCTTTGGTCAGGGCAAAGGGGTGTGGAAAATAATTGAAATCGTCAAAAGAGACAACAATCTCAAAAGCGAGGCTATGTCGTGGATGCGGTCACCGAGGTGTCTCACACGACAAGCGCAATTGTCCTTTACTGCAGCAGAGGTATGCGTCCATTAGTTATCGCCTTAGATCATACATATTTAGCTGCGCATATCAATTTATATCATCCAAAAACAATATAGTATAGTAAATAACTATACGATTTCCAGATCAAATGCTACAGAGAAGGATAATACCAACGATGACGAATCGTATGAAGAAGATTTGGCATCTATAGCTGGTATAATAATGTTTTTGTGTACCTATATGACTCAATCTGGACGCATATTTATCTTATAATTTTTGCACTAATCTTGTAGGGTCTAACACCTTGCCCTTTCCGTTCTGAGGATAGGTACTACCACTCTCTAGTCTCTAAGTTGAAGAGTAATACAGGCGATCCTAGAGGTATTGAACATTGTGCAAAACATATCTGAACATGCCCTCGAAATGTAAATGTTTTGACATTACTTTCTCAGGTAATTATATTAGTGAAATGTATGAGTGCTATAACGTGTTATCCTCGTACTAAGTAGCTACTACATTTTGTAGCGGTAACTATCATATATTACTCTATTTGTAAACACCGGATTAAGTTATTGTTGCACATATCACTGATCCATCATTTCCACATAACGCATATTAGCTGCTACACTATATGGCAATTAGTGAGGATTAGCTGATATTCGATTTAGAATCTAATTCGGTGACGTGAAGTGATCTGCTAAGGCCACACCGGTCACACGTATTAATACCAAATATATTTATACTCATTAAGAGCTACTACACGAGGTAGCATGCTACTACAACGTCTGACAGTTTTACTAGCAGTAAGCACTACACACATACATCCAATAGATTATAATTTACTGAAACTTGGAAGTTACTTACAAACTTTTTAAAGGTAAATAAAATAATAACAAAGAAATACAAATTTGGGTAAATGCAACAAGTTGTGGAAGCTACATGTATATGTAAATGCTACAATGTGTGGCAGTTATTAGTCATAGTAGCTGCTACAACGCTTTGCAAACCAAAGCAAAGCCGATGCAACATCACATATCACTTTTTTCAGCGCCTTTAAGCAATATGATATACAACTACAAACAGGTGTATCAAGTTATTAGTCTAGGAAGCTGCTACACCGTGTAGCAGCAACCCTAAACACATGGCCCTGCAGAAGCATAAAAAATTTTAAATCAAATGTATATACATGTTCCAATCATCCTGTAGCAGGAAAGGCGCTGAAAGAGCGAAAAGTCATGCATCAAAAATAATTTTTCAATCAAGTTGATATACACAATATGAAAACTATGGCTAAAGAGTAGTGTTAATCTATGCTAGAAAATAGAGGGGCTAGAAATCCGACTAACCAAGTTAGCTGCTACAAGGTGTGGCAGATTCACGCAGATTTAACTGCTACACGTTGTAGCAGCTTCGTCTCCATGAAGCTGCAACACCTTGTAGCTGCAAATCAAAGTCCACCGGATAGCAGGCGGTTGGTGCAGCCGACCTTTCACTTTCTCGACAGGGGCCCAAGTGGTCAGCCGGACGACCTTCGACGAAGACGAGGGAGACGGAGGGAGCGAAGGAGAGAGAATTCCAATCAGTCTGTAGCAGGAAAGGCGCTGAAGCAGTGAAAAAATTTTTTAAAAATAATTTTTAAATCGGTTTGATATAGAAAATATGAAAACTATGGGTACCGAGTACGTTAATCTCTGCTAGAAAATGACAAGGTAGCTGCTATAAGGTGTGGCAGTTTCATGCACAGTTAACTGCTACACGTTGTAGCAGCTTCGTCCCCATGAAGCTGCTACACCTTGTAGCAGCAAATGAAAGTCCACCGGAGAGCAGGCGGTTGTTGGAGCCGTCGACCATCCAGGTCGTAGCATAAGTCCTTCCGACCTTCTACCACGACCAATCCAAGTCATATCCTACAAGCACGGTTTCATTAGTCGTAGTAGTTGATGCAACGGTTAGAAATGGGAGCAAAGTCACGGTGCATCTTTACCGATTTCACAAGGTAATAACGGTGTGGATTAAGAAATTAAATTGGAGTGAGGTGGTAGGATCTCACAGTAGACCTGCGATTGAAGACGCCGGAGCAACTTTCTGGCCGGGAGCGCGAGGGACGAGTTTGGACGGAGGGATCGAGGGAAGCGGGGGGAGCGGCGAGGCAGACCAAAAATATTGAACTTTTTGGGGAAGCGTCAGGTCGCCCGTGTTAGGACCAAAAGTAGCTAGAGGGGGGGTGAATAGCTCGTCGCGTTCGCTTCGTGCGCTTCGTTGCTTGGCGTTGCTTGTTTCTTCTTGGATGTGCAGCGGAAAATACAGAAACAAACATAAAACGCTAACACTAGGATTTTACTTGGTATCCACCTCACAAGAGGTGACTAATCCAAGGATCCACACCAACGCACACACCCTCCACTAAATAAAACCTCCTTTGTGGTAACTACCAAGGGCGGAGAAGCCCTACAAGACTCAATACAAGAAGAAAGGGAAGGAGTACAAGAAATAGAAGCTTACAAGCTTTACAATGAGTACAAACCCTAACCCTAGCTTCTCTTCTTGGCTTTGATCCGCCTCTTGACTTGGAGAGCTTCCAAGATCCTTCAAGAACCGGCGATCCGAGCTTTGTGAGGCTTGTGGAGGAGGCGAGAATCGAGAAGTTGTCGTTAAAGTTACGCCGAAGACCACGCTCGCTGGCTTTAAACCCGACGGTCGGATCCCGATCGATTCGAATGTTCCGAATCGATGGGAGGCTTGGATCGATCCACGGATCGATCCGAGCGCCTGATTTCGAAAGCGCTGGATCGATCCACGGATCGATCCGGCGCTTATCGCGCGAAGCACTCGATCGATCGGCCGATCGATCGGGACCTCTGAATCGATCCACGGATCGATCCGAGCTTCTGATTGGAAGAATCGGATCGATCCACCGATCGATCCACATCTGGATCGATCCACGGATCGATCCAAGACTTGGTTTTTGCCCAAAACCAAGTCCCAAACCTCCTCACCAACATCCGGTCAACCTTGACTGTTGGTACATCATGCCTCGCATCCGGTCACCCTTGACCTGCTAGGACTCCCACCAAGTGTCCGGTCAATCCTTTGACCCACTTGGACTTTTACTCGTCGTGCCAGTATCCGGTCACTCCATTGACCTACTTGGACTTCCACTAGATGTCCGGTCAACCTTGACCCATCCGGACTTTTCCTTGCCAAGTATCCAGTCAATCCTTTGACCTACTTGGACTTCCCAACACCGGATGTCCGATCATCCTTGATCCATCTGGATTTCCTTCCTTGCCAAGTATCCAGTCAATCCCTTTGACCTACTTGGACTTCCCAACACCAGATGTCCGATCATCCTTGATCCATCTGGATTTCCTTCCTTGCCAAGTATCCAGTCACTCCCTTTGACCTACTTTGCCTTCCCAACACCAGATGTCCGATCATCCTTGATCCATCTGGATTTCCTTCCTTGCCTGGCTTCACTCACGGGACTTTCACCTAGCTTCACTCACTAGGACTTTCACCGGCTTCACTCACCAGACTTTCACGCTTCACCACTAGGATTTCCTTCTGCCTAGCTTCACTCACTAGGACTTTCACCTGGCTTCACTCACCAGGACTTTCACCTGGCTTCACTCACCAGGACTTTCACCTGGCTTCACTCACCAGGATTTCCTTCTGCCTAGCTTCACTCACTAGGACTTTCACCTGGCTTCACTCACCAGGATTTCCTTCTGCCTAGCTTCACTCACTAGGACTTCCATCTGCCTAACTTGCCAGTTAGGACTTCCCAGTCAAGTATCCAGTCAACCTTGACCTACTTGACTCTTCTTCAATCAATATCTTATTGTCAAACATCTAAACCCAAACCAAGACTCAGCTTGGTTAACCAGGTCAACCTTGACCTGAGGGATTTTGCACCAACAGCCCGGAGGTCGGACGCCGGAGGGGACCGGGAGCGAGGGAGAGAGAGCGGGGAGGGAGAGAGAGAGAGAGCGGCGAGGGAGATTTTATTTTTGGTAATAAGCGCCGCCGAAATTTTGAACAAAGGCGAGAAAGGGAGAGAATAACTTCCATGGATTATTTTATTTGTAGTGAAACCGAGCTGGTGGTGCCACGTCTGCGCGTCGCTCACGGTCGCGCACAAAGCGTCGCCCAGCATAACATTTCTCTCTCTCTCTCTCTCTCTCTCTCTCTCTCTATATATATATATATATATATATATATATATAGACACGTTGGAGATATGGGGTTGGAGTGTAATTATTCCCTAACCAATAAGGCTAAGATTACTCAGGAAGTCTGTATGTGTTAATTGCATCTTTTTCCTTGGGAGAATTAATTCATATTTTTTAAATAAGTTAAAGATTATGTGTAGATAAGCATAATGTTCTTTTTTGGTATAGAAAAAAAATTAAAATATCATCAATATATATACAAGTAAAGACAGTTATAGGTCTAAACATATCATCCATTTTTGTTTGAAAGACCCAAGGAGCTATTTTAAGACCAAAAGACATAATTAATCATTCAAAGTGTCCTTCTGGGCAAGAAAATTTTTTACTAAGTGGTTTCTGTACAATAAGTAGTATGTACATTAAAGACAATCTTCACTTATATGTCAGATGTGAAAAATAACTTAAGAACCAACACTATGGGTTCTGTAGTCAAATATATACGTTTCAATAATATGATGGTCGACAAACACAAATAAGATACAAAAATCTCCAAAAACAAAGGAATCGATTACCAGCTCCTAAACCAAAATTTATTCCTAAAAAGACTTATTATATTAGAAAAAGTAAGAAAAAAAAACCGTTCTTAAATAAAGAAAAACATGTACGAAGGTTCAAACCCAAGAAAACATACACCAATACGATTGCTTGTTTTGCCTGTCATAAACCCAGTCACTTATCATCCGCTTGTCCGGATAAAAAAAACTTATACAGTCGCAAAGCAGAAGTTATAGGCAATACCAATTTTGACTTAATCGAAGTTCAATCCGATGTTTCCAGTACATCTTCAATATATTATATACACTCTATTCTAGATCTCAAAAATATCACCTACTTTTTAAAAAGATTATTCATTAATCAATTAATTCGTTTTTAGATCCTACCTATGTTTCTAGTTCTGAGTCAAAAGAAGATCACTTCTCGGATCTACTATTTGAGAAAACTTTAAATGACTTCCAACATTTTACTCTTATATATCATTTTATTCCTCAAATTTAACTGATGTAAGGTCTAATCAAAGAACCTGTCTTCATGATCGAATACTTAAAGAAGACTCTGATAATATTTTTTGTTTTACTCGTGGATACTATCCTTCGGTCTCCCAAAGAGAAACTTGTAAACTTTACAAGAAACAATGTTCCAATTTATACCTCAATGCTCTTTTTCAAATTAGTATCCCATAAATTCTTACAGTAAGATGGAGTACTAGAAATATTTTTATTATTATTATTATTATTATATATATCCTAGAATTTCTGTCCGTGTAATAACAAAGCTGGATTACCATGCCCATCTCGAATGAGGTCAAGAGGCGTTTTAAATATATAGCTAGCTCATGTCCTACGAAAATGTTCTCCTTTGAAAATGTTCGACCGTTATAATTCAATTATCTAAAACATCCCTTCGGTACTTCTCTTTTGTCAGGTCACATAGTTTAGATGTGCATAACATCAATATCATTCTTGGCCTCGACAAATCTAGGCCAGAGTCCGTTCTTGTCAAACTTAGTTGACAACATATCATGCATAAGTCCGAGTTTCTTGGATGATGGGTACGACGACACAATTAATTAATGGCTCTAACTACGAAAGTCAACATGGTCATCTTTGACTTATTATGACTTCATTTGAACGTTGACTAACGTCTATTACACTTTCCTACATTTCAGCACATGTGGGAGTACTTCTTTTACTAAATATTCAATAGTTCTAAACTCATTTGAGCTTCTATCAATGTTTTGTAGGGCACTGTGTCACTGTTTGGATGTCGAGCACAGAGCCATCACACTCCAACCATGATGCTGCCTCAATGCTCTCGCATGTTCGCAACAGTTGGCATTGTCCTCCAATGGCCTCCCGGGGAGGAGCTCTTATTACTGTCTCGTCCTAGCTACAATTAACAAGGAAACTGTTGGTGGTTTACAGAATTAAAACGGAGCAGGGAAGAAATATTATGAGCTCAGCTTCTCTGTCAATTATGCTTTGTATCCACGAGAAGGAGAAACCCACCCCCTTCAGTTCACATGGCTCCTTTGTGTAAGGACAGACAAGATATCTTTCAGTAGATATGGCTGAGACAATTATATATATGATAATTCAATGCTTCGTTCAGATGAATCTTGGCTCCTTCTTGGCGATGCCCATTCTTAATTTTTCTATGCCGCCTCCAAAAAATATTATAAAGGACATTAATTCAGAAGGGCAACTCGTCAGAACACTCCTCTTGTATTAGGTATTTAAATAAGAAGTATAATTCATGCAGATGGAGGAACCAACTTGAGGGATTCTTAAGAGGTTTATTTATGTGAGCTTGGTCTGCTTTGGCTTTACTCTGCACTTTTTGCTCTGCAATTGCTGCATCATTCAATTTTAAATTTAAATCAGGCTTGTCAAATCACAAAAACGCATTCATGTGTGCACTATAGGTTGGCGAGGAGTCTGATGCGACTTAATAAAAAAAGCAATTAAAGTGGGAGACAAGGTAGCTTAGACCCACCTCATACTGTTGAGAATCTCGGTTTGTCTGTCTAGAGTCCCACCTTTCTTAACTTCTATGCCAACTTTCCTAATGCTACTTTTATTATGAATTAGTAGCCCACTTAAGAATGAAAATAAAATAAAAAATTATTTGATTCTATCAAAAAAATCGAAGAGATAGAAAATTGAGGATGTAATGCTCATGCTGATCTCCCATGGAATTCGTGTGGATCTGCAACATAAATTATATTAATATCAAATTAGAAAAGAGGTCCCGGTATTGGTCCTCCGACGCTCAAGTCAGTCATCGACGATGAGGAATAAAGCGGATCAACAAGAAGACTATAGCACAAATAGTGAATATCGTATACCTCCGTCGATACTTAGACCCCCCCTTTATATAGAGTTCCAGTAGGGTGCGTGCACGCTTCCCCAAATGAGCACGCTTCTCAAAGCTTTTCATGAAAACATTTGTCAGTAAAGTATCCCTGGCACAGTACCTTAATGGGATAGGCATATCTCTGAAATGATAGTGGAAGCTTCCGCCGTACGATCTTCTAGTAACCTATGCCCAATGTCGACGACACCAACTCTCAAAAGAATATCATTGGATATCATCAGGAGTGTACTTCTAGGTTGAGCGAATTGACCACCTGGCTTGAATTTCGCCGCCCTAGTGCCCCGTCTGGTCGGCCAGAACCTCGCTGTTCTTCTATGTCTGCTCAACCGAAGGTCCACTTTATTATTGCCGAAGACTACTGCCAGTCGAGCAGGATAGTCACTCGGCCGAAGTCTGTTGCCAGGCCGAGCGAGCTAGCCGCTCGATCGAAGTTGAACTCTGCACATTTTTTTGTTATTTGATCGAGTGGGGTAGCTCCTCGGTTATTTGATTACTCCTCGTATTGATGATGACGATAGGTCGGAGCCTTCTTCTCGATCGAGGCATGCTTCACCCAATCGATTGGTGTCATTTACTTATTGACCATCTTAACTTTGACCTCCTTTAATCTCCATCATGATAATAAGATGAGATTTTCTATTATCACCACATCACTATAAATGTACCAAAGAAAAGACAAGACATGGAGATCCATGATTCTTATCTTGTGTTTTTGCACCCACTGTAAATAGATAGTGATATATTGAGGTTTACTTGTTTACACATTTTATACGATCTCTATACCACCTTCGTTTCATATCACACTAGATCTTCTTGTGGATATTTCACATCATGACCATTAAACATGGAGGGCAAAATTTAAAGACCCAGCAGATTCTATAGATCTTTCCTCAAAAAATACAAATCTAACAAGGCGAGAGAATCAGTGCCACAGGTCTATAACAGGACCCACCTCCATTTCTTCTACCAGTTTTCAATCTGATTTATCATGAGACTTCAACCAATATCCCATCCATCAGATCCGACAGGCCATCACCATGTACAGTAAAGATTCTGTAAAAGCACAAACACACAGAGAAAACTAAAGGGAAATGGAAGTGGAGATTGCCCAGAAAACCAGGGATCTTCATCCCATCTCCCTTTTTTCTACTCTGGTCGCTCTCTGCTTCTGTCCTTGTGCAGTGCTTGCCGGGTCCTCCACAATTCTGTCAATCAAGTTGTCATTTTTGAAGAGGGAGTGGATTGGCTGGTTGGATTTGTGAACGCGACCTCGGATTTCCTCCCAACTTCCTTCGGTTTATTCCGCTCTTCCGCGATCATAAAATATAACCAGCTCCGGTTACTACTGTCAAAAGCACATGCTATAGAACGTTAATCTTTCATCGTCACCAATTTGTTTAAGCATATATGAAGTTGGCGTCAGAAACACCACCACGACCCACCTATTTCCGAGAGCTGGCGTACTCAGTTTTCAGTATGAAGATTAGCTTAAGAACCAAGAAGTCGAGGCCACTGGCTGTGGCTCAGGCTCTGGCCAGAAGTCCAAATTTACACCGAAGAGTCTCAATCTCTTGGAGTTAGCTGGTGCCACAGCCTCACTCTGTAGTACAATTACTCCATCACCTGGATCTTCTGCGAATTCATACAGCTTCAGTAAATTTGATAACTAACTATATGATATAATTGAGTACGAAATTTCTCAACCAAATTAACTGTTCCGCATGATTTTTATCCAATTCTGATGTTCTTTCAAGTTATGCATTGATTATAATCTAAAATTCACTATACGATGGGCTGTTCAAAATTAGAAATTTGAACCTGCATGAAGAGAAGAGTGTTGTGGCACTGCGGTCCACGGCCGTGCAACAGCGGGCATGGTCACGGATGTAGCCGCCGGCGACGGCGACAGTGTAGAGCTCTCATTTTCACCTCGATACCTGCACCCAATGTAGAGGCGCTCTCCCCCATACCTCGGACGCTCAAACAGGACGACATCTCCTGCGTCCAATTTCTTCTCCTTAACAAAGCGGCTCCATCCTTTGGTGAGCACGTAGCTCTGGCTACTGGTCCAGTAAGAATACCGAAACTGCCAGGTCTTGCCGGACTCATCGATATCGTCGAAATTCAGCAGAAAGCCTTTCTCGCCAGAGTCGCCATTCAAGGGGAAGTACTTCTCGGCGTGCTGTTTCGGTATGACGAGCCTGTTGAGCTTCCCCACGTCACTCGGAGTCAGAGGCTTTTCAAACATGTGCTCCCTGTCTTCTCCCTGCTCACCTCGGTGGAGATGATGATAATGGTGGGAATTCATGGGGGACTCGCGAGCCCAAGCTTGAAGATGATGCTGTGGCTTTGACGTGGGAGAGAGATAGGAAGAAAGAGGAGATGGTGTTGCTGTTGACAAGCTTGTGTTACTTTGAATTTATAGCCTATGAAGCAAAAGATTTCAAAGGATCTGGGGGGACAAAGTGACAAGTACTGGGACAGATACGTACATTATTTATAGAAGTGAGCTAGAGGAAGATCTGAACATTTCAAGTATAGTTTTAATTTATTAACTTAGTTGAACAGAGAATAGTCAAGAGTTTAGAGATCCTAAGGTTTGTGAACTTGTTAGGAATGAATGATGAGGTGGTCATAGTTAGAAGTAAGTGTGTGACCCTGTGGCCTCTTCACAGCCATCCAGTGAGAGGCCCATGCAATTATATGGCATGTGGGTTGTTCTCACTTGATAACTCCTGCCAACTTTACTAATGTGCAGGTGCTTCTCCATTCTGATGCAAGAATTTTACTATTCTGAAGCTCTGTCTTCCTTCCACACATATGATGCAAGAGCTGATCAACCGACTGTTCTATAGACGTTATTAAAAGGCTAGCTAGCTAGCTGTAGCCTTTGTATGCAAACTCCCAGAAGGATCCAACACGCTTACAGTGTTTAATTTCATTGATGTTTTCTATGTCAACTCCATTTCCAAGACCACGATTACCAGCATATAGATTCAAATACTTTAGTGCAATTAAATTATGTGGCTATTTATCCTGTGGCCATTGCTGGCTCAGCTTGCTGGATGACGAGTACCATTACACAATTATTATATGCTGCGCAATCATATATTGATATGTCGTTTACAGGACATGAGATTTTTATTTTCCAATAAGCTGGAGAAGGAGAAGGAGATAGGATTTCTAATCCGATACCTTCACAGTAAGCGTGTACAAGGCTGCCCTCAGAACACCCTACTCTACTTACAGCACCATGCAACCCACCTGCCTCTTTTTCACAAGCGTCTCGTACTACACCTGTAAGCGTTGAGTAATCCCAACTCACTAGCTCCCATGTGAAATTCTCAGGTCCCAAACCCTCTGTTTTTTTTTGTAAAATAATAATAATAAATAAATAAATAAAATTCATGTGCAGATAAATGAGTGGACATTTGGAAGCTCCCTGCATGTTTTGTGGGGCTATCTGGTACAAAGCTGATAAGATAACACATGGCAGTGTTGCACAAACTAGAGTGCTAAGTTAATTCACCTCTTGCATTATAATTTTCAATTCACAAATTTGCATTAATTCACATAGCATTAATTCACAAATTTGCATTAATTCACGATTGATCATTTCCGAAAATTGAGATGATGAATATTAGGGATATGATGTTCTTGTTGATTGTGCATGGACCTCTGATGAGATTAGCCTGTAAGTACAAAAGTGTTAATACCGAGTCAGATAGTAATTTCTTGACGATTGTCCTCCGATGCTCAAGTCAATTCTCCGGCAAAAACACCAAGCAAGCAAAGTAAAGAAACGAAAATGACAGCTTAACTGTGGCTACAGGAGAATAATCATACCTTCGTCGAAGTATGGGGGGTCCTTATATACGGCTTCTGACAGGTACATGCACGTTTTCCAAGACGTGGACGCTTCTTAGAGTATACCTGAAAAGAAGTGTCAGAAAAACATGTTTGACGTCATACCTTAACAGTCCGAGCATATCCTTGCAGTGACATTGAAAGTTTTCACCGTACGATTCTCTGTCTGACCATGCCGCCAACCATGCCACCTGTCGGTGACAGTACTGGTCCCTAGGAAGATATTCCCAACTGCTCCTTTTGTTTGTTATTAGATCATGCGGGACAGCCGCTCGACCAGTCTGTCGTTCGGGTGACACAATGGCTGGGCCGAGCTAGAGAGCAGCTCAGTCAGTTCGTTGTCAGGGCAATATCGTGGCCGGGCCGAACGTCCGCTCGATCAATGGTCTGCTGTCCGAGTTCATCCTGTCGAGCGAGGGAGCCTTGCCTGGTTGGTCGGGGCTACGTCCACCGTTTAATCGAGTGAGATGCTCGCTCGGTCCTCGTTCTTCCATGCTTGAATTTTTTGAGCGTTGGAAGTTCGGTATTTGGCCGAACTGTTGAAATGTCGGATCGATTACTCTTCATGCTGATCGGGAAAATGATTTGCCCGATCAGACGAGTGCCCGGGATATTGATCATTTTGATTATGATCCTCTAAGCGACGATGACCTTCTATAAGACGGGTCCCATCTTTATCATCGGATCAGCGACATTAATGAAGATGATGTTATCATTAATTATCAAGGGTAGCATTATTAGTTAACACTTATTCAGAGAGGTCATGGAAATTTCAACGCTGAGTTGATGATGAAAGTGAAGAAGATAGAGGGTGAATCTGACATGCATGCATCAGCCTGTTTTTTTCATAAGAGTGACACAGACCAATGATTGGGCTGTACCTATTACCTAATGCATGCATGGGTGGGGTATGTGCTACGATCAGAGCTTCGTAGATCGATCACTTTAGCTGGAGGAATTCATGTTTGTTTCGGCTAGAGATCGTATCATATCATATCGATTCATTTGCTGCTATATCCCACTGGACGGGATGCTGCCCCCGATTCGTTGATGGCAACTGCTCACTGCCATTATCTGGTTGTAGTAGGCAGAGACGTCGGGGCCGGCAGGCCGGAGCACGCAGAGGTGCAGCTCACCGTGTGACTCATGCGCCTCGCTACGACGGGGCCTGGGTGCGAGCACGTCTCCATGTGGCGTCCTTGCAGAATGTAAGTTTTATTTGAGAGACAGAACTCAGAAGAAGTCCTGACAGCTGAAACAGGCCTTCAAAAGTGTAAATCTCTGCAATCTGAGATGATCTAGTGGAAGAAAAGAAAATATGGGAGAGGAGCATTTTGGGATACACGTGAAATCGTGGATAAAAGAAAATATAATTTATTTTGGAAGAAGTCGACAGGGTATTTTGGGCTCTATTCGACAATGGAGTAACTAAGCAGTTATGAGCTACTGGATTCCTTCGCAAAAGTCAATCACTTCTTCTTGAGCTGTCTAGTCTTGGCATTTAAGAACATGGAAAATGTGATGGTGATGATATAGATAAGATTGGGATTGTACGTATTCCAAGATTGGATTTTGGATTCTTCTTTCAAAAATTTAAGTTAATTGTTGGATAGCTTCGAATGAATTAAATGTTGGTGGACATTTTAAATGAATTAAGTTCCGCGTATTTTAAACAGCTTTCGAGTAGATAAATTTTTAAAATATCTAAATTATGTATAATTTTAAAATTATTAAATTACGTATTTATTTTTTATTTTACGCTCGTCCTTAAATTTTTTTATTAAAAAAAAATTTAATCTATTGATTTTTTTAGTCAAATTATTTTTTTCCTGTATTTTTTTTAAAAATCATTAGTTAATTTCTATCAAAATAGATGGACCTAGAGAATTCAAAATAATATGAAACTAATTTTTATGTATTCGTTATCAATTTGATCCAATATATTGAGGTCGATGATTTTTAATATATGAATATGTCTGAAAAATTAATTCATATTTAAAAAATTACTGTTCTCAATATATTAGGTTAAATTGATATTTGAAGGTATGAATAGGAATGATAATAGGACGGTTTTAGACCCGTCTAAATGAGTCTAAGACGGGTTCGGAGTGGGTCCTGAGTTTAACCGGACCCGTCCTGAACCTATATATATATAGTTTTTATTATATTTAATAATTAATATTTTAATTAAAATTTTATTTTATATTATTTTAATATTAAAATAAATATATTTTAAATATGACGGGTCTAATCCAGATCCGACCGTCGAGTTCACAGGGCGAGGCGGGTCCAAAGAGAGGTGGGGCATGTTTCAACTATAGTCAAATCCATCCCAACCCGAACTCGTTGTCATCCCTAGGTATGGATATAATCATAAGAACTACAAAAACTCATAGGACCTTGTTTCACTTCATTCTGAGCTCTCTAGATCCATCAACCGATTTAAACTGAATGAATCTACATTGATTTTATTTAGGTTCATTCGGCCATAGTTTTAAAAAAAAACATTCCTATCAATATATTATATGAAATTGAAATTTGATAGTATTTTTATAATTAGGATAACTAGACAAACATATAAGAACTGGTTTCTTGTTATTTCAAGATCTCTAGGTTTATTAGCCGGTTTCGACCAAAATCGACTAATGTATCTGAAGACCTCAGAATAATATAAAACTAGTTCCTATATGTTCATCTATTTCTTCGAATTGTAAAAATACTATCAAATATTAATTTGATTCAATATATTTAGAGCAGTGTTTTTTTAATATGAATGTATCTGAAAATTTAATTTTGTTAAAAAAATCACTATTCTTAATATATTATGTCAAATTGATATTTGATAACATTTTAATAATAAAAAAAATTAGATAAATATATAAAAATTAATTTCATATTATTTTGAGATCTTTAATCTATCAATTGATTTTCATCCAAATCCGCTAATAAATTTTTTAAATAGAATAAAATCAAATTTGATTCAAAAAAAAAAATCAATCGGCAGATTTATTTTTTTCTTTCGAATTAATTTAAGGATGCAGATAAAATGGGAAGTGGACATACGATTTAATAATTTTTAAGTTATGATATATAATTTAGATATTTTAAAAACTTATATTGTAGAATTCAGTAAAAATTGTATTTTAAATAGGACACATTAGAATAAATTAACATATAAATCCTGATCTAACATATCAGAGAGATATATATATATATATATATATATATATATATATATATATATATATAGTGAGAGAGGGGTTTAATCAAAATTGATTTTAGATAAAATAGGTTAATAGACCAAATTATATTAGATTGATATAAAACTAGTTCCTATGTGTTCTGCTATATTTCCTGATTATATTCGTACCTTCAAACGTCAATTTAACGTTTGGTACATCAGATGGTTTTGCCTAAAATCGATTGATTGATCAAATGACCTCAGATGACATGGAATTAGTTCTTATATGTTCCTCTCGTGATTGTATTCATGTCCTCAAATGTCAATTTAACTAAATATATTGAGAGCAATGATTTTTTAACATGAATATGTTTGAAAAAATTAATTCATATTTTAAAAAATCATTGCTTTCAATATATTACGTCAAATTAATGTTTGAGGGTATAGATATAATCAGAATAGCTAACTGAACTTATAAGATCTAGTTTCATGTCAATCCGAGATCGTTTGGTTCATCAATCGTATTTTTTAAACATGAATTAAAATTTTCAAACATATTCATGTTTAAAAAAATCACTGCTCTCAATATATTGGGTCAAATTGATATTTGAGAGTATGAATATAATCAAGAGAGAAAGACGGATATATAGTAACTTGTTTCATGTTAATCCGAGTTCGTTTGGTCTAAGAGCCGTCAATTTGGGTTAGGTCCGTCGGGTTGGCCCGCCCCGCCAAACCAATTAAGCGGGTTGAGTTGGAATTTTATCAACGCAAGTCCGCCGTGGGCCAACCCGCCTAGGCCCGCGACCCGCGTGGATCGGCCCGCGATGGGCTTGGGTTGGTCCGCGGGTTGAGAAACACATGTAAGCAGTTTATATCAGTAGTCAATGCTACAACTACGAGAGTACCAGGGGTTAAATTGTAGCATTTCATTATCTTCTTCGTTGAGAGGAATACTAATTAGGAAAAACTCATACTTGTAAAGTTGAGTGTGATAGACAAAAGTTACAAAAATACATATGCACACAAAGTCGATTAATCTTAAAAGTAGATGACCTTCTTATTTGATTCGTTTATGGGATAAATCTGAAACATACATTATGCACAATAAAGAGCTTGGTGTGTATACCCAAACTAGATGACCTTCTTAAAAGTAGATGACCTTCTTATTTGATTCGTTTACAACCAGGGTACCACTGATCTAAACTGCTCGACGCACAGTCAGGAGTCCTAATTACTATTCCTCTTCGTTGCACAATTTATACCAATTTATTATCTTTCTTTGTTATAATTTTAAAATAAAAATAGTACTTTTTGTTGGAACCCCAAGGTTGTTTTGGTGTGATCAACAAGTTAAGTTAGGTCCTGTGTATTTAACCTTGTGTCTAAGTGTGCAGGAGCTTAGGAGCACAGGTACTCGAGCGGAAGACGCAGCTAGCGGGAAGGACGGCACGCGGTGCGTCCGAGGGACGAGGCGCTGCGGAAGAGTACACCGGCGGACGAGAAGGAAGTGCGCGCGATGGTTCCGAGGTACGAAAGCCGGAGCGGAAGATTGCTCGGGGAGCAAGAGACGCTGAGCGAAGGTCGGCACGGGGTGCGATCGAGGGCGAAGTCTGCGGATGAGTCTGCTGGTGGACGAGAAGGGACAGCGGCAATTCCAGAGAAGCCGGGAGGAAGCACGCTCGAGAAGACCGGAAGATGGGTTGGGTGAGCCCTATTCCGGATGTCGAGATCACCCAATCAAGCGGATCCGGAGGCGAAGACCCGGACCGAGGCGGGACTTAACGAGAGTCGGACACAAAAGTCAACATGATTGACTTTTGCTCGGCCTCCAATCCAGGGCTTCCGGGCGCCCGGACCTGATTTTGACCAAGATCGCGATTTCCGCGATTTGAACGTTGGGGATAAAATTTATCCCCAGGCCGGAACCCTTCCAGGCGCCCACCAAGGCTATAAATATAGCCTTGGTCTAAAAGCTCTTTATAAGTTAAGAAATTGTAAACAACACTTGTGTGCTTCCGGTGTTTAGATTAGCTTCTGTCTTTCTGTGCTTACACTGCTGTAAACGAGGCTTCTCCGTTTGAAGGAGCTCTTAGTGCGATCTTCATCCTTGGATTAACAACCTCCCGGTTGTAACCAAGTCAAATTCGTGCCTCGTTTTATGCTTTATTTTCTTTAATCTATTTTTTATGTGTTAGCTTAATCGTCGAGAAAGGGTTGTGTTTGATTTTTAGGGCTATTCAACCCACCGCATCGGTCCAACAAGTGGTATCGAGCAGGCGCCGGGACTAACCACCGAACGAAGCAACAAGATGGTCGGATCCAACATCCACGCACCAAAATTCAAGGGGACTTCGCTACTGGAAAAGCGAATGGAGGTATTTCTTGAAACAGATTATGATTTATTACTAACAATGGAATTTGGCTATGAAGCACCAGAAGGCAAAGCAAGAAATCAATGGTCAAAGAAGGAGCAGGCTGACCACGTGGCAAACAAGAAAGCAGAATTTCATCTGCTAAGTGTACTTCCAACACAAGAAGTCAATCGAGTCGGTACCTGCAACTCGGCAAAGGAGCTTTGGGAGAAATTCCTTGAGTTACACGAAGGAACATCCGAAGCCAAACTTGCAAGACGGGATTTACTTCGTAACCAGCTTACAAACCTCCGATTTGAAGAAGGTGAAACAATTGCACATCTACACTCGAGGATTCAGGAACTCATCACCAGACTTACGAATCTCGGAGAAGAGGTAAGTAATCGAGATTCGCTAAGGTATGCCCTAAATTCCTTTCCTAGAAACTCAAAATGGGCATCACTAGTAGATGCCTTTTACATTTCAAAAGATCTAGAAAAAATTTCATTAGACGAATTCTTTTCAACTTTTGAAGTGCATGAGTCAAGATGTGCAGGTCCGAAGGAGCCCAAGAATAATGTCGCCCTTAAAGCTTCGAGAGACGAACCTGAGTCAGAATCTTCTCTCGACGACGAGGAAATGGTAATGATGGTAAGACGATTTAAAAATATTTGTAAATCTAGGAAATCTAACCATCCGCAGGGAAGAAAGAAAAGAACCATCCGCTGCTACCATTGCGATGAAGAAGGGCACGTCAAGGACAATTGCCCTAAACTGAAGAACAACGGGAAGGACAAGGGTGAGAAGCCTATCCAAAAGCGCAAGGCCCTAAAAGCGACGTGGGACGATACGTCGTCGGAATCAGAAGTCGAGGAGATCTCCGGGCTCGCGTTAATGGCGAGTCATCAAGACGACGACTGCGAATCAAGCTCTTCCGAAATGAGCATCGAAAGCATCAATGAAGGGGGAGCCACGTCCGAAGAGAGCAGCAGTTCAGGGGGAGAAACCGACAACGAGATCGACAAGGTAAGTGAGGTACGATCTCTTCCTCCTAATAAAATGTTTAAATTCATTAAAATTTTAACAAAAGATTGCTGCAAATTAGAAAATGAAAATAAAGACTTAAAAGCAATATTAGCTACATCTTGTCCGTTAGAAATGCTAGATAAATCAAATTTAGAAAATGAAAAATTAAAATTAGAAATTCAAAATTTAAAAATTCAAGTAGAAAATTTGAAAAACTCTGCTTGCTCATCTAAAACCAATTTTAGAAGGTTCAATAATTTGAATTGGTATTATAGATATCACCAGGGACAAATTAAAAATATCTCTAGAAAATATGTCCCTAAAAACTTTTTAGTTAATCCAGTAGGTTGGAACCTATATTGGGTTCCTAAATCATGCTTAAATTAATTTTAAAAGTAAAATTAGCGCTTTAAGTGAGAAATTAAATAAAGAATTTCTTTATGAGGCTTTGTCTAAGGAAGTGGTTGTTGCTCCAATAACCAAGAAGGCCTAGTGCCTCGCCACGACCTGGAAGCCAAAATATTGAATTAACTTACTAATGAAGCATTAATACAAGAATTAATTAGTGCTTGAAAAAGGTTAGTCAAAACATTTTATTTCAATTTACCTACTTAGAATTTTTTTTGGATTTTATTTATATACTTAGAAATATTCTCAAGAATTATTTTTTTTCCTAAGTTAAGAATTTTTTTCTTGAAAATAGAAATCTCAGCTTTAATTACTTAGAAAAATTTTCTAAATTTCTTAAAAACTTAGATTATTTTTCTTGAAACCCCATTTTTTTTGTGATCAAAGGGGGAGAAGGGAAAGTATAAGTCTAGGGGGAGGTAAATAGATTTAATTTTTTTTCTATCTTTTTGCACTTAAATTGCAATTTAAGTTAATTTACTTAATTCAATTTTATGTCTATTTTAACCCTAGCTTAACTTGGGTTGATCACACCAAAAAGGGGGAGATTGTTGGAACCCCAAGGTTGTTTTGGTGTGATCAATAAGTTAAGTTAGGTCCTGTGTATTTAACCTTGTGTCTAAGTGTGCAGGAGCTTAGGAGCACAGGTACTCGAGCGGAAGACGCAGCTAGCGAGAAGGACGGCACGCGGTGCGTCCGAGGGACGAGGCGCTGCGGAAGAGTACACCGGCGGACGAGAAGGAAGTGCGCGCGATGGTTCTGAGGTACGAAAGCCGGAGCGGAAGATTGCTCGGGGAGCAAGAGACGCAGCTAGCGCGAAGGTCGGCACGGGGTGCGATCGAGGGACGAAGTCTGCGGATGAGTACGCTGGTGGATGAGAAGGGACACGCGGCAATTCCGAGGGATGAGAAGCCGGAGGGAAGCACGCTCGAGAAGACCGGAAGATGGGTTCGGGTGAGCCCTATTCCGGATGTCAGAGATCACCCAATCAAGCGGATCCGGAGCAGAAGACCCGGACCGAGACGGGGACTTAACGGAGAAGTGGTCCCGGACAAAAAGTCAACCGCAGTTGACTTTTTGCTCCGGGGCGCCCGGAACCAATCCGAGTGCCCGGAGCTGTCCGGGGCGCCCGGAATGCTTCCGGGCGCCCGGACCCTGATTTTGACCAAGATCGCGATTTACGCGATCTGAACGTTGGAGGATAAAACTTTATCTCCCCAGGGCGCCCGGAACCCTTCCAGGCGCCCCGACCAAGGCTATAAATATAGCCTTGGTCCAGAAGTTCTTTATAAGTTAAGAAATTGTAAACAACACTTGTGTGCTTCCACTGTTTAGATTAGCTTCTGTCTTTCTGTGCTTGCACTGCTGTAAACGAGGCTTCTCCGCCTGAAGGAGCTCTTAGTGCGATCTTCATCCTTGGATTAACAACCTCCCCGGTTGTAACCAAGTCAAATTCGGTGCCTCGTTTTTATGCTTTATTTTCTGTTTAATCTATTTTTTTTATGTGTTAGCTTAATCGTACGAGAAAGGGTTGTGTTTGATTTTTCAGGGCTATTCAACCCCCCCTTCTACCCGGCCGCATCGGTCCAACACTTTTGACCCAACATAAGTATTTGTTTATGTCCATTTATATTTAAAATACTTGTTTATGAATACATTTGATTGATAAAATATTTCCGAAGCAAAACATTGAAGATATGAACTCTTTTTTTTTTTTTAAATTTTGATAGGCCCGCGGGTTGGCCCGTCAAACCCGCGACCCGCCTTGGATTGGGTTGGGTTGGAAATTTCCTAACCCGTCAAGTTGACGGCCCTCCTCACCCCGCCCCGCCAAATGGTTGACCCGCCACGGGCCCCCCCGCCCCGCCATGGGTTGGCCCGTCTGACAACTCTCCGTCCATCAGCCGATTTTGGACAAAACCGGCTGGTGGACCAAATGAACTTGGATGTCCAAAATCAGCTGATGGACCAAACGAGCTGATTGAGATAAAACAAGTTCATATATATTCATCTATCTCTCTTGATTATATCAATATTCTCAAACATCAATTTGGCCCAATATATTGAGAGTAATGATTTTTTAAATAAGAATATATTTAAAAATTTTAATTAGTGTTTAAAAAATTTGGTTGATGGACCAAACGATCTCGAATTGGCATGAAACTAGATCCTATGAGTTCAACTAGTTCTCCTGATTATATTCATGTACTCAAACATCAATTTAACGTAATGTTTCGAGAGCAATATTTTTTTAAACATGAATTAAAATTTTCAAACATATTCGTGATAAAAAAATCATTGCTCTCAATATATTGGGTCAAATTGAAGTTTAAGGACATGTATATAATCAGGAGAATTAACCGAATACTTAGGAACTAGTTTCTTGTCAATCGGAGATCATTTGATCCATTAGCTGATTTGTCTAAAACTGGTTGATGGTTCAAATGATTTCAGATTGATATGAAACAAATTCCTATATGTTTGTCTACCTCTCCTAATTATATTCATGCTTTCAAACATCAATTTGACCAATATATTAAGAACAATTATTTTTTAAATACGAATTAAATTTTTTAAATATATTCATATTCTAAAAATGATTACTTTCAATATATTGAGTCAAATTGAAGTTTAAGGGTATGGATATAATAAGAAGAGATAGACCAACACATAGGAACTAGTTTCATGTCAATCCGAGGTCATTTGATCCATCAGCCGATTTTGCCCAAAATCGGTCGATTGATCAAATGACCTCGGATTGATATGAAACTAGTTCCTATGTGTTCGACTATCTCTTCTTATTATATCCATGTCTTGAAACTTCAATTTGATCCAATATATTGAGAGTAATGATTTTTTAAACATGCATATGTTTGAAAATTTAATTCGTGTTCAAAAAATGATTGCTCTTAATATATTTGGTGAAATTGATGTTTGAGGGTTTAGATATAATCAAGATAGATAGACAAACATATATAAACTTGTTTCATATCAATCCGAAGTCATTTGGTCCATCTTGGACAAAATCGGCTGATGGATCAAACGACCTCATATTGACATGAAACTAGTTCTTATATATTTGGCTAGTTATCCTGATTATATCTATGCCCTTAAACTTCAATTTGACCCAATATATTGAGAGTAATAATTTTTTAAACATGAATATATTTGAAAAATTTAATTCATGTTCAAAAAGTCATTGTTCCCAATATATTAGGTCAAATTAATATTTGAGAGCACGAATAAAATCAGGAGAACTAGCCGAACTCATAAGATCTATTTTCATGTCAAGGTCATTTAGTCTATCAACCAGGTTTTTTAAACACAAATTGAATATTTCAAACATATTCGTGTTCAAAAATGATTGCTCTCAATATATTGGGTCAAATTGAAGTTTAAGGGCATGTATATAATTAGGAGAACTAACCGAACACATAGGAATTAGTTTCATATCAATCTGAGGTCGTTTGATCCATTAGTCTGTTTGGATTGACATAAAATAAGTTCCTATATGTTTGTCTATCTCTCCTTATTATATTTATGTCCTGAAACATTAATTTGACCCAATATACATGAATATGTTTGAAAATTAATTCATGTTTAAAAAATTTGAGTGATAGATCAAACTATCTCAGATTGACATGTGATGCAGATATATTTATGAGGCCCAAAGGGAATTAAGGAGAAGAAGAGGGGCATTTCAGTCTTTTCATAGGTGAAGGGTTTTGGTGTTTATTGGCTACTGTTCATCGCGTTGAGAGGAAGGGGGCGTTTCGTCTTCTTGGCAGAAGAGGAGGTGTTTCGTCTTGAGGGGCAGAGGAGAGGGCGTTTAAAGAGGAGAGGAATGTTGGTTGCTACTCGGAATATCGTATTGGTTCCCCTGTATAAAATTTTGTACAAGTCTCGAACATTTCCTAACAACCTATTGTGTTCTTTAGAAATTAATTTGGAATCACAAACAGAACTTAACATTATTGATTCCAAATTCAACTTATCTGTTCTTAGAGGTTTAGACTTGGATCGCAAACGATGCTTAACATTATTAATCCAAATCCACCCATGTTACAAATTTGATTAAATATTTAATTTAGAGATCGGCTTCCAGGTTAAACATGGCGAGACACTAGGCCTTCTTGGGTATGAGATCATCCACCACTTCCTAGACAAAGCCTTTCAACGAAATTTAATATTTAATCTCCTTACAGTAACCCTAGGTTTAACCATTAAGAACAATCGAATCACAAGATCGAAAAATAAAAGAAACACAAAATCGAATCATAAATCCGAAACATAGAATCGTTAGCCTCTTGTGTTTGGTATTTCAAAATCCATACAAAAGATGAACTAGTTATGATGCGGAAATAAAACTAGTTATACCTTTTGTAGCTTATAGACCTCACGATCTTCTGTCGTATTCCTCTTCTTATCTCGGACGTCGTGTGGGTGACGATCTACCAAGATGAGAATCCTCCCAAGCCTCCTTCTCCTTGCAAATTTCGACCACCAATAATCTCCTAGAGATGAAGAACTTCGACCACCAACCAAGCTCCACGGGATGCTTTCTTTCTCTTCTTCTCCACAAGCAACCGGCCACCAAGATGATACAAGAGCTCCAAGTGCCGCCGGTCTCAACAAAAGGAGAAGAGAGAAAAAAGAGAGGAGAGGGTCGGACACCACCAAGGAAAGGAGAGGAGATAAATAATAGATGTGTTATTGTGAGGTGAGGTACCTCTTCCCTCTCTTTTATATTCCTTGGTCTTAGCAAATAAGGAAAGTTTTAAATATAATTAAAACTTCCTTATTTTCCCTTATCATTGAACAAAAGGAAAATTTAATTAATTTTGTTTTTATTCTTTTAATGGCCGGCCCCTACAAGTCCTCCAAATAAGAAAAGTTTTAAAAACAAAATTAAAACTTCTTAATTTATTTTCGGAAATTTTTAAAATAAAAATTTCTCTTTTAAAAAATTCTCTTCATGGTTGGTTATAAAAGGAAACTTTTATAAATTAAAATCTCTCTATTAAAACATGTGGATGATTACAAAAAGGAAAGTTTTCTCCAAAATTAAAATCTTCCTTTTAACTACAAATAAGGAAAGATATCAAACCATTCTCTTAATCTTTTATAGAAACTAAAAAGGAAATATTTAATTTAAAACTCTCTTTTAAAATCATGGCTTCCACATAAGGAAAGATTTCAAAATTAAAATCCCCTTTTAATTTTATTGTGGTCGGCCACCTACTTGGGCTCCAAGCTAGGGCCAGCCACCACTTGATCCATCCAAGGCATATCTTGGTCGGCCCTTGCTTGGGCTCCAAGCTTGGCTTGGCCGACCACCTAAGGATGGGTAAGAAGGTGAGCTTTAGGTGGGTATAAGACTTTATAAATAAGAGGCTACGACATAGACCAAGAGGAGGAATTGGTTTTAGTCTCCCGATGAACTTGAGCTTCCCGTGTTCGCCCCGAACACCCAACTCGAGTTCATCAATAATATCTTATTCTACTAAAGAGTTATTATTGCACGACCGCACCAATCCCATATTACTATATGAGCTCCTTCTTATTATAAGTGTGTTAGTCTCTCTGTGTTTAAGATATTGAATGCCCACTAATTAAATAAGTTACTAACAACTCACTTAATTAATATCTAGCTCCAAGAGTAGTACCACTCAACTTCATTGTCATGCCGGAGTAGGTCTACCTGCAGGGTTTACATGACAATCCTTATGAGCTCCTCAAGGGGACATCATCAACCTAGATTACTAGGATACAATTTCATTCTATAATCAACAACACACCATATAAATAATATCATTTCCTAACTTATCGGGCCTATTGATTTAACGAGCTAAATCACACCTTTTGATAAATTAAAGAAATAAGTATTAAGTATATATGCTTGTTATTATATCATGATTAAGAGTACACACTTCCATAATAACAGAGGTATTGTTCTTTTATATAGCCAGTATAAAAAGAAACTACCTTAAATGGTCCTGCTCAATACACTCATAGTGTACTAATGTAATTTATTAGTCAAGATAAACTAATACCTAATTACACTACAACCACTCCAATGGTTTGTTCTATTCCATCTTGGTTGTGAGCAACTGTTTATAATTTATAATGAACTGATAACATGATCTTCTGTGTGTGACACCACACACCATATTATCTACAATATAAATTAATTGAACAACTACACTTAGCATATAAATGTAGGCATTTAACCAATGTGATTCTTTATTTCTAAATAAATGTTTATATAAAAATCTAGACTTTTAGTATACATTCCAACAAGCAAGATTTGGTTCGTCTCTCCTTCCTGCTCCTACTCTCGATCTCCTCCTTTCTCTCAGTCTCGAGCCTCAAGTTCCACGTTGGCGGTCCCAATGGCTGAATCGTCCTTGCCGCCGTTGATGAACCCGAGTACTACAATCGTTGGGCGATGCAAGAGCGTTTCCACGTCGGCGATTCCATCCAAGTCCATCGCCACCGAGGGGAGGGGACATAGGTTTTTTCCTTTCCGCCGACGCCACCTTTGTCGACTGCGACGCCGGCTGCACCCATTGCAAACATCCCCTCGCTCTCACGCACGAGGCCTAACGCATGTCGGCGACACCCTCCTCGCTCGCTGGATCCTCACTCGTCGCCAGCCGGATCTATTGGAGGAGGCCTCCCCTTTTCTGACAGAAGTTCCTTTTCCGCCGAACCTCGACACCTCCGGCAATTGCTGCCCACTAAGCCTTGATAGCCCATGCACCACCTCCGACGCCGACCCCTCTTCCCTCTCCCTCTCCCTCTCCTCTCGTCGGCAAGCGCCGCGCGCTGCAGGCCCCCTCTCCACTCTGACGCCACCACGCCGCCTCTCCCTCTCCCTCGATGTGTCAGCAACCCAAACGTTGCCTCCTCTTTTCTTGTGTCTACAGCCATTGCCGGCAACCTTATTTCCTCTTGACGCCACTATAGCCGACACCTCTACAGTCGTAGCCACCGCTTTCAACGCAGATTTGACCATTACTATGTGGCGGTCATTGAGCCGCTGTGTTTTGCTCTTCGCACCACTATTACGATTGTGAGATATTGGTATTACCCGACCTACGTGACGTGTTTCTGCCTGCAAGCCAATGTGGTATTCTGGCCTAGGTGTCGTTGTCATATTTCGGCCTACGTGCCACCTTCTGAATCCATGCTGCACCTGACTCCGTGTCGTTACCCACAAATCCGGCTCTGCAGCTGGTTCACATTCATCTATCCTTCAGAGCCACGATAACTCGATCAGAGTAATGATCAGTTCACCGGTCTACCCGAGGGCGACCCCTGGGCTAAGGTACGTCACCGTATTCATCCTTCATTTACTTCATTATTTCACTATTCATTTGGCATGTTTCTTTTATATTCTTGGGACATGCCTCGAGCATTGAGGTACCAACGACCGGAGCAATCAGGTCGCTGGCTACATGTAGTGTTGACCAGAGAACATTTGATGACTTAGTCAACATAGAAGCTAACTCATCACTTCTCTTCACTCTGAGTCATGGAGATGCGGCCAGTATTCCAGCCAAATCATTTTGGTAGTTCCGTCTTCTCAGATTACTGACAGGATCAATATGAAAATAGATCACATGAATTCAACTAATTTTTCTGATTATATCTATGCTCTCAAATATCAATTTCACCTAATATATTAAGAGGAATAATTTTTTAACACGAATTAAATTTTTTAAATATATTCATGTTAAAAAATTATTGCTCTCAATATATTGAGTTAAATTAACGTTTGAGGAATATGATCAAGAGGTAGAAGAACATATGAGAACTAGTTTCATGTCAATCCGAGTTCATTTGGTCAATCAGCTGATTTTTTATAAAATCAGCTAATGTACCAAATATTAAACTAATTTTTGTGAACATAAATATAATCAGAAGAGATAAATGAACACATAGGAACTAATTTCATATAAATATGAGATCATTTAATATATCAATCGATTTTATTTAAAATTGATTTTGATAAAAAAAAAAAATCAGTTGACTGATTAAAAAAATCAATCGATTAATTTGATTAAAAATCATACATTTCGATAAGACTCAACTTAATTTAACTATTTAAAACATTAGTCTACTGGTAAAGCTAAAATTATAAATGAGTATATAATTTAATAATTTTAAAATTATCCTACAGATATATACACTGAAAATACGGGAATATATAAGAGTCCCCTCCATTGGGCCGTTTGGCTCCAAAGCCCAATTTAGAAAATCACACCGAGATCCAAAATCAATCGAGTCCGGTCCCACCATCCTTTCGCCCTATGACCGCGCCCCGCTCCGCCTCTTCCTCCGCCACCGCCGTCTCGAAATCCTCCTTCTACTCGTCGCCCTCCGCCCTCTCCGTCGCCAGCCTCCTCAGTTCCTGCCGCTCGCTTCTCGGTCTCCAGCAGATCCACGCTCACATTGTCCGCAAGGGCCTCGAGCAGCACCCTGTTCTCGCCACCCGCTTTCTCTCCCTCTGCGCCGCCTTCTCCGCCCCGGCCTACGCCTCCTCCTCCTTCGACCGCATCGCTTCCCCCAACCTCATCACCTGGAACGCCCTCCTCGGCGCCCACGCGCGCTGCTCCCCTCTCCCCACTATCGTCTCCCTATTCAACCTCCTCCGCCAACGCTCCCCCGCGCCTCCTGACGAATTCACCTTCCCCTCCCTCCTCTCATCCTGCTCTCGTTCGGAGGAAATCAACGTAGGTTCCTCTGTCCACGCCACCATACTCCACTGCGGCTTGGAGACGGATGTCTTCGTCGGAACTGCCCTCGTTGATTTCTACCGCAAGTGCCGCGAGGTTGGCGCAGCGAGGAAGCTGTTCGATTCGCTACTACTCCGGAATGAGGTGTCTTGGACAGTAATGATTGCTGGCTACTTGAGTTCCGGCGATCAAACATCCGCGAGGTCTCTTTTTGATGAAATGCCGAAGAGAAATGTGGTAACTTGGAACTCCATGATCGATGGCTACGTCAAGTCTGGCGATTTGGTAAGTGCCCGTGAACTTTTCGATGAAATGCCCCAGAAGGATGCTATCTCCTACACTTCACTGATAGATGGGTATGCTAAAGCAGGGGACCTGGCATCGGCTAAGTTCTTGTTTGAGCAATCGCCAGATAAGGATTTGTTTTCATGGTCAGCCATGATCTCAGGGTTTGCTCAGAATGGCCGGCCGGGTGATGCTCTGAAGATATTCCTTGAGATGCACAATCTGAATATCAAGCCTGATGACCATATTGTGGTTGGTTTGCTGTCAGCATGCTCCCAGATAGGCAGCCTTATGTTGGCCAAATGGGTCGACTCATATGTCATCAAGAATGGAATCGACATCACCAAGGCCCATGTGTTGGCTGCTTTGATAGACATGAATGCAAAGTGTGGAAACATGGAAAGAGCTGCTAGGCTATTTGAATCGATGCCGAGCAAGGACTTGATCTCCTATTCTTCTCTGATGCAAGGGTATTCTATTCATGGTGCAGGACACAAAGCGTTGGAGTTTCTCTCAAGTGCCAGAGGAAGGGCTTTTGCCTGATGATGTTATATTCACAGTGGTCCTAACAGCATGCAGCTATGCTGGTCTAGTGGAAGAAGGCAAAAAGTATTTTGAGTTGATGAATAAATATCGAATTGTTCCTTCTTCCGATCATTATGCATGCATGGTAGATCTTCTTGGGCGGGCAGGAAGGTTAAAAGAAGCTTATGATCTAATCAAATCAATGGTTGTGGAGCCTCATGCTGGAGCTTGGGGGGCACTACTCGGGGCATGTAAAATTCATGGCGATATAGAATTAGGGGAAGTTATTTCCAAAAGACTCTTCGAGTTAGAGCCAACAAATGCAGGTAACTATGTGGTGCTCTCAAACATCTATGCTGTGGCAGATAGGTGGACTGATGTATCTAAGGTAAGAGCTACTATGAGAAAGAAAGGGATTAGAAAACTGCCCGGCTGTACTTGGATCTAGGCTGTCCAGAACTGTGTTCCTGCTCTTGGGTTGTTTTTGATGGAGTGACAGACTTGTTTTTTCATGATTGCACAGTTTCAGAATTTGTTTATTGGAAAGTCAATCATATTCAGGACTGGAGTAGAATAATTCTGAACACTATTCATTGGATGACAAGTCTGTTTCTCCTCGTTCTTGTATGAAGAATTGGCATGGCTTCTACTAACAGACTTAATAGACTTCTACTGAAAGTATCTGCAAGTCGACACTAACCATGTTATTTTCCAACAGACCACATATTTATTGCTGGTGTTGGGCGTGAGATTGATTATGCTTCTGAAGTTGGTCATAATTTATTACCAGTGCCAGGTAAGGTTGCATACACGGAAAGGGTATCAAATATGATAACATTCTCATATCCTATTGAATTCCATAGTTGACGAGATATCAGTGGATAAATTTGTAGGATGCCTGAAACAATGTCAAGTCCTCTGGATTATGATCTTAAGTAAATCAGAACGGTACTTAGAAATGTGATGAAGGTTTACTGGCCTCAACTTCATTCTGTTTTTGTTCGGATGTCCAAAATCTTACTTGATGATCTTGAGATAATGTATGCCAACCTTTTTTTTATTTCCCAGATAAACATTTTGTCTTGTAAACGAGACTTATTATATCTGATCATTGCAAAAGAGAAGAATATTACCTTGCAATGGTGAGCAGCTAGCTGGTTTGTATACCTTCAACTTAATTTTTAATTAAGCTTTCTCAGGCAGCAGTATCTTGCGAGTCTCGGCTGGTCTAACAGCCCCAACATGTAGCAATTCTTTATCTTTGTAAAAATTGCCGTCATTTGGAACATTGAATCTTGGAAACGACTCTATATGATGAAATCACTGTCAATTGCACATCCTCAAGCTTTTATTTTATGAAACCGGAGCATCATATGAATGAAACTTTCTGAACTTCCAATGGTCTTTCTTGTTCTTTGTGGTTCTTAAACTGCCCAAAAATCAAAATCCACAAACATTAATGGAAGTGACAGTTATCACTAGCCATTTACAATCTTCGATGACAGTATAGAATGTTTTACAGCCTGATGTAACAAATTGCTGATGTTCCAACAAGGAGATATTATTACTTTGATGATGTATCAAATATCAATCTAAATATTCAGTTACTTTACCATGTTTATGAAGCATGTCTTGATTCTCTTTAAATCTCTCAAAACTGTACCTGGACAACTTGGTAGCTTGATCAGTAAGAAGTGTAGGATAAACATGAAGCAACAGAAATCTCAGTAATTAGTTTTCTGCAGCTGTTAGTGTTCCGCTTGTTATGTTAGTGTGCATCCAATTTTGTTGAAAGTAGTTATATCACACAATCCAGTGACTCCATGTGTCTGACAAGTTACGACTGAAAATTCCAATTTCAAGCATGACCAAAATCTCTTCAGACTCTTGTGCAATAGAAACACAGTAATGATGATAGCAAAGATGGAAGTTATCAAATGCGGATACATTATTAAGATCAATAAACACAAAAATGCTTAAAATTCTTCATTGTGCAGCACCTATAATCCCAAATAGCTCGTGTTCAAAAATCAACCAAAGAAAGGGAAAATTTGATCCAGTAATCATTATCATACGATATTCAATGCTCAGCATAAATTTAAGATGGCTCTGGCCAACATGATCATAGATTGATTCTCAATGTTATCACTTAGCTTTCTAACAGCAACCAACAAATTGATACATCGATGGCAGTTAGAAGGCTTGGGAAAAGACTTTGTTAGGAGGAATATGTTCACGTCTCTCCACATACGCTGACGGAAACCAACCTGCCTTGCCTCTGCATTCTCCTTCAGACCATCCCGATGGAGACTCCTGAAGGTGCAAATATTGCATGGGAGAGAACACTGGCATGTTAAATTTAAAGCCTTAAATCGAACAATTTCAGTAGGCAAGAATTTGTAACTCATTTGTGAAGTTGTTCAAGAAATAAGTATAGCTTTACTAAGTCGTCATGGAGCAACCTGAGAGTGGCAAAGGCTTTACAAATAATAGGTACTAATAGTGTCTTTGTTCTACAGATGAAAGATAATGAAAACTATCCCATATTATTCTTAATAAATGTTGTTTGGGCTGCAAACACTGATGTTCGTGCAAGATGAAGAATTTAAAATGCTTTGTCAAGGCTACATTAGGGATTTGTATGAACGCCATAATTTATTTGCATTCCTTGTGTTAGAACTCCTGAACATCTTCTGATGGTTACAGAGCTATTGTCTTTGTTATCTTTGGAGCCAGTCAACAATATTTTCCTCTTATCTGATTCCACACCTTAGAAAATTCTAGCAGATGAAATTGAGGATTGAGAATTTTCCACTTCTAGGTCCAACAATTGACCTCTCATTCTAAGCCTTTTATTTCTTTTTAAGTTAATTATATAAATCATACAAAAATTATCACCTACCTTGCAGTTCTGCAGATTTTTTTGGTTGAGGAAACATACATCACCCTTCACAAGTTTCTCATTTCGGATCCTCCAAATCAAATTAACAACAGGATGAGGTGAATCTAAGGCTGGGCCTGGACATACAATCAGCTATTGACGTTATAACATCATGTTTTAATTACTATTATTTTTTAAATCAAATCTCTCTCTAACTACTCGTTATCTTCCTTGCTGGGAGCTCAGCTTAAGATGGAAAACGGTACTTTCTGCCGGCCATCAATTTAATTTGACAGTGTCCAAAAAGAGACAAATATTGATGTTTTTAATAGCAACAAAAGTTCATGTACAGATTGCAATATATGTGATAATTTAGTACTCTACCCTTTCCACTGTTTATATGAAGAAAAAAAAAACTAGTGTTATCGTCATGGATTAAGCATCTGAAAAGAAAGTTCCCCAATGGAACGAAGAAAATGACCCTAAGTTTCAAATAGAAAATAAACTAAATGAACTAAAACAAATTGATCCAGAAAGCCAACCTTTCGTACGACAACATAGTCTCCTACCACCAAACTTAATTCCTTTTCAGAAGCAGCATTGAAGTGATGAATCGCCTAGAAATATATAGAAGTATGTATAAGCATAAACTCAGGTTGCAAAAGTTTCAAACAAATTTAAGATACCTCGGCAAGAAAGTATATTGCTTTTTCAGAGCGATTGTGAGAAGGAAGAGGAGGAGGTGCAGATACCTTTTGCTGTTTTTCAGTGACAATCTGTAGAAATAGTAGTACTGAATCTAAACAGATTTCCAAATGATGAAGAATACCTTATTCATAAATCACCAGCTAAGTAAATACCTCCGCTTCAAGATCATCAAGTATAGCAGCTACTCTTAAATGCAAAGATTTTTCAGCCTCAACCTTCAGTAGTAGAACAAAGTGAAGCATACAGAAATCTGATAACTTTAGGTAATAATTTTGTCAACACTGAACGCCAAGACATACCATGTCAACTATACGTTGAAAAGTCTGCCTTTGCTGTTGTGACTCAACAGCAGCTAATGCAGCAGCAGCTTCTTTTCCCAACACTGCCATACTTGCTTTTATTTCGAGCATTTTGGCCTGAGAGGCTTGAAACTTTGAGGTGTTTTCCAGACTAGGAGATTCTCTCACCCGTAATTGCCTTTTTGAAATTTCTGCCGCCTGTTTATGCTTCAGTAATCAAAGAAAAACTACAAAAACATGATAAACCTGATGCATCTATTTAGATGTGTTATACACAAACAATACCAAGAAGACCCCTTTTACTTGTTTGTAGAATCAATTACCAGGCTCTCAGCCTCTTGTCTCATGCGACTATAATGTTGGGCAAGGCCACGAGCATCCTCGAGTGGCACACCAGTTGCCATTGCTCTTAATGGTTCTACAACCTGAAACAGCCATTTGACAAAAATAAGAAAATTGGATTTTCACTTACATTTAAGGTACGGAAGGTTTACATTTGTGCTTAAAAAATACAGTAAACTAAGGGAAACTTTAGATTAGCATCATGTGGGATATATGCATTAATAGTTAAACACTCTCAAAGATGAGAAAAATATGTTTCATGCATAATGGTAGTCATTAATTTCTAGTATGCATAGCATCATCATTGACTTAATGGTTTTTAACACAAAAAAAAAATCAATAAAGGAAAAACATTATGTGGTGTCATATAACGTCAGCCTTTACAGCATGAAATTAATGATTTATTCTATGGAAAATAAAGAATAAAGGGCATTGAGAGATAAAAAAAGGAAAACAGATTGACTTTTCTATCGGTACACAAAATTTAAAAAAAAAAAGCCGACTTTATGCTTAAGCCTTAGTTCACTAATTTGTCAGAATAACTTTTTCCATGCCATATTTAAAGGAAAAGTACTAATTTACAAGACAGATAAAAAAGATAGCTCATGATAGATACTATGTAAATTAAACAACGTTGGTTAAGTAATTTTAAGCATGCTATTTCTTGGTAGTCAGCCTCACAGCATTACAATAAATTGTATACTTGATAGCCAAAAAATGTGGCAGACAAAAAAAACTTAATGGATAGATAATTGGAACAAACCAAATTCTCTATTCACGCGAAAAAGATCCAAACAAATAGCGATGTTAACCTGTGAAGTCAGAAAGGAATTGAAATCTTCAAGCTCTTTCTCTACATTTCTTATCGCACCACCATACAAAGCAGCTGCCTTGGCTAGAATTGCATCAGTAGCATGATTTTCACCTCCATATCTGTAGCAATCTTCTGATAACTTTAAACCTAAAATATATCTCCAGATAAGTTCATGCATATCTGAAATCCTTTAATTAAAAAGGTGTGCCAAAAAAATGAATATGGTGCCCAAGGTATAAAAAATGAACAATAAAGATACACAGTTTAGCTATACAACTTTACCTATTTCAATGTGTCTATGCCCTATGGTTACATATGCTTCAGCTGCTTTGACAGTATCTTTCTGAAAATCCTGAACAAACAAACAAAAAGAAAAGAAATCAAGTCAAGGTTAACATGACTGCTTTTATGGATATTCAGTTTCCTCTTCGGAGAAGTTCAAGAATAGAAAACCTAGAGATTGATGTGAAACAAATCCTGTTAGGAAGTCTAATATGGGATGACTAGGAATTTAGGTGCATGGGTTTTAACAACCATCCAAATATGAGAATATAAGCCAACTATGAATGCACAAATACACTCAATGTCCAAATAAATAATAAATAATGAATATTATATGCCTCTTGTGCATCCAGACAGTTAGCTAATTTGCATGTAAGAAATGTATACTGACGGATGCAATATGAATGCATATTATTATCTTCCAGATAAATGAGCAATATTTAGAAACTAATGTCAACTAAACACCCAAAAAGAAGAAAATAAGAAAGCAGAAAAACGTATAGCCCATTTCTTCTTACCCTAGTTTCACGAGTAGACTTGTATAACTTTTCTAGTTGTTGATGTCTCTGCAGTTCAATTTCATCTATGACCATCACATCGGAGCTCCCATAACCACTCGTACTAAACTGTTTTATCACTGCCTGAAATTCCCCAGGATTAATATTTATATCAAATGTAGGATGATTAGACAACTTAAGAAAACTCCCATGTTAAGTTAAATTACAATGGGAAAATTGTAAAAGACAACAAGCAAATGTTGATAAATGAGTCAAATAGAAACATCTGAAACAACATGGGGATCAACTTGTTACATCTCTTTTAAGTCTAAGAATGAAAATTGTAGAATAGACAGAATTGCTCAAAACCAGGAGAACTGGAAAGCATTAAATAAAAATATAGGTAAGTGACTGAAAATTCCCTACATTTTCAATGAGTGCTGAATCTAAACGATGAAATTACTAGTCTTTGAATAGGGGCAGCAATATAATAGTAAACAAGAAACTAATAAAGAAAAAATAATTTATTTTAAAAGTTCTATATCAGCTTTTAACGAATGGTCTATAGTACGATTGGTCAAACCATTGGACAATTAGATATGAGTTCACTAGCCAAATCCCACCATGTACAACTTACCAATATTTGGAAATTGATTTTAATAATAAGACAGAACAGGATGATGGCTAACAGTTGGTTTTCTTTTCACAAGCTCAAAGGTTGAAACTTCAACATAGCTCAAATGTTAACCCAATAAGAGCAACAGAATAGGAAAAAGAGAAAAAGAAACAAAGAGGGAAAATGGTTATGATAACCCATCTATTTTGAAGACAACACCTGTGCAATGTTTTTTGTGAACAGTATATACCATGATTGCTAAAAGCATTGGGCAATTTGACAAGAAATTCATTGACTGAGTTCCACCACGTACAATTTACCGTTGTTGTTGGTAATTGACTTTGATAATATGTATCAAACAGTAGCTAAGTATTGGGGTTGCTCTTTAAAACGTTCAATTGGAGCTTTTGCATCCAAAAGTCAAATTTCAATTGATCAATGATTTCAAGTTAGTTTAAAAATCCTAATACTGAAAATAGCATGTAGCTGAACGGAATAGGAAAATTAGTTCCAGATAGTACCATTTAGATTCACTCTACATATTGGTTCAGTTAAGGATCATCTCTCTGCAGGACGACAACTTCAGTGCAAATTTTCTTAGATTCACTTATGGAGCGATTCAATGGACAGGTTAACAGCTAACCAAAAGAGCAACCAGACAGTACAATTTGAAGGGACATCAACATACATTGATGAACATAATGGCACTTAATTAATCGCAGGTTTCTGAAAGAAGTGGATCGGAACCGAGGAAGATCCCTAATTCAATAAGGAGAAGAGAACAAAAAGCGAGCACAACAAAGCGAGGGAAGAGGACATCACCTGTTGCTGCTTGGAGACCTGCTCCCGCAGCTTGCTCGCCTGCCTCCTCAGCGCGTCCATTTCGCCGACCCAACACGCCGAAACCCTGGAGAAGCACTACTGGTATCAGAGATTGTCTAACAGCGCGCGGATCTGGTGGCGAAAGCGAGATCGAGGGAAAAGAGAAACAGATGGCCGGAGGAGGAAGAGGAAAAAGAAAAACTCCAGCCTGGCGAAGATCGGCAATCCTGCCTCATTTTGTCGTGAAGAACCACTCGCCTTGTCATTGAAGGTGGCGATGGGACCCGCCTGTGTTTCTCTTGGCAAAAATGTGGGTATCCCAAAAAGGCAAACTTCGTATATTTTAGCATATAGGCCAGGCCCATGTGGGCCTGACTATAGTTGTTTGTTAACAAAACTCACTAAGACAGCCCACCTCAATCCTCTGTTATTAAGCCTCTCCGGCGATCGCCGGAGGTACTCCTTTGTCAATTCGCATGTGCTTGCGAGTTAGTTAATAATTAGGTAGTGGTGCCGCATGTAAGGTAAGAGCCAGAAGCTTGAATATGAAGTTGTGACAATTCAATCATGCCATTCCTGCCTCATTTTGATAATTCATGGTTTTAATTAGATTCCTTAGTTTAATAAGTTTATCCTAATTTTTTTTACATGATTTTTGATGATCAAAAAATTATATTATATTAGAAAAATTTGATCTAGCATACAAACAATAAATTGATGAAAAACTTAAACTTTATTACTAATAAAAATGATGAAACAGAACATGTGGCTCTGATACCAAATAATAGAACTTAGGTTTTCTCCTAACCTCATGAATTTTAGGAATGAAACAAGAACTCAAATGAAAAAATACAAGACGAGGATGCAGAACTCATCAAAAACATGGCATAATATATAAGCATAAACAAAAATGACAAGGAACTTGATTGAAGAGTTATTCTCCTTGTCTTTTAGCATCTTCTGGAAGATCTTGAGAAAGAAGAGGAAGCAGAAGAAAACGGAGAAGATTTCCCAGGGGCTTAGGGGTAACGACGTCGACATTTTTTTTTGTCAATGGAAACAAAAAAACTAGGTCAAGATATGATCTCCTAAACCCTTAGAGATCTCTCCTTATATAGGCAACTAATCCATTATCAGTCCATAAATGATAACAGATCGGGGTAAAGGATTCTACACATTCAATCACTTTCGATAACCCGAAATCCAATAAGCTTAAATTAGATCATTTTAATGGATTTGTTTTGTACTCATATGCATAATTTACAATTAAACCCATTAATTAGAGATAATAATCAACAATAAAATCTCCAAGTGTGTTGGTATACTGAACCATTAGCTGTTGACTATAACTATTCGTAATCCTATGCTTCGATATTCCTTTTTTTCTAAAACAATAGCTTGTCTCCGATCTAGAGCTGAACATATCTGCATGCTCTGATTGGGCTTAGCTCAAACATATATAAGACACCCTCCAGGAGAAGCCATTATATATGATACTTCTGACCGACCAAACTTGTACCTGCTTAGAGATAAGCCGGCTGACCTCGGTATTGCTTGAGCGGAGGAGGCTTTAACAATTCTATCTGCCAGCCAATCAGGAAAGCGGGCCGAGCGGGTAAGCGAACATAGAAATAGTGCTCTTTCAAGTGTTTATTTGATGAGGGCATTTTGTCAAAGTAAACAACGCACACTTAGGCTTGGAAAAGGAAGGTACCCGGTTCAGATAGCTTCTGGTAATAGAAGTAGTGGAAAATGCACGACATAAGGGGAATCCTATATAGACAGAATAATACAATGACCCCGCACAGTAGTATGAAGGAATTGGACACTAACTGATATATGAGAATGTGAAAGTATGTACAAATTTCAAAGAAAAAGGGATGGATGGGAAAGCGTAGGCTGGCATAAAACTGGTCCTTAATGAAGGGAGAAAGTCGTCTAGAGGCGTGTGAGGACGATCATAAGTTGAGGGAATGACAATTTGATAATCGTCGAAAAAATGACAGGTCAGTTTCATTTGGTTGACCTCATCACCATTAAATTTGGACTTGGTGGAAGTATACCACAACCTGGGGACAGTTGGGGGTGGGGAAGGAGAGCACGACATGGAGTAAAGGATAGAAATTGAAGATTTAAAGGAAGAAAGGAGAAGGAATTTACTGGAAAAGGAGAGATCACACACGATAAACAGAGAAAGAAGAGCAAGGAGATGAGGAAGACGAAGACGAGGAATGCGATAGGGTGAAGGAAAAAAGTTAAGGGCTTCAAAACCCTGCAGGCGATTAATCCGGGCCGTCCAATCGAGGGCTTTGGAAAATGAAGCTTCATCGCAGTCGTGGAATTTGAAAAGGCAACCATCACAACAAACCTAAACATCTGCCTGTCATATCACGCATGCGACGGTAGGAAAAGCCAACGCGTGACATTCGATCACATGTGACATTAATGAGGAGAGTGTTGGACCGTTGCGGCCGACTAGGAGGGGGTTGTTGGATAGCCCTGTAAAATAAAAACAAACAACCCTTCCTCGAACTCTTTAAGCTAACACTTGCATAAGAATATAAAAGAAATAAAACATAAAGGAAGAGGCATGAGTGTTTACTTGGTTACAACCGATGTGTTTGTTAATCCAAGGAAGTTGAAGCACTAAAAACTCCTTCAGGCGGAAAAGCCTCTTACAGCGTTTAGGCACATAAAATAGAAGCTTAACTACAACTAGAAGCGCACAAGCGTTGGAATTACTAGTTCTGAGTTCGTTCAAAAGCTTCTAGACCAAGGTTATATTTATAGCCTTGGTCGGGGCGCCTGGAAGGGTTCCGGGCGCCCTGGGGGGGGATAAAACTTTATCCCCCAACGTTCAGAACGTGAATGACGCGTTCTGGTCAAATATGCTGGTCCGGGCGCCCGGAGTAAAAAGTCAACAGTGGTTGACTTTTTGTCCGGGACCTCTTCTCCAGTTCAGTCCCGCCTCGGTCCGGGTCTTCTGCTCTGGATCCGCTCGCTTGGGTGATCTCTGTCATCCGGAATAGGGCTCACCCGAACCCAACTTCCGATCTTCTCGAGCAGCCTTCCGCTCCGGCTTCTCGTCCCTCGGAATCGCCGCGCGTTTCCTTCTCGTCCACCAGCGTACTCATCCGCAGTCTTCGTCCCTCGGTCGCACCCCATGCAAACCTTCTCACTAGCAGCGTTTCTTGCTCCCCGAGCAATCTTCCGCTTCAGCTTTCGTCCCTCGGAACCACCGCACGCTTCCTTCTCGTCCGCCGGTGTACTCTTCTGCAGCACCTCGTCCCTCGGACGCACCGCGTGCCGTCCTTCTCGCTAGCTGCGTCTTCCGCTCGAGTACCTGTGTTCCTAAGCCCCTGCACACTTAGACACAAGGTTAAAACACACAGGACCTAACTTGACTTGTTGATCACACCAAAATAACCTTGGGGTTCCAACAATCTCCCCTTTTTGATGTGATCAACCCAAGTTAAGCTAGGGTCAAAATAGACATGAAAATTAAAAATTTATCTTGCAATAACGTGCAACAAGATAGAAAAATTAAATTTCAAAAAATTTTAATTTTCAATTTCTACCTCCCCTAGACTTATACTTTTTCTTCTCCCCCTTTGATCACATAAAAAATTAGGTTTGCAAGAAAAATCTAAGGGTTGACACTTAGAAAAATTATAAAAATCTATTTCAATGATTTTCTGGAAAATATTTCCAAGTCAAGGAAAAAATTCTAAGTCAAAAATGACTTTTAAAAAATTTCTAAGTTTTCGCCAAAAAAAATCTTTCTAAGTCCAAAGCTTTATGCAAGAAAATTTAAGAAAATTGCTAACATTAAAATAAATTTTCTATGCATTTATTTATTTATATATTTTATTCTAATGCTTTTATCATAAAGTTTTAAATTTTCATTTTAATATATCATAACTTCTTAAATCACATTTTTTCATATTTAAAGCAACAAATATTAAACATGTAACAAATTGTATCATGTTAATTTCTATTAATAGTTTGTCGAGATATTTTAATCGACAAGTTATTTCTTTTGACTTTATAGACTTTATTTCACAAAATTCTTTCGATAACATAATTTGTAATTCAAAAGAATATTCAAAGAAAATTTTCGACAATATTTCTAACTTGCAAAATTCTTTTATCAAAATATTTTGTAATTCGTAAGAATCTTTCGTCGAAACATTTTGCAATTTGAAGAATTCTTTCGATAATATTTCTAATTTGCATAATTCTCTCGAAAAAATGTTTTGTAATTCACAAAAGTCTTTCGGCAAAATTTCTAACTTGCAAAATTTTTTTGTCAAAATATTTTTTAATTTGTAAAATTCTTTCAAAATGATTGGTAAACCGAAGCACTCTTTCGATAATTCAATTTTTAAATCGTAAAAATTTTCAGGCGATTTTTCTATTGAATTAACCAGTTGTTCAGAGGGTAAAGGCCATACCTTATTTACCTCATCGGTTGTTGGTTCTCCCCCTGTTGAATTACTTTCTTCTGAAGATTCTCCCCCTTCATCGATGTTCATTGAAGAAGGGCTTTCTGTGTCCTTGGGATGAACTTTGGCAGTTTCGCCAGTTTCTTCATTCTCGGACTGTTCTATCGGCGGCTTGGTGTCCATTGAATTGTCGGCTTCCAAAGGTTCTTCGTAGAGCTTTAAGAACTTCTCCCAAAGTTCTTTTGCGCTTTTGTATTCTCCGACTCTGTAGATATCTTCATTTGGTATTACGGTTAGAATGTGAAATTCTGCCCGACCGTTTGCCATTGACTCGTCACGTTGCTTCTTGTTCCAGAGGCATATCTCGAGTTCTTCTCCATTCGCGTTCTTCGGTTCTTCATAACCAAATTTCATTATTGAAAAAATACCCGAATCAGAGTTTAGATATACCTCCATTTGTTGCTTCCATAAAGGGAACTCCCCCTCGAATGTTGGTGGGTAGTCGCTAGCTCCGACCATCGTTTTGTTGCTTCAGATGACGGTTAGTCCTTCTGAGGCGTCTCGGCTCTGATACCACTTGTTGGACCGTTGCGGCCGGCTAAGAGGAGGTTGTTGGATAGCCCTATAAAATAAAAACAAACAACCCTTCCTCGAACTCTTTAAGCTAACACTTGCATAAGAATATCAAAGAAATAAAACATAAAGGAAGAGGCACGAGTGTTTACTTGGTTACAACCGATGTAGTTGTTAATCCAAGGAAGTTAAAGCACTAAAAACTCCTTCAGGTGGAGAAGCCTCTTACAACGTTTAGGCACAGAAAATAGAAGCTCAACTACAACTAGAAGCGCACAAGCGTTGGAATTACAAGTTCTGAGTTTGTTCAAAAGCTTCTGGACCAAGGCTATATTTATAGCCTTGGTCAGGGGCGGCTGAAAGGCTTCCGGGCGCCCTGGGGGGGATAAAACTTTATCCCCCAACGTTCAGAACGCGAATGACGCGTTCTGGTCAAATATGCTGGTCCGGGCACCCCGGACTGCTCCGGGCGCCCGGAATGGTTCTGGGCACCCCAGAGCAAAAAGTCAACAGCGGTTGACATTTTGTCCGGGACCTCTTCTCCGGTTCAGTCCCGCCTCGGTCCGGGTCTTCTGCTCCGGATCCGCTCGCTTGGGTGATCTCTGTCATCCGGAATAGGGCTCACCCGAACCCAACTTCCGGTCTTCTCGAGCAGCCTTCCGCTCCGGCTTCTCGTCCCTCGGAATCGCCGCGCGTTTCCTTCTCGTCCACCAGCGTACTCATCCGCAGTCTTCGTCCCTCGGTCGCACCCCGTGCAAACCTTCTCACTAACAGCGTTTCTTGCTCCCCGAGCAATCTTCCGCTTCAGCTTTCGTCCCTCGGAACCACCGCACGCTTCCTTCTCGTCCGCCGGTGTACTCTTCTGCAGCACCTCGTCCCTCGGACGCACTGCGTGCCGTCCTTCTCGCTAGTTGCGTCTTCCGCTCGAGTACCTGTGTTCCTAAGCTCCTGCACACTTAGACACAAGGTTAAAACACACAGGACCTAACTTAACTTGTTGATCACACCAAAATAACCTTGGGGTTCCAACAGAGAGAATGCGCATGATTAAAGGGCATGGCCAAACGTGTTTTACATTAATGGCAGAGAATTGAACGGTTTTCGAGAAATTATGGTGATGCTAACGACAATTAAAAGGCACTACGTAAGGAGAAGCAGTCAGAGTAGAGATTGAGGGGAAATTAGAAAAATGGCTAAGTGTTGTCCATAATAGAGTAGAACGGTGGTTATAAACCCATGTATGACAAACATCAAAGTCAAGCAGCGACTATAAACTCTAGCACAACGAACATCACAGTCGAGCGGTGACTATAAATCCTTGTGCAATGAATATCACAGTCGAGTGGCAGCTCTAAACCCTAATACATCCGATCGGGATAAAGGAGGTCCAGAACATGCTAACTGTCTAGTTAGTCGGACTTGTAGCCTCCTTCGACTAGACTTGAGAGGAAGACTTGTGATACAACGATGAAGAGGAACCCCACCAAAGATAAGTCAATGCAAGGAAGACCAACTGATGTGGAGGTCAAAGTCAAGGAAGACAAAGAGACGACGTCTACAGATCTAACGAGATCGATCGAACGTACTTGTTATGGCCGGATGGATGGCATGTCGGATCGGGCGAGCAAGGCCAAGCGGACAACATAAGGTTATGAGACAAACAGATAGTACATCCCCTGGCCGCCGACCCGACCGAGCGGGCGGCATGACCGTTCGGGGGAGAGGCATGTCCTATAAGTAAATCGTACTTTAAAAACTTTCAGCATGTCACATCAAATATTTGAATGTTCGCTTATGGAAGTGTGTTAGAAATACTTTTTGACCTGTCTTTTCATACAACACATTAGAAAATGTGCGCATGCTTTGAGATGTGTGCGCAAACATTACAGTGACACTATAAAAAGGGGTTACCATTTACATACGGAGGTATGCACAACTTTATTTTCCTACACACTATTTGCTACAGCATTCTTACTATTCTCTACACTGCCGGAAACTGATTTGAGTGTCGGAGGGCCAACGCCGAGAACTTTTTCCCGGCTCGGCACTAACACCTCTTGTGTTGTAAGACTACGTGGAGTCTTCACCTCGTTAACCTTCTAGCCACATCCCCAGCTTACCATATTTTTTATTTTCAGACAGTATCAATGTCTTTTGGTTGCCTTATTCAATTTTATCAAATCTCCATGGACATGCCAAGCCATCCATATGTAACACCAACCTCGAGCCAAGTCATCTAGCACATCAACTTGGCCGTGTCGTGATCCATTCACTACAAGAAAACAAGGCTTCAGAGACAGATTTCTAAAACGAAATTAAAATCTGTTTCAAAGTTTAGTAAATCAGAGACATATTTTCTACAGAATTACTAATCCGTTTTAATTAAATAAAATCTAATATATAAAAATAAATTTGAAATAGAATTTAAAATGAATTTGAGACAAAATTATCAATAAATTTTATAAACAAAAATAAATACAGATTCTAAATGAATATTTGAAATAGAAATAAAATCTATTTCAGATTTTTATAAATCAATGATTGATTTTCTATTGAATCACTAATTGTTTTACTTTAATAAAATATAATATAAAAAATAGAACCAGAATTTAAAACCAATTGAAGACAAATAAAATATAAATTTTTATTAAAATAATAAATATGGATTATAAATAGAATTTGAAACCATATTTCTATAAAAAAATTATTTAAAATTTAACGAAGATAAATTTATTTTATTTTTAAAAATATAATGTATAAAATGAAATTTGAGATGAAATATGAAATAGATTTGAAATAAAATTATATATATATATTTTTTAAAAAATATTAAGTATAAATAGATTTTTAAAAAAATGTTAAAAATATCATTTAAAATATAAACAATTGAAATAAAAAATTAGTTTCTAAACTACTAAAATTTGTGATGAAATAAACTGGGATTTATAAATTTATCTCATTATTCACAAATATTTAAAAACTATTTTTTCTCTAAAATTTATTAGCCCGTATTATTATTTTTCTTAATATGTTTTTTTTTGTCTGAGCCCTCTTTGTAACCTAAATCAACCCTTCCCTTTCTTTCTCTAGTCGTAGCAATTTCGCCATTCTTGGGGATTTCCTCGCTCGACCGCATCTTGCTGGTGCGAGGTCGCCCACCTCTTGCAGTCGCGAGGTTGCCGCGGTTGCACTTGGCCGCCTATGGTTGCGAGGTCACTGTGGTTTCCATCAATGCCCTCTCGGCTTGCTTTTATTAATGGCGAACGCAGAAGCCATGTAGCCGCCTGGTAAAATCGAGAAGTAAAATAAAGAGACACCTCCATTCAGTATGCGTCTCCTCCTCCTCCTGCCATTTCGATCTCTCTGTTTTGCTCTAACTTTTTTTCTTCTTTTTCTCTCATACAAGTTTTTGTCAATCGAACCGTACCGGAGATGGCGAGTAACTGGAGGTTGAGGCTATTTCTGACGATCAAGAAGGTGTTTGTGTTCGGGATCGGCAAGAGGACTGTGACCACAGAGGCCTGCAAGTCATTTGAGGAATCACAGGTCGATAATTATTTCCCAACAATATTTTTCTTCTTCTTCTTCTTTAATTTGCTTATATATATGATATATCTTGATGTTGCAGAAGGAGATCACCAAGGAGTTTGAGGAGAGGAAGATTGAACTCGAAGCTAAGGCTCTAGAGATCTATCAGGCCTCAGACGCTGATATCTGTTAGTGTGCACTTATATGTCAAGACACTCCTTAGGTATTTTGTGGATAATTATTTAATAAAGGCAAGTATTTATCATTGATTATTTACTTTTCTGTACGTATATAATTAATGATAAAGTCCCGCAGATTAATGGGTATATTAATATGAAAATAGTCCTTGATCGGGCAGATATCTAGAGGGGACATGGATATCTAGATCAACGCTGAGTATGACTAGGTCGAGATAGACCTAGGGATGTATATCCAATTTGTACTTGGGGGTACCTTGAGTTTAGAGGTACACTGGACACAACTCGCTCAAGAGGAAACCACATATTAAGCATCATTGGTTATTCCTCTTATGAACGAGTGTAACTGATCTTTTGACTTGAGACCTTCATTTATTCTATGCGTGGAGTTATGTTCTTTGACGCCATTAAAAGCAGTCTTTAATCAGATTGTGATTAATACGGTATTTGGGTGTATGACAAAACGTAGAGAGAACAGTGTTGAGTCAATAGAGGATTCATCGCTCTCTTGGATTAGGAGTTAACATCCTGGCCGCTTGATAGAGATATTAGTGACTCAAAATCCATGACCATGGGAGGAATGATTTATCATTCAAGAGGAGTCTATTATATATTGGAAATCAAGTAAAATAATTAATTTGGTAATGCTGCAAAATGTACCGAAATAATTGGGATGTAGGGTTTAGATGAAGAGATTAAATTACACAGTAATCGGTTCATAGTGGTTTACAGTTTATGACTAATATTAATTTTATCGCATTGGGTGGCTAAAAACTGTTGCTAGACGGTTAACTTAGTCTGTGTATGGATTTACACTGCCTTCGTGTATAAAACCTAGAGGGTTACACGCATAGCACGTAGACATGAACAATGGTATCGGAAGCTAGTCGAGATCAAGATCAAATATGAATTTATTTGATACAAAGAAGAGAGAATTCGAATAGTCATAATCATGATGATTAATGGAGAATTCGAAGAGTTATCATAATGATAATTAATGAAGAATTTGAAAAGTTATCATAATGAAGGATAAATGAAGAATTTATGGAGCCTATAACTCTTCATCTTCCTAATTAATGAAGATTATAAATGATGAATTTATTGAGAACTTAACTCTTCGTATTCCTTGGAGGCTATAAGTAGTCATCCTCGGAAAGATGCAAAGATGAATTATTCTCTCCGAGTTTCCCTCGTCAACTTCTTCTTCGTTCGAAAGAGATCGTAGTACTTCCAAGGCTTTGTCAATCCAAGAGGCTAGCACCTAACAGATCGTGTCAAGTTCGTGATCTAGTGCGCGTGGATACCGCTAGAGGAGTCACACGTGAGGCTCTTATCTATCTGTGATATTATTCACACCTATCGAGAACTCGAGGTATGTTTTTATATAATTTTGTGTAAAACTATATGTACCACGAAAGATCCATGATTCATTATATGTCTTCCGCTGCGCTCCGAACCTAACAATATCAAGGTCTGCATTACTTGGCAAAGTTAAATTTGATCGGAATTCCATAAAGAACAAGGTCTGTGGCTTCCTGGTATACCTTAGTATGTTGTATTGCCTCGGGACATATCTTGTTATGTTCCCTTGTATCGTTGCATGAACATTACAGTGGTGATATAAATGCTTCTCTCTTATTGTCTGATATTGACTGCATTACATGATTCATCTATAACTTATGGCTAATGTTTAGTTCTGCTTCATATTACTTGAATCAATCATTGCAGGTATGTTGTTGAAAAATTTGTCCATAACAATGTGATTTCTTAATCAAGAAACTACTTTCATAAAATAAAAGGCGGCTGACATTCCGTGTTGAATCTTTAAATTGGTTTAGTGGTTCCTCTCCTATCAAGGCTAGACAATTGCAATGCAAGGTAAATACTAAATGATGTCTTTTAAACTTGTTAAATTGCTTTACTGAGATACAATATATCCATGATTTTAAATTTTGTAAATTGTATTAGTATCAAGGTCGATGACTTGGTCGGTATTCCATATGTAATTTCATATATTTTGATTGGAAAATCTTAGTGAATAAGATAGTAGTTTTCTAAACTTGGTTTTTAAGAATCTGGTGACTCATTGCTATTGTGAAATATCTATCAAAGTAATTTATATATGCTTGGTTCAAAATTCAAACTCCAAGAGTTTCTTTTTCTAGTGTAAATATAATTGGCAAAAGAAATTTATTATTTAGTCTGATATGATCTCGTTTTTATGAGTGTAGCATTTCAAGACGACCAGAAAACAATGGTGAAGAAAGTTTGGTTGTGCATCAATCGACCAGGGTGTAGCTGTTGGAAAAGTTGTAGCTTTCTACTAAAATTAAGTGTATGCATGTTCATGAGTTATTTTGGACTCTCCGGATGAAAAGTGCTTCCCCTTTTGTTGAGGTGCTTTGAAGATTGTAAGGATGGCAGATAAGTCAAGACTTTGAAAATCAATTAGGATAATGAACTTGATATCAATTAAAAATATAATCGGTTGATCAGAATGTTGTTGATGACATATTTGTGAGAATATAAGAATTATGACCTAGACTCAAGTATAGATTATGATTATCTTATTTATTTCTCTCCTAGGTTGTGGTCCAAATCTCAATGGAGATAATATAAATTTGTACTGTTGGTAAGTTGTCATTTTTTTTCTGATATAGGTTATTTCATTGCATGCTTATTTTTATATTTATTAAACTTACTCATTTCATATTTTTATTTTTCTAGATTGTCTCAACAAACTTGGTTCGTTCATTAATCCGTATGAAGTAATTCATCTCATGGAGTTTGAGACAAAGGAGGGCAAAGGGAAGAAATCATAGACATGCATGCTACTAGCAATCGGATAGATGAAGAAATTATTGAAAGTAAAGTATTGAACTTCTTATCACAGAAAATAGATAGAGGGAAGAAAAGTTTATCAAATAAGGTAGGCAAAGCAAAGAAAAGGAGAAGGTTTGTAAAATGATTCAAAAGGTAAAATATTCAAATCATTTATATCTTGGAGGATCTGATCCTTGTGATCATGAGATTAGAATACTTAAGGTGAGATTTAAAAATTTTATACATTTGCTTAGATGATGTAAATATTTATTTATCCCAATGTTAATTATACTTTTGAATTAGAAATTAGTTATTTTAAATATTTATTTGAAATGTGTGTGTTTCTTGTAGTAGATAAGAATATAGAAATATAATATAATTAAAAATAGCAATAAATTTAAAAATAAAATTATATATAGATTTATAAATATAATTATAAACGGATTTATAATCAAATTAAAATTATTTTTTATATGTTATTTAAAACGGATTAATGACAGATTTTAAAAAAAAATTTAGAGACAGATTTTGTATTTGAAATTAAGGCTTTCAATAACGGATTTTAGACACGGAATATTCGTCTCAAACTTTTTTTAGAAACGGAAAAGTAACATCTATTTTTCTCAAAAGTCATACAATTCTCTCTAAAAAAAATTAATGCATGTATTGATCAGTTAGACAAATTATTCAATAACAATCATCTGTAAACATAACTAATTTTGTGCATGAATGAATTTTATGTGATTTAACAATGTACATGTAGATGAATGTAATATAAGTAACAATATAATAATATGAACATATAATGAAAGAGCAAATTGATAAATAAGGCAAGGCAACGTATATCAATATTTCTTGAATTACATGTAACTGTGAAACTAAAAATAAGGTACGTAGTTCAATGCACAAAACTCTTCACAAAAAAAAAAAAAATGTCGAACCGCAATCTATTATAAGTAGTCTTACATTGTACCACAAAGTAACAACATTATAGCGAAATTACCTATAAAAATAAATTTGACAATATTAATGCAATCCAATAATTAATTACTCCCATGCATCCTAATCAATTTAGCATTAGCATTTAGCATGGGCGAAGAGAATTTGTATAGGTTATGAATCTGGTATAGTATTCTCTTTTCTTCGTCGTCAATTCGATAAACTGCTTCCACTTGAAGGAGTAAACATATGCACTATTGCGGGCGTCTAAATATAGAAGCATTCCGTTCATCGGTCCACCGTCGTGAAGGATGAAATACTTTATTGCTTTTCCATGTCGCCGGAGATCGACTACCACCTCATTGAACTTAACCCACATCGATCCCTTCGACCACCTCCACAATGTAAATTTGCAGGAGCGTCTATCGTAATGCACCAGGCACAACCATGGTCTATTTCCCGCCTCCTCCCAAACCGCCACGTTGATCTCGCCCCCCTGCGAGACGGAGTCAGGCGGCGGCAAGAAGTTGACGTGCCTCGTGGAGGTGTCGATGGCGGCGACGCGAGATGAAGAGCTGAAGGAGACGAAGAGGGAGCCCTCAAACACCACTAGATTTTTCAGATTTAGGTAGGGCGATCCCAAGTCGATCTGTCGGTCGTCGACGGTCCAGTCTCCGGCGGCCGAGTCGTAGAGGCAGAGCTGGTACAGGCTGGACGATACACTCGATCTCATGGGCTTTAGGTACACAAGTTGGTATTTACACTTGAGGTGGTCGTCGTTGTCGAGGAAATTCACAGCCAAGCCATTGTACCACGACAGCGGGCAGCCTTTTTCCGGTGGGGCAGGGAGCATCCTCCTTTCTCTGCAGGTGGGGTTCAAGACCAATAAATTAGCGTAGCTGTAGTAACGGAAGAAGAGGAGGCCACGAGAGGAAGCAAGGAAGAAGGCAACGGTGCGGAGAACATTGAGGTGCGCGTAAAAGGACGGTGGCAGGCCCGCTGCATTGTCTAGCGGGAAGAAGTCCAATTGCTGGTCGAAGGGAGCGACGATGAAGACGCCGGAGGCGGAGAGGTGGTGTTGAGATTGCAGCAGGCGGAAGCGGCGGTCGGCGGCGAGGCGGCGGAAAGGCCTGGAGAGGAGTTGGAGTTGCAGGATCATCTTGGCGGGAAGGTAGGAGAAGATCTCGAGCAAGAGATCGTAGGGAAGGAAGTACTGATCACATGCATCTTCCTCCCTTTCCTCTTTCTCAACGGCAACGATATCGGTATCCATGAGAAGATCACCTCTAACCTATCCCTTACAGGACTTGAACCGATAAGTGGAGCGGAAGCGCAACGCGGCAGCCGGCAGAAAGGAATTTGCGTGACCGTTTAATCCGAGTGCAAGACAAGACGATTGGTGCGGAGCGTCTCCTTCTCCTAGCTAAAGCAACCCTCAGAGGAGCGTCTAAAGTGAATTTCTCTTTGGCTCGGCAGAGGAAGGCTCGGAAAGAAAAGGGAACGAAGGGAGGGGCGGAGCGGAAGAGCACGCAGACGTAATGGAAAGAAGTTCAGGAAAGAGGAAAGAGTCAGAGCATGATTGGTGAGGCGGGTTGGATATCATGTATGCATATATATATAGTTTTTTTTCTTTGAATTTTAAATGGAAATTTTTATTCTTAGAAACATTGATAGACTTTGTCTTTTCCGTATATACTTTTTCTCCCCATAAATGTCACAATTTCCTTTTTTTCATATTCCCTTTCTAAATTATTTTTTTTAAAAAAAAATCGATTGAAGTAAAAAAATAAGTTTCTTAAAAAGTAAAACTTCTATATACAAATAAAATTAAATTAATACTAAAGGATTATCTTTTATATTTTAAGGTACGCAACAAATTAATACAAAAATAAGAAAACTAATACAGATTGAAAATTTTAAATATAAATAAAATACATATAAAGTTAAAATTGATAATATTAAATGCAATTCGATACTATAATACGACCTAAATTATAATTAATTTCAATAAAATAGAAATTCTCTTTCATCGATGAAAGCATGCACTTTTTTCCATGTCGGTGAACTTAATCTAAATCAATCCCTTTGATGACTATAGATTTTAAAACACTTGGGCAAAGGTATATATTTACGGCTCTTTCCAAAGAAAGACAATTGGTTCATGTCCATAACCTTGTCCCTTTTTCTGAACAAAGGATATGAGTGAACTAGAATTACATTCGAAAGCGCCTCCGATAATTTGTCCTAGTGTCAATAAGGAGAAAGTAAATCACGGTACGATTACTATCCTTTGAAATAGCGACTAACACATAAAGGAAGCATTTACTTCGACTTTGCCGAGATTCGAACCCCAGACCTCATGATGACAACACCTTATATGCTAGCCACTAGACCATCTCGAGGGACCCATAAAAAAAATAAAAGAGAATTATCAAAATTGATCGGATCAAATTACCAAATTAAATCATATTAGTATTTGGATTATTCTAATAATTTTGTTATAATTATCAGAATAATTCTCAGAATCATTCTTAGAATGATTCCGTTATTTATTAATTGGTCAATTAGCTAAGTACTTTTTGAACATTATATATTGTATTATCCTTAGGACAAATATCAATGAACAATAGATTTTATTGCTCTCATATTATTTCTTGTTCTCTCCCTATTATTCTTCTTAGAGCATCCACATCAGATACTCTATTCGAATATTTTACCTTAAATTTTGGATAAAGTAGCTAAAAATTCTTTGCATCAGCTACCCTATCGATTCCCAAAATTATGCATTTATGAATAGTACTTCTCTAAATTTAGGGAATGGATTCCATTCTCTAAACATTATAGAGGAGAGAGAAGAAATAGGGAAGTTGATATATGATGTATTAAAAAGTGGATATCCAAATTTAATAAAGTAACTTTTTTACCCTAAATTATGCATTTTGGATAGGGAAGCTTATGTGGATGATCTTACATGGTATTAGAGTCATCTCTTTTTTATCTTCCCTCAATTTCTTGAGGCGGAGATCTAATAAAAGGCGAACTCTTTTTTTAATTTTTCCCTCGGGCCTCTTCTTCTCTACTACGTGTTTTAATTTTCTTATTCTTCTCTATTTTCCAGAACAAACAAAAAATACTTATTTTCTTTTGCCGTCAACCCCTTTGCTTCTCTTTCCTCTTCCTTAATCTCTGTTTTTTCCGTCTCCGTGGGTTTTCTCCACTGTCATCGGACAAGTTATTTTTTACTTTAGATGTCAAATACTCGACAACATCAAAGAGATCAAAAGCAAAGTTAAGACCGATGTTGGGTAAAATGTCTACATGACGAATTTATAATAATTTGCAGCATGGTTATCGTTGCTTGCATATACCAATAGGACGAATTTATATTCAAAGTCTTAATTAATTTGATTAAAATCTTGGTTAACTTTATTATCTAGAAGGCTTAAATTCAATTTTATTATTTGAATTTGTAATTTTAATATTTGATCCTGTCTAAAATCGAGTAAGATGACGTACTGGACAAGTGACTCTGGTGTTAATTGTGAGAAGATTATGAGTTGGAACTAGAAGGCACGTCGAACGATATTGCGTGTCAAAAAAGATAGTAAAAGAAAGAAAACGTCAACAATCAGTCCAGGGAAGATCCCCGACACAGACATTCCGACATTCAAGTCAAACAAATGGCCAAGAGGAAAAAGGAACGTAATGAAAAGTAGAAATCCGAATGTCTTAGGTTGCTTATCTTATTTTTTGCATACCTTCACTAGTAGATAGAGATCACCTCTTATATACTATTACTTTTACTCTCAACACGAATCTCAATGTATTACCTAAAAAGGAAACCATTTTAACATTTTTTACACCTTTAAAAAAATAGATCCGTAATTTATATAGTAAAAACTTTTCTCATAAAGAATGCAAAGGAAATATTCCTTTATATTTCTCTGACAACCGTTACACAAAAACCAAAAGAGAAAATTGACCCATCATCAATATGTTTTGTTGGTAAACCGACCGAGTACCCTTTATATATAGCCCGATCAGATCTCTTTTGCATACGCAGTCTGGTCAAATTAAGGAATGATGTCACTCTCGAGGGCTCGGCTTCCACTCAGCCTATTCACTTGACCCAAGAGTCTGGTTCGATCGGGCCACATGCCTAGCATGTCCGATTAGACCTACGGTCTGATTGATTAGATCACTCGACATAGACACTTGACTCATCTTAAAAGGTACTAATGCAACACAATCTTTCATCGGTCCTAAGGAACTCAAGATTCTATCGGACCAGCACTTCGTCCTTCTAGACCACTCGTATCAATAAGGTAAGTAGCTCAATGCACAAAACTCTTCAAAAAAAAAAAAAATATGTCGAACCACATTCTATTTTAAGTGGTCTTACATTGTACCACAAAGTAACAATATTATAGCGAAATAACCTATAAAAATAAATTTGACAATATTAACGCAATCCAATAATTAATTACTTCCATCATAAGCAATTTAGCATTAGCATGGGCGAAGAGAATTTGTATAGGTTATGAATTTACTATAGTATTCTCTTTTCTTCTTCGTCTTCAATTCGATAAATTGCTGCCACTTGAAGGAGTAAGCATATGCACTATTGCGGGCGTCGAAAAATAGAAGCATTCCGTTCATCGCTCCACCGTCGTGAAGGATGAAATACTTTATTGCTTTTCCATGTCGCCGGCGATCGACTACCACCTCATTGAACTTAACCCACATCGATCCCTTCGACCACCTCCACAATGTAAATTTGCAGGAGCGTCTATCGTAATGCACCAGGCACAACCATGGTCTATTTCCCGCCTCCTCCCAAACCGCCACGTTGATCTCGTCCCCCTGCGAGACGGAGTCAGGCGGCGGCAAGAAGTTGACGTGCCTCGTGGAGGTGTCGATGGCGGCGACGCGAGATGAAGAGCTGAAGGAGACGAAGAGGGAGCCCTCAAACACCACTAGATTTTTCAGATTTAGGTAGGGCGATCCCAAGTCGACCTGTCGGTCGTCGACGGTCCAGTCTCCGGCGGCCGAGTCGTAGAGGCAGAGCTGGTACAGGCTGGACGATACACTCGATGATCTCATGGGCTTTAGGTACACAAGTTGGTATTTACACTTGAGGTGGTCGTCGTTGTCGAGGAAATTCACAGCCAAGCCATTGTACCCCGACAGCGGGCAGCCTTTTTCCGGTGGGAAGAAGTCCAATTGCTGGTCGAAGGGAGCGACGATGAAGACGCCGGAGGCGGCGAGGTGGCGTTGAGATTGCAGCAGGCGGAAACGGCGGTCGGCGGCGAGGCGACGGAAAGGCCTGGAGAGGAGTTGGAGTTGCAGGATCATCTTGGCCGGAAGGTAGGAGAAGATCTCGAGCAAAAGATCGTAGGGAAGGAAATCCTGATCACATGCATCTTCCTCCCTTTCCTCTTTCTCGACGGCAACGATATCGGTATCCATGAGGAGATCAGTCATGGATAACATGTATACATATATATATATTTTCTTTGGATTTTAAATGGAAATTTTTATTCTAAAATGTCTTTTACATATATACTTTTTGTATCCATAACTGTCACAATTTCCTTTTCTTTTTTCCTCATATTTTCCCCTTCTAAATTAAATTTTTAAAAATAATTTTGGATTGAAGTCAAAAAAAAAAAAAAAATCTTACAAAGTAAATAATTTCTATATACAAATAAAATTAAATTAATGCTAAAGGATTATATTTTAAGGTACATAACAAATTAACTAATACAGATTTAAATTTTTTTATATAAATAAAATACATATAAATTTAAAATTGATAATATTAAATTCAATTCAATAATATAATTAGACCTAAATTATAATTAACTTAAATTAAATAGAAATCCTCCTTCCTCATCTCTGTTTTTAACTTCCATATGACTTAAGCTTGAAGCAATTATAATAATTAACATACTAATTTGTATATTTATTTATTTAAAGAATGTAATGGTTTAATTTGGATTTTAGCAATTTGTATATGTTCAGATTGAGACTAAATAGCGAAACAAAATTGATATTTTTCTTAATTTATTTGGTTGGATTTGCTTTACTAGCAATAATAACAGAGGGAAAAAAATATATTTTTCATATTTAATTATCAATTCATTATTTGATATATACACATAATTATTTGGAAAATTAAGATTTTAATGATTTTAGGTGTATTACTATATATATATATATATATATATATATATATATATATATATAACATTTTAACATCTTATAAAAGGTATAAATTGTAAAGATGTTGAATTATGAAACTTTTATTCCATTAATAATTAAATTATATGAGATCAAAATTTTATTTTGATTTGGAATCAAATCAATTGAATGGAAATTTTATATTTTTTAAAAATTGATAAAAACAAAAAAATTAAAATTTTCCCCTGTAAACGTCAAGATTCCCTTCATCAAAAGTCCAAAGTAAGCCTTTATAAAATAAAATTTTAAAAATATAAAAAATTAACTTCAACTTAGACACTAATTCTGGATTAAGATCAGAAAATAATTTCTATATATGAAAAAAAAATCAAATTAATGTTTAAAAAAAAATTAAGGTACAATATAAATAAAAGAAATATAATCTTTTTAATGGTGAAACTATTCCGACAATTACTTCCTTGCTAATCACTTATTTTAGCATGGCTGAAGATAATTTGTTTGGGCGATGATGTTCTGGAGGGAATAGGTCTATGTTTGATCGTCTCCGTTGAACAATAGAAGCATTCCATTCATCGATGAAAGCATGCACTTTTTTCCATGTCAGTGTTCAACGGCCACCTCTGAGAAGTTAATCTAGCTAAATCAATCCCTTTGATCACTTCCTATCCGAAAACACTTGTGCAAAGGTATATATGTTCGCGGCTCTTTCCAAAGAAAGACAATTGGTTCAATATAATGTCCATAACCTTTTTCCTTTCTCTGAACAAACGATATGAATGAACAAGAATTACAGTCGAAGAAGGGATGCACAAGAGTTTTTGCTTCTTCTTGAGGGAACTGCATTCATTTCTGCAGTAAGTTGAGATTCCATACGAGGATGTTTTCGCTCTCTACATGTTCAACAGATGGCTTTTCGACACAATTTCTCGTGTGATAGAGAGGATCAAAGTATCCTTAACCATTTTGTATGCTCATGCTATTCCAAGTGCATTTGACAAATCCTTTGTTCCACGATTCCATGCTTGTTCAAGATGGCATGTACATATGGATTTGAATCCAAAAAACTTCAGTATCTTATGTAGAAATGTCTGTTAAAACTTCTAGCATCTCGTATATCTCTTCGACTTGAGGATGTGACCTATTGCACCTGGTTCCTGATCTCCACCCAGTTCCAACATGAGACTTTATAAAAGAGATAAAAGAGAATTATCAGAATTGATCGGATCAAATCATCAAATCAAATCGAATTAGTATTTGAATTATTCTAATAATTCTGTTATAATTATTAGAATAATTCTGTTATTTATTAATTGGTCAATTGACCAAGTATTTTTTTACCATTATATATTGTATTGTCCTTAGGGTAAATATCAATGAACTATAGATTTTATTGTTCTCATATTAATTTTTACTCTCTCCTTATTCTTCCTCTTACTTGGTATCAGAGTCATATCTTTTTATCTTCCCTTAACTTCTTGAGGCGGAGATTCAATAAATGACGAATCCTTTTTTAATTTTTTCCCCTCATGCCTCTTCTTCTTTCCTACGTATTTTAATTTTCTTGTTCTTCTCTATTTTCTTCCGCCGCCAACTCCTTTGTTTCTCTTTCATCTTTCTTAATCTTTATGTTTCTCTTCTAAAAAAAAGTTTCCTTAACGATTCTGTCTCTGTGGTTTTTCTCCCATGGTCGCCGACTACAAGGTAGAAGCTCTTTTTTGTGACGTTGTCCAACAGTTGCCGTAGGACAAGTTATTTTTACTTTAGATGTCAAATACTCAACAACATCAAAGAGGCCAAAAGCAAAGTTCAGTCCGATGTCAGATTTGTCATATCGTTAGTCATACTGGAAAAATATGTCCTAAAAGACTTGATTGATCTCGAGTAAAATGTAAATTTATCTTGGAAATGGACATTTTGATATTCAATGTCCTAGACAATTTGACTCAAATTTCATTGGTGGTCCTACAATCTCAAGAAAACCATCTATTTCACAAGTATATCCTAAAGTCCTCTCATCTATGCCTACTTGTGGTAAAACCCAAGAGTTTTCATCTACTGATTGGTATATTGACAATAGAGCAACTCATCATGTCATATCAGATTATAATATCATTACAAACGTAATATCATATTATGGCTCAGAGACGGTTTAAGTAGGCGATGGTTCAGGTTTGCAAATTGTTAATCTTGGAAACACATATGTTCATTTATTTAATCGAACTTTTCACATGTGCAATGTCTTTCATGTTCCATCTACCATTAAAAATTTACTTTCTATACGTCAATTTTATCTTGATAATAATGTCATTTTTGAGTTTCATCATAATTATTATTTTATAAAGGATAGAAGAACAAATGCTATTATGTTTTATGGGAGAATTAAAAATGACCTCTACTATCTTCAGAGTTCTTCAATCAAAGCTTTTGTTGGTGAACGCACAAATAAACTAGCTTGGCATGCTCGACTTGGTCATCCTTCCCTTTGTATTGTTCAGTCAATCATCAATAGGTATGGTTTACCTACTTCTATTACATCCTCTCCATCTTATTCATGTAGGGCCTACATAGAATCTAAGAGTCATAAACTAGCTTTCTCTTCATCTGATCATGTTTCTAATTTTCCATTTGAAGTAATCTATTCTGATATTTGAGGTCCTGCACCTATTTTGTCTAATCAATGCTTTCAATATTATGTTACCTTCATTGATCATTTTAGTAAATATACTTGAGTCTATCATATGAAAAGGAAATCTGATTTATTTAATATATTCTATAATTTTCAAATTCAAGTTGAACGATATTTTAATCGTAAAATACTCTCTTTTCATTGTGATTGGGGAGGCGAATATCAAGCTCTCCATCGTCATCTTGTCTCTTGTGGAATTGTTCATCGAGTTTCATATCCTCACACTCCAGAACAAAATGGCTCTGTTGAGAGAAAACATAGACATATAGTTGAAACTGCTTTAGCTCTTCTTCATCATGCATTAGTTTCGCGTAAATTTTGGGATGCAGCTGTTAGTACTGCAGTATATCTTATAAATCGACTTCCTACTCCATTGCTCAATTATAAGTGTCCTTTTGAAAAACTTTATAATCAAACCCCTGATTATACTTTGAATTTTTTGTTGCACATGTTATCCATAGTTACGTCCTTATTCTAAACACAAACTTGACTCTCGTTCACTACAATGTGTTTTTCTTGGTTATAACAATTTGCACCATGGTTATCGTTGCTTGCATATACCAACAGGACGAATTTATATTTCACGACATGTTACTTTTGATGAGTCTTTATTCCTTTTTTCAGTAGTTTCTTCGATCTCTCCTCCAGATACAAGTGACACCTTCTTGATGTCACCTAATATTGTCAGAAGTGATGGCATCTTAGGTCCTGCTCCAGAACTCTCTAATAACTCCCCTATACCATCAAAATCACCTCAGGTTGCTGCTCCAATCTTGGAAGCCTCGCCGATCGAAAATAATATGCTCTCTAATTCTGGATCCTCGGATAATAAAAGTCCGTAATCTACATCACTATGTCAGCCTACTTACTCGTCGTCATCAACAAGTGATTTAGATGATAATGCTCCTCGTCGCACGCTTTCCGTTAGTGACATTTATGAACGTTGCCCACCAAATGCAACTCGATATCCCCTTCCACGAGCTCTAACGATCTCTTCAAAATCTATTGCACCAACTTGTTTTACATAAGCAAGCAAGGATCCAAACTGGCGTAATGCAATGACTACAGAATTTGAAGCGCTTCTTCGAAATAGAACATAGAGTCTAGTTCCGTGCACTCCCTCAATGAATGTTATGGGCTTTAAATGGATATTCTGTCTTAAGCATCGAGTTGCTGGTTCTCTTGAACGACACAAAGCTCGACTTATAGCTAAAGGATTTAATCAACAACCAAGTATTGACTTTAATGACACTTTTAGCCCAGTCATCAAAATTATATTTGTCAGACTATTATTATCAATACATGTTAGTTCTAATTGATCTGTACGACAATTGGACATTTCAAATGCGTTTCTCCATGGTCATCTTGAGGAAACTATATTTATGGAGCAACCACCTGAATTCATTCATCCACAATTTCCATCTCATGTTTGCCAACTTAAGAAATCCTTATATGGTCTTCGATAAGCTCCTCATGCATGGTTTCATCGACTATCTAATTGGTTACAAGCTCAAGGATTTTCTGGATCAAAGACTGACCCGTCTCTATTTCATAAATATAATGATGGATCTATAATATTTTTTTTCTTATTTATGTGGACGATATTCTGATAACTGGCAATGATCACAAGGGTATCACAACTTTATTAATGTTGGTTACTACCGTTCTGTTTCCCTTGTACAAAAATTTGTACAAGCACAGAACATAACCTAACTACCCATGTGCTCTACTGAAGTTAAACTTGGATTGCAAACGATTCTTAACATTATTAATCCAAGCTGCTCTTCAGAAGTTAAACTTGGATTGGAAACGATACTTAACATTTTTACTCCAAGTTTAACCGATGTGATCTTCCTAAGTTAAATCATATTATAGAAGTTGATTAAATATCTATTTCAAATATTGGCTTCCAGGTTAAACATGGCGAGACACTAAGTCTTCTTGGTTATGAGATCATCCACCACTTCCTAGACAAAAACTTTCAAAGAAATTGGATATTTAACTTCTTACAGTAATCTTAGGTTTAACTACAGAGACCACAATAGAAACACAAGATCAAAACGCAAAATCGAAATAAAAAACTGATAGCACGAAAACGAAACATAAAATCGCTAGTATCTTGTGTTGGTGTTTCAGAATCCATGCAAAGAAAATTAACTAATTAATTCGAAGCGGAAACCATTAATTAGTTATACCTTTCTTTGTAGCTAAAGACCTCTTGATCTTCTGTTGTATTCCTCTCCTCCTTTTGGACGTTGTGTGGACAACGATCTACCAATATGGAATCCACCCAAACCACTTTTTCTCCTCCAAGATTCTCGAGCCACCAAGGGATGCCAAAATAGGAAACTTTCTTCCTCTTCTTCTCCTCCAAGCAATCGGCCACCAAGTGCTTCTCTTCTTCTTCTTCTTCCTCTCCAAGCAACCGGCCACAAGGACTTTTCAATCCTTGATACCACTGACCCTAAGGAACCAAAAGAGGAGATAAGTGGGGCGGCGACCTAAGAGAAAGGGAGAAGGGAAGGAGCCGACCACACTAAGGAAAAGAGAGAAGGCTTAAGGTTATATGTGTTACATAAGGCACCCTCTCCTTTTCTTTTATAATCCTTGGTCATGGCAAAAAAAAGAAAGTTTTAAACAAAATTAAAACTTCATTATTTGTGGCCTCCCTTTTTAAAAAAGGAAATTTTAGCAACAATTAAAATATCTCTTTTCTAAATTTCCTATTGTACATGGCAATAAAGGAAAGTTTTAAAATTGATCTCTCTTTTAAAACATGTAGACAACTACAAAAAAGGAAAAATTAAATTTAAAACCTCTTTTTAAAATCATGATTACAAAAAAGGAAAGTTTTATCAAAATTAAAATTTCTTTTTTAAGCATTACAAATAAGAAAAGATTTTAACAAAATTAAAATATTTCTTTAATCCTTTGTAGATAGCTATAAAAGTAAAGATTTTAAAATTTTAAAACTATATGGATGGTTATAAAAGGAAAGTTTTTAACAAAATTAAAATATTTCTTTTAATCATTGTAGATAACTACAAAAAAGGAAAGATTTTAACAAAATAAAATCTCTCTTTTTACCATTGTAGATAATTACAAATAAGGAAAGATTTTAACAAAATTTTGTTTTAAAAACAAAACTTCCTTTTCCTTTTCTAGTGGTCGGCCCCTAGCTTGGGTACCAAGCTTGGCCGACCACCTCTTGGCTTTCAAGCCCATGCTTGGCCGACCCCCTTGCACCAAGCAAGGATGTGGCCGACCCATTACTTGGGTAAAAAGTGGACTTTATGTATACAAGGATTTATAGAGGCTACAACAAGGACCGAGAGGAGAAATTGATTTTAATCTCCTGATGAGCTTAAGCTTCCTGTGTTTGCCCCGAACACCCAACTCAAGTTCATCAATAATAATTCATATCAATAAAGAGTTATTATTGAACTACCGCACCAATTCCAAATTACATTATGGGCTCCTTCTTATTATGAGTGCATTAATCTCTCTGTGTTTAAGATATCGAATGTCCATTAATTAAATGAGTTACTGACACTCACTTAATTAACATTTAGCTCCAAGAGTAGTACCACTCAACTTCATTGTCATGCCGGACTAGGTCCACCTGCAGGGTTTACATGACAATCCTCATGAGCTCCTCAAGGGGACATCATCAACCTAGATTACTAGGACACAGTTTCCTTATATAATCAACAACACACCATATAAATAATATTATTTCCCAACTTATTGGGTCTATTAATTTAACGAACTAAATCTCACTCATTGATAAATTAAAGAAATAAATACTAAATATATGTGCTTGTTATTATATCAGGATTAAGAGCAAACACTTCCATAATAACAGAGGTCATGTTCTTTTATACAGTCAGTATAAAAAGAACATCCTCAAATGGTCCTGCTCAATATACTCAGAGTGTACTAGTGTAATTTTATAGTCAAAATAAACTATACCAAATTACACTATAACCATTCCAATGGTTTGTCCTTATCCATCTTATTTGTGAGCTATTTTTTATAATTTATAAGAAACTGATAACATGATCTTCTGTGTGATACCACACATCATGTTATCTACAATATAAATTAAATGGACAACTACATTTAACATAAATGTAGACATTTGACCAATGTGATTCTTATTTCAAAATAAATATTTACAAAAAGCTAGGCTCCCGTTAAATTTAAATGTGATTCTCAACGTCAAAGATCTCCCGTTAAATTTGTCGGGGGTAAAAGAGATAAAAGAGAATTACCAAAATTGACCGGATCAAATCACCAAATCAAATCAAATTAGTATTTGGATTATTCTAATAATTCTATTATAACTATTAGAATAATTTTATTATTTATTAATTGGTCAATTGACCAAGTACTTTTTGAACATTATATATTGTATTGTCCTTAGGACAAATATCAATGAACAATAAATTTTATTACTCTTATATTATTTCTTGCTCTCTCCCTATTATTCCTCTTACTCTTTACTCAACCCTCTACTCCTCATTATTATCTGCATTGTAGCCCTATCATCCCACATCCCCACCCCTAAATACCTATGTAGCACGGACAATTCAAAAAATATTTTTTTGGAGGTGTCGGACACGGACACGACACGCAAATACGCATGTTGGACATGACAAAAATCGTGTCGTTAACTTTTTACAAGTTTGACCAGTCAGACACGGCAAGGACACGAAATTCACACGTTTCCGGATACGTTTGGGCACAATTACAAAAAAAATAAAAATTTCGAGGATAAAATTGAAAAATAATAAAATTACGAGGACTACTTATTCAAATGAAAAAAGCCCTAAATTACTCTCCTCACTCCCGATTCCTTTTGTTAGAGTGTATACTAAAAGTCTAGCTTTTTGTAAACATTTATTTTATGAAATAAGAATCACATTTATGTTAAATATAGTTGTCCATATAATTTATATTGTAGATAACATGATGTTTGGTATGACACAAAAGATCATGTTATCAGTTCCTTATAAATTATACATAGTAGCTCACGACCAAAATAGAAATGGACAAACCATTGGAATGGTCGTAGTGTAATTTGGTATTAGCTTATCTTGACTATAAAATTACACTAGTACACTTAGAGTGTATTGAGTAGGATCATTTGAGGTTGTTCTTTTTATACTGATTGTATAAAAACAGAACCTCAGTTATTATGGAAGTGTGTACTCTTAATCTCGATATAACAACAAGTACGTATACTTAGTATTTATTTTTTTGACTTATCAATGTGTGAGATTTAGCTCGTTAAATCAAAAGGGCCGATATGTTGGAAAATAATATTATTTATATGGTGTGTTGTTGGTTATAGAAGGAAACTGTGTCATAGTGATCTAGGTTGATGATGTTCCCAAGATGAGTGTTGGGATCGTTCGTACTCGGCTAGAGAGGGGGGGTGTGAATAGCCGCCCCAAATTGTCGTATCTTTCTACAAAACGTGTTAGCGCAGCGGAAAATACAAAGAAACGAAAGAGAAGAAAACCAAACCTTAACACAAGGATGTAACGAGGTTCGGAGATTAGGGCTCCTACTCCTCGGCGTGTCCGTAAGGTGGACGAGTCCAGTCAATCCGTCGGTGGATGAGTCCCCGGAGAACCGGCTAATACAAACTCCTTCTGGGTGGAGAAACCTCGCCACAACACACTCTTGCAACAGCAAGTAAGGAGAGTACAGAAATACAAGGAAAGACAGCAAGAAATACAACAGTAGGAAAACTCTTGCTTGCCTTCTCTTCGACTGGAAGAAGCAGCAGCTCCAAGCGCCTACAACAGCAGGTGACCCAGCCAAAGGGAAGCTCACGCGAAGCTTCAACGCTTCAAGAACTCAGCAGAGCTCAGCAGCATAAAGAAGAAGAAGGTTCGGAGAAGTGTTCGTTCTTCTGTAGAGTCACTCGAACCCTTATAAAACCTGCGAACCTGCGAACCTGCAAGCCAAAAGGCCAGAAACACAGGAGCCAAAAATAGCCTAGCCGTTGTCTCTCAACGGCTAGGGCCAGACCGATCAGGCATCGCCCTGATCGGTCTGGAGCTATCCTGATCGGTCCGAGAGACCGATCAGGCCCCAGTCTGATCGGTCCCCGGACCGATCCCACCTCTCCTACAGAGAGGTGGCTGCGTCTCTGATCGGTCGTGGAGACCGATCAGCATGGTGCTGATCGGTCTCCAGACCGATCCATCTGTTCTACAGAAAAGCGCCCAACTTTCTGTGCGTACCCTGATCGGTCCCGGGGACCGATCAGGACTCATGCTGATCGGTCCCCAGACCGATCAGATGACCTGGATCGATCCAGCTCTTGGTTTTTGTCCAAATCAATTCCCACGCCTTCCACACCAATATCCGGTCAACCTTGACCTATTGGTATCTCATCCCTAGCATCTGGTCACTCTCTTGACCTGCTAGAATTCCTCGCCAAGTGTCCGGTCAATCCCTTTGACCTACTTGGACTTTCCTCAACACCAGATGTCCGATCATCCTTGATCTATCTGGATTTTCCCTTGCCCGGCTTCACTCACCAAGACTTTCCACCTGGCTTCACTCACCAGGATTTCCACACTGCCTAACATCCCAGTTAGGACTTTCTCACTGCCTGGCTTCACTCACCAGGACTTTCCAACTGCCTAACATCCCAGTTAGGACTTCCCACTGCCTGGCTTCACTCACCAGGACTTTCCACCTGCCTAACATCCCAGTTAGGTCTTTTCCTCGTGCCAAGCTCCCTGCTTGGACTTCTCCGTGCCAAGTCTCCATACTTGGACTTTTCCAGTGCCAAGTCTCCATACTTGGACTTTTCCCGTGCCAAGTCTCCACACTTGGACTTCTCGCGTGCCAAGCTCCCTGCTTGGACTTCTCCGTGCCAAGTCTCCATACTTAGACTTTTTCCCGAATCAGGTCAACCAGGTCAACCTTGACCTACGGTTGCACCAATAATCTCCCAAACATCTATTCTTGTCTCACATCAAGAATAGAACTCTCTCACGAGTGTCAAACATCAAAATACAACTCAACTAGATCAACCTTGACCTAAGGTTGCACCAACAATCTTCCTAAGTCAAATATCAAAATACAACTCGAGTCAGGTCAACTCGAGTCAGATCAACCAGGTCAACCTTGACCTAAGGTTGCACCAACAATGAGTTCATAAGGATTGTCATGTAAACCCTGCAGATGGACTTAGTCCGACATGACAATAAAGTTGAGTGGTACTATTCTTGGAACTAGACATTAATTGAGTGAGTGTCAGTAACTCATTTAATTAATGGACATTCGATATCTTAAATATAGGGAGATTAACACACTTATGATAAGAAGGAGCTCATAATGTAATTTGGGATTGGTGCGGTAGTTCAATAGTAGCTCTTTAGTGGTATGAGTTATTATTGATGAACTTGAGTAGGGTGTTCGGGGCGAACAAGGAAAATTCAAGATCATCGGGAGACCAAAACCAACTACTCCTCTCGGTCCCTATCGCAGCCTCTTATATAAAGCCTTATATCCACCCAAAACTTAGCCTTTTAGCCCATGCTAGGGGTCGGCCCCTATCCTTGCTTGGAGCCCAAGCAAGGGGCCGGCCAAGCCAAGCTTGGAGCTAGAGCTAAGGCCGGCCAAGCTTTGCTTGGTGCCCAAGCAAGGGGCCGGTCTGTAGGATCGAAAAGAATTTAGATATCTCCACAATGACATGATATTGTCCACTTTGGGCCTAAGCCCTCATGGTTTTGTTCTTGGGCTCTCCCCAAAAGGCCTCAAGCTAATGAAGATATTTTTTCTCTTATAAACTCATGATCTTCCCCATGTGTTTCCAATATGGGACTATGTTTGCAACCTTGCAACCCCAACAATCCCCCCCTCAAACAAAGGACCATAGGTTTCCCACGTCCGATCCTCGACCCACCAGGTCTTCCTGCCCCTCGGTCCACTCGACCTACTAGGACTTCCTTGCCTAGTCGCAACTAGGACTTCCTGCCTGGTGTTTGGTCCTCTTGATCCGAACATAAGAGCCCCCACTTTCTTTGTTCGAGGTCAATATTGTACCCACATGGCTCAATCAGACCATAGCTCTTGTGCACAGTCAGCGGTTAAACCTTCTGGCAGTCCGGGCTCTGATACCAATTATAGGATCGAAAAGAATTTAGATATCTCCACAATGACATGATATTATCCACTTTGGGCCTAAGCCCTCATGGTTTTGTTCTTGGGCTCTCCCCAAAAGGCCTCAAGCCAATGGAGATATTTTTTCTCTTATAAACCCATGATCTTCCCCATGTGTTTCCAATATGGGACTATGTTTGCAACCTTGTAACCCCAACACGGTCAAGTAAGGAAAGGAAAGGAGAATTTTATTGATGAAGCTCAGTTATGGCATCTGCGATATGGACACTTGAATCACAAGGGCCTAACGTTGTTAAAAGAGAAGAATATGGCCATAAGTCTTCCAAAAATCCAACCAACAGCAACATGTGTCTGTGAAGGATGTGTGTATGGAAAACAACATCGTCTTCCTTTTCCTAATACCTCTTGGAGAGCTAAAGCCCCTCTTGAGTTGGTGCATGCTGACATCTGTGGTCCAACCCAAACTCCAACGATCGGTAACAGGAGATACTTTCTCTTTTTTGTCGATGATTACACTTGTATGATATGGGTATACTTTCTTGAAAAGAAATCAGAGGCTTTCACTACTTTCTTGAGTTTCAAAGCCAATGCAGAGAAGCAAAGTGGATATCAAATAAAGACTTTGAGGACAGATCGTGGAGGAGAATTCATTTACAAGCCGTTTCTAGATTATTGCAAGCAGCAAGGCATACAGCGACAGCTTACTATGAAGTACTCACCTCAGCAGAATGGTGTTGCTGAGAGAAAGAACAGGACTATTGTTGAGATGGCATGAAGTATGCTCAAAGGCAAGGGTCTTCTGAATTCATTGTGGGCTGAAGTTGTGAATACAACAACTTACATCCTCAATCGATCACCGACGAAAGCCATTCAAAACAAGACGCCTTATGAAGCATGGCATAAGAGGAAACCCGTGGTTGATCACTTGAAGGTATTTGGATGTGTAGCATATGCTCTCTTGACGAAGAAGAAGGAGAAGTTTGATGAGAAAAGTGAGAAGCTAATCTTTATTGGTTATAGTGAAGAATCTAAAGGTTATCGTTTGTTTGACCCAAAGACTAACAATCTTGTGATCTCAAGAGATGTTATTTTCGATGAGAATGCAGCGTGGAAGTGGGAGAACGAGTCTTCTCAGACTCAGCCAATGTTTTCTTATCCAGAAGCACCAGCAGTCGTGCCTTCCTCAAATCTAACTGATACATCAGTAGCTAGTTCCTCAAGAGTAAATTCCAAGAATGAAGATTATGCTGATGATATGACACCAAGGAGGTATCGTTTATTAATTGAAGTTTACGAGCAAGCTAACTTTGCACTTGCTACGTTTGAGCCGCAAAATTTCGAAGAGGTCGCAAAAGAAGAAAAATGGAGAAATGCAATGAAAGAAGAGATGTTTAGTATTGAGAAGAATGATACTTGGTCCCTAGTAGACCTTCCCAAAGGAAAAGAAGCAATTGGCTTGAAATGGGTGTTCAAAACAAAGTTCAATGAAGATGGAAGCGTACAAAAGCACAAAGCTCGTCTCGTAGAAAAGGGTTACTTACAACAGCCCGGAGTTGATTTTACTGAGACGTTTGCCCCTGTAGCTAGAATGGAGACTATTAGAAGTGTGCTAGCACTTGCCGCACAAATGGAGCTTGAAGTGTTCCAACTTGATGTGAACTCCGCCTTTCTTAATGGAGTACTAGAAGAGGAAGTGTATGCTCAACAACCGCAAGGGTTCGTTGTTAAAGGACAAGAAGACAAAGTGTATCGACTTCACAAAGCTCTCTATGGACTGAAACAAGCACCGAGAGCATAGAATTTCAGGATAGATTCCTACTTGCAGAAGAATGGATTTGAAAGAAGTTTGGTAGAACCGTCTCTCTATGTGCAGAAGCGCGATGCTGATTTTCTAGTAGCCTGTCTCTATGTGGATGATCTCATCTACACGAGCACTAGCAAGTTGTTACTGGAGAAGTTCAAACAGGCAATGATGGATGAATTCGAGATGACGAATCTTGGATTAATGAAGTATTTTCTAGGTTTGCAGGTGAAGCAGAGCAAAGGAGAGATCATTATTTCTCAAGAGAAGTACGTTGCTGACATATTGAAGAAATTTCACATGGAGAACGCCAAAGCTGTAGCAACTCCTATGGCACTTAATGAGAAGCTGCAGCAGGATGATGGTGCTGAAATGTTTGATTCGAAGATATATAGAAGTCTAGTTGGTTCGTTGATCTACCTAACCCACACAAGGGTAGATATCGTTCAAAGTGTAAGTATGCTGTCAAGATTCATGAACAATCCCACCAAGACTCATTTTGCAGCAGCGAAGCGTGTCTTACGTTATCTTCAAGGAACGAAGAATGTTGGTTTAAAGTACACAAAAGAAGAAGACAACAACCTTGTTGGATATGTTGATAGTGACTGGGCAGGAAGTGTTGAGGATCGAAGGAGTACGTCAGGATATCTTTTCTGTCTTGGAACAAAACCCATCTTCTGGAGTTCGAAGAAGCAAGCTACTGTAGCGTTATCATCAGCTGAAGCAGAATACATTGCAGCAAATGAAGCAATTCGTGAATTAAGCAGTATGGTTAAGAAGGTTATTGTTGGAGTTACAGCAGAAGGTTGCTCATCCAACAACAGTATATTGTGATAATCAGTCAGCCATTGCTATGACGAAGAACCCCGTGTTTCATGCAAGGTCAAAGCATATTGAGTTACGCCACCACTTTATCAGAGAAATGGTGATGAAGAAGGAGATAAGTATGGAGTTTATTCACACACAGGATCAGCCCGCTGATGTTCTAACAAAGGTCGTGAATTTCGAGAAGCACGAGTTGTTCAAGAAGTTTATGAAGATTACAAATTAAGAGGGGATGTTAAAATGTCTAGAATAAATGACATTAATTTGTAATCTCATTAAGTGTGAGTCAGTGGGTGAAGTTAATGGTGAGTCAGTGGGTGATGTTAATGATTAGGTAGTGGGCTGAAGTTAATGACCTAGGAGTAAAATGACTTCTCTAGGACACTATATAAAGAGAAGCATTGTCTAAATGTTGAGACAGAGAAAAAAAAGAAGGAATTTCAAGAGAAGTAAAAGGGTCGGTAGTTACCCAAAATTTCGTCTTCAAATTCCTTGTTCCTTATTTCCAGAAACATCTCGCTGTGTCTCAGCAGTTCCGCAAAACCCTTCCTGTGATACAGCAAAGCACTGCTTTCCAAACAACTCCAACACCGTCCAGTCTTCCACCTGATCCGCGACTATCAGGATTTTCACCTAGAGTCCCCGACTCTAGGATTTCGCCCAAAGTACTCGACCCGCCAAACTTTTGTCTTACCTAACCGCAGTTAGGACTTTCCATCACATAAGGTTACCTCCTCTTAGGGTTTTCCATCTGCCTAGAATCCACTAGAACTTTTACCTAAACACACTTAGGACTTTCCTGTAAGCTTATTCAACCTTATTAGACAACAAGTAACCTTAACTTTGGACCTTTTGCCATAATCAAAATTTAGATTCAATCGTCTGATACTCTCTGTAGTAACAATCTCAACCAATATAAATGAGGTATGTAGATTAATCCTTTCAAGGTAGTTGGCTTAGTTTCATATGGTAGAGGTGGAAAAATATGAAAAATTTAATACATCTTATATATCTTATGGAAATATATTGAATCATATCGATATTATGATATATCAAAAATTTATTATACCAAATTGTTTGATATAAAATTTAATATTTCGATATGGATTATACCGTACTAATACTGAAATATAAATGATATGAAATTTACATCATATTAAAATTTTAATATATCAAAATTTTAATACAGTATGGATATAATTTTTTTAATATCAAATTTTTTTATGTGATATGCGTTTTAAAATTTAGTATACAACCATCTAGAGTCTATCAAAAGGAATTCAAAGTTCACAACTTATATAACAAAGACTAAAGATTGTTTCCTATTATGACATAGAAAGAGAAGGAATAAATCATACTTAATTCAAAACAAGAAGATAAACTGTGAATTTATTTACAAGTAGCTAAGGGTTAACGTGATTTACTAGAAAAAAAATCTCAGAAAATACTATTACTGCTGAACTTAAAAAAAACCCAGAAATAGAAGTTAATTAGACTTCAATATAAGTGAACTCTCAAATTCACCCACCTTCAAAACAAAGAGACATTCAACCAAAAGCAACAACCAAAAAAAAAAAATCAGATAGAAAATTTTACATGTGTGGCTAATGATGGATGTTTTATCTTTCAAAATTATGATTAATCTATCATTCTATTGTTCGTGGTATCTATAAGATGATTATTCCAATAGATCTTACAATTAGAATTAATTTTTAACGGATATAAAATATCTCGTTAGATGTTTAACTTCTCCTATGTAAATACTGTTGTGCTAGGATAAATATCTCATGGTTTACCTTATTTCAAGGGGTATGAGATCGTCCTATAAGGTTCGCTAAAATAACAACTTTAACAACTTTAACGTTATTCTAATAACCATCTATCTCACGAATAATTTGATGGACTCCAAAATAAAAGAAAAATAGTATACAATAAGATCTAAAATTTCTAACTTGCGAGAAGATAATTTAATATAATTTCTTTTAAAAGAAGAATTAACTGAGGTTATGATTCAGTCTTAATAGCTTTGGGTATTGTTCAAAGAAATACCACCAATTCAGTGTAACTGCGACATTCAAACTAGGGCCATGAACGAGTCGAACCGAGTCAAGCTCGAGCATGAGCTTGAGTCAACCTAGACTTGAGTTTGACTCATGTCGATTTATATTGACTCGACACTCGCTCGAGCTCGTTCGATTCTATAGAGTTGAGTTCGAACTCGAGCTCGAATTTTTTTTTTTTTTTTAATAAATAAATTAATATATTATAAAAGTATATGTTATTACTAACTTATTTGGCTCGATGAGTCATTGAACTGGTAGTAATTAGATTCGAGGTCGACTCGATTTTTAATAAAATCAGCTCTAACTTGATCAACTTCGAGCTAAGTCAAATTTTGATCGAGTCATTCGTGAGCAAGTGACTTAACTTATTTGCCCCTAATTCAAATAAAACAAAAAGAGAGAAGACATAATACACTTGTTTTTGGCAATACTTTAGTATGATTATCCTTGTGTAATAAGTTTACAAAATTTAGCAAAGAAAGAATAGCAAATCAAATTTCTTGTTTCAGCTTTTGTCTTTTCAAGTCGAATGCTGAGGACTTCGAACCGTACCTGAATTGGGAATCGATAATTTTGAACCATGAAATGAATTGTAATCATCTTAAACGGTTAAGATTAAGGGTCGACTTTAAAAGAAGGGACGGGAGAAGGGAGGATATGAGGTCGTCAAGGTGAAGGCATAGGGGATTGTCGGCTTGGCCAAAATGGAGGAGGGCCTTTCTGGTGATTTTCTTTATGATGTAGCTGCATCATCTGTCAATGTCTTCATCAATTCGTCGCTCTCCCTCTCCCTCTCCCTCTCCCTCTCCCTTCCTTATCTGAGATCCAGATGGAATTTGTTGTTGTTGTTGAGTCCTCAAGACGGTGCGATGGTTAAAACATAGAATATTGTCATATGAAATTTTGGGATTAAAACTAAGCACGTTCGAACATATCTTCCTCTATACTTTGGCCACTTACACTAATGGTTAGTAGTCATTTATGATTTATCTTATCCATGTTGACCTAGAAATGGATTGATGGAGGCGTTGGGACGAACGAATCACCCTTTGTCAGGTGTAATTTGTTGAGAGTCGTCGGACCACCTGATTTGACCAGACATTAAAAGTTCAAGTTAATTGCGTTTCCTTATGCTTAACTAAGATGGATGATACTAATATAGGAGAAAACTATCCTTTATACGAGCATAAAAATAGAATATACTGTTAGTAGATTGTATCATCTGTAAGGGAAAAAGTTTCCACAAATTTTTGACTCTAGATCCCGTAATTAAAACAACCTTTGGGATATGCCAATTTCTAGCACAGTAATACAGAATAAAATGATCTACCGAACCTTTGTAATGTATAGTAATACACCTGAACTCAAGGATGCAGAGCATTGTTCTGATACCAATCTCAACAAAATAATCATAATCTACATACATGTTGATAGATAAAAATACCATCCGTATAGTGGGCGGGGACAAAGGGAACATTGAGACAACTTGTTATAAAAGTTAAATTCGATTATTTTAATTTTTTAAATATCTGTTATTTCGAATAATTTAGTGTAATTTTAATATTTAAATTTATAATTCGGTTAAACTAAATAAATTGATTTTTCAATCGAATCGGACTATAAATCGCGCCATGGTCGTATTAGGTGCACGACCTGACCATGTCAGGTGCTAGAACACGGGACGCGATCATACCAAGTGGTACGACCAATCTGTATGTGTTCCCTTTTGGACCTCAATTTTTTCTTAATTTCATTTATTTCTCTTAAAAATTTGGTTAATTTATTCAAAAATCAAATTAATTGATATTTTATGGGTTCAATTTATTAAATTTTTTATAGAAAATTAATATGCATATTTAATTTAAGAATATTTTAGTTTATTTAATTTTAATTAAATTGATTTGGTTGGTTTGATTTTGAATTAAAAACGCACATACACTAATTTAGGATTTAGAGGAGAATATGTGAAAAAAAAAAGAGAAAGGATATAGAAAAATAAGTAAACAAGAATACAAGGATAATTATTTTTTTGATGTAAAATATCCCATTCTTTATTTTTATTATTATTTTATATTTTATTATTTTTTAATCCTAGATTACGATGATCTAATTAATTAATTAACTAATTAATCTAATTAATTAAGAATTAACCATATAATCAATTAAATTCATTAAATCAATTAACTGATCAAACTATTAATTAACAAATAATCTTAATTAACTAGTTAACATGTTGAAATCAATTAATTACACTAATTAATATCTAATTAATGATATGCCAATTATCCATTAAACATCAATTAAATTAATTAAGTAATTAATTGATAACTAATCAATTAATTCAAATAATCAATCGTAATTAAATTTTTTTTTTTTAACGGCAACTCCTCAATTAAAAAAACACAGTTATATTTGCTAATTCGTTTTGATTTTAAAATCATTTATTAAATTAAATCAAATAAATTAAAATAAAAAATAATTGATAAATGCCTAAGTGAATCTATAAATCCAAAAATAATCGTTAAATCTAGTTAATTCGATTAAAAATTAGATTAATCGATATTTTACCGATTCAGTTTATTTAATTTTTATTAAAAAATTTAGTAATTCAATTAGTCTGAAAAAAATTTAATATATTCGATTTTAGTTAATTTTATCCAATTTGGTTTTAACTGAAACGAACCTTATGTTAAGTTTAATTAAAACTTATGTAATAGCTATACTTTAAATACTAATTGATTTATCTCTATAAAATATTTATAAATTCATTTTAAAATTTAAAATCTAATAAATTCTATTTATTCATGTAAAATCATTTCCATATTAATTATTAATTATATTATTATTATTCTAAATAAATTTAATTTAGTCAAATTTTTAATAATTTTAATCCCGATTATTTCAAGTATTATATAAATTTTTTCTTTGTATATAATAATGTATCATACTGTACCTAATAGATTGAATTCATGCTTCACAAACAAACTTAATCGGTATAACACATATACCGAATCAATATTAAAATTTTAATATAAATAAAATTTATACTATATTAAAAATTTGATATATCAAAAATTTAATATACTGACATTTTAATATGATATGATTTTTTTTATATCGAAATTCTGGATATGATAAATAATTTAGGGTTTGGTACCGTGCCCACCACCCTTAAGTGCCGTCAAATGTGCCTCCTTTTATTTCAGTCAGTCCTGTTGGCCAAATTTTTTTTTGGATCTTGATCCTTCATTTAACGCTCAAGAGACCACAAATAAAATCCCTATTGCCATAAATGAGGAAGCTGCTCATATTGCACATGATGATAAGGAGGAGAACCCTCCTTTCAAAGGTAAATTGAACCTCAAGTAAGAGGGGTTAAAAATTGCAAGCTAGAAGCCATGCTAAGCGCAAATGACTTATTAATAGTTCAATAAAGTTACTTCCCATGCCTATGTCAGATGACCCAAAATAGCCCATATGATCCTTATGATTTTTAATTCGCTCCGCAGAAGGATTCTTCAGGTGGATGTGACAAAAGATGAGAGCCGCCATCACTATACGAAAGCTTGGCCTATTATGTCGGCTAGGAATGTGAAGACTAAATTGAGAAGAAGGGTCAAATCTATTATAAGGATTGGAGTTGGAGATATTTTCTATTTCAGGTACGAGATAAATTTGATTGGTTTGCATGCTCATTGATCTTGTGCCAAGACCCTTGAAGGATGATCCATCAGTTAACTTACAGGTGTGTTGATTGTTGCTGCTAGAACCGTAAGGAGAGGGAGTAACGGAAAAACTCTATGGTTAGCAACCAATGATTAAATTCCTATGGCTAAAATTTTAACGACGGTAGAATATTCCGTCTCTAAATTTAGAGACAGAATATATATTCCATCTTTAAATAGCAACGGAATATTAAATTCCGTCTCTAAATACAGTCAGTGACAAAACTCGTATCGACGTATTGATTCCATCGCTAATCTAGTTTAACAAACGGAGAAAAAATATAGAAAAATCAGTAAACAAAAATACAAGGATTATTATTTCTTTGATATAAAATATCTCATTCTTTATTTTTATTATTATTTTATATTTTATTATTTTTTTAATCTTAGATGATGATCATCTAATTAATTAATTAATTAATCTAAATTAATTAAAAATTAACTATTTAATCAATTAAATTCATTAAATCAATTAACTGATCAAACTATTAATTAAGAAATAATCTTAATTAACTAGTTAATACGTGGAAATCAATTAATTATACTAATTAATATCTAATTAATGATATGACTAATTATCCATTAAACATTAATTAAATTGATTAAGTAATTAATTGATACCTAATCAATTAATCCAAATAATCAAACTAATCAACGTAATTAAACTTATTCTTTTTTAGCAGCAACTCCTTAGTTAAAAAAAAACACAGTTATATTTGTTAATTCGGTTGGATTTTAAAATCATTTATTAAATTTAATCAAATAAATTAAAATAAAAAAAAATTGGTAAATGCCTAAGTGAATCTATAAATCCAAAAATAATCGATAAATTTTGTTAATTCAATTAAAAATTAGATTAATCGATATTTTATCAGTTCAGTTTATTTAGTTTTTATTAAAAGATTTAGCCAACTCAGTTAGTTTGAAATTAAAAAAAAATAAGTTACTAATTTTATTAGATTTTGTTTTAAGCTTTATGTTAAGTTTAATTAAAACATAAGTTTTAATTAATGAAACCTAAATTTAAACTCAATCAACTCCTAATTCTACTTTAAATCCTAATTGATTTATATCTATAAAATATTTATAAATTCATTTTAAAATTTAAAAAATCTAATAAATTCTATTTAGTCATATAAAATTATTTCCATATTAATTATTAATTATATTATTATTATTCTAAATAAATTTAATTTAGTCAAATTTTTAATAATTTTAATCCCGATTATTTCAAGTATTATATAGATTTTTTCTTTGTATATAATAATGTATCATACTGTACCTAATGGATTGAATTCATGCTTCACAAACAAACTTAATCGGTGGGAAAAAGTGTTTTTTTTTTCAATTTATTATATTTAAATGCTTTACTTCCTAGCTTTTCTTAATAATTTAGTATCGGTATAACACATATACCGAATCAATATTAAAATTTTAATATAAATAAAATTTATACTATATCAAAAATCTAATAAACTGACATGATATGATTTTTTTATATCGAAATTTTGAATATGATAAATAATTTAGGATTCAGCACCGTGCCCACCACCCCTAGTGTCGTCAAATGTGCCTCCTTTTATTCCAGCCAGTCCCGTTAGCTAATTTTTTTCGGGTCTTGATCCTTCACTTAACGCTCAAGAGACCGCAAATAAAGTCCCTATTGCCATAAATGAGGAAGCTACTCATATTGCACATGATGATAAGGAGGAGAACCCTCCTTTCGAAGGTAAATTGAACCTCAAGTAAGAGGAGTAAAAAATCGCAAGCTGGAAGTCATGCTAAGCGCAAATGACTTATTAAGAGTTCAATAAAGTTACTTCTCATGCCTATGCAAGATGACCCAACCCATGTATATATGATCCTTATGACTTTTAATTTGCTCCACAGAAGAAGGGTCAAATCTCTTATAGGGGTTGAAGTTGAGATATTTTATATTTCAGGTACGAGATTAACTTGATTGGTTTGCATGCTCATTGATCTTGTGCCAAGACCCTTGAAGGATGATCCATCAGCGAACTCAGAGGTGTGTTGATTGTTACTGCTGGAACCTCAAGGAGAGGGAGATTGAGGCGAGAAATAGCACTTGAAGATGAACAAAGGCAGAAGAGGAGTGTTAGAATGGCACCGGGCTTGTCTTATTTTTTTACCACTCCAACGCTCAAGTCAAATACAACAAAAAGAAGAAGAGCTAGCTAGGGAAGATGAATAGTAGTATCTTTGCTCCCCAAAAAATATCATACCTCTTTGCACGCTAATGAGATTCTTTTATAATATCTCCCCCAACTTTTTATCTTATATGTGTATTAATAGTGTATAATGTCTTCCCTAACTCTTTGTCTTCCTTATGTATTAAAGGTGCATAATGTCTTCCCTGTGTATTAATGATCAATTGGTCGGATTGATTGATTCATTAGGATGAACCCGGCTGATCGACACGAGTGACAATCATTCGTTGATGAGAACGTTGACTAGGACATGTGGGGGATCCTCTAACTAACATGATCACAAGTCTCCCTTTTATGTCCTGTCAAAGGAGGTAGAAGCTAGACTGACTAGATGGCTAGTGGGAGTAGTGGCGGAAATAAAGAGTTGAGGAGTCATGACTATTCAGCTTGAACTGACACAATCCGAGTTGGCAGCATATAAAGCTAGGGAGAAAGAGTGTTAAGCGACTGCCAAGCCAGGGCTTTTGTAATCACAAGAATATTTTGATTTGCTTAGCACCTAGATATGAAAAATGCTCAAATGGTACATCTCTAGATTTTCTTGACCTGCAAAAGGTATAGGCCAAGCTACTTGACTAAGAGAAGCTTTAAAGAAATCTACGCCCTCATTTTACACAAATATCTTGGGTGTTTCACGCAAATTCTCTAAAGAATCCTTGAAGGGACATTCAGTTAGTTCCCGCTCAGAAAAGCTAAGCCCTTGAGAGGACCTTCAATTAGCTCTCTGATGTTGCCATTTTTACATTTCACGTGGCACTTCAAAATTAATAAAGATTAGAACCTATTAAAACTAAAGATAAGAGTTGTAGTACGGAGTCCTAAGTCGTATTTTTTTCCAAGGATAACAAATAAATGTATGTGAATTCTAGACTAAATTTATAATCAATTTCAAGCTTTTCTTCATCTAACACTAATACCAAATCCAGGAGATCTCATGATTTTCTATCACTTCATCGAATTAACACAATAAAATTTTGAATTTAATGCATCATTGAATCAAGTGCATTAACTAACAAATTATCCAATCTCAACCACAATCAACATCATATAACAGAAGTAAGCAATTTAAAACTCAAGCAAACATTCAATATTTAAATTCAATCACAAGCACAACAAATTAGTTGCATAGAACTTGAGTTTTCTAAATTTAAGAATTGAAACTAAGCATAAACTTGCATTAATTGAAATTGCAAATTTAGAACAGGAAGTAAATTGCAAACTAAACTATTAGATCATCAGATCTAAACAATTATATCAGAAATCAAAAGTAAACAAAAACAAAACACATTCCACTTGCAAACCCGAGATTAAACCTCACTCAACCTGTTGTCCAATATATAAGCTCCAAGGAACCTCCCTTTAAGCATCCAACGAACAACGAACAAGCTTCCAGCTATTACCAGGCGGTGCTCACAGTTCCTGGGAGCCTCCCTTCAAGCTCCGTTCGACTGAGGTAATCTCATGGGCCGAAGAAAGAGGATGGATTCTGTGAATTGCCAAAGCAGATCGATTGATCAAATCAACCTAGTTTAGCTGTGGAATGAGGATCAAAATAGGATCAAAAACTCCTGGGAACCTCCCTTCAAGCTCCATTGAATGTGAAGATCACGATCGGGAACCTCCCTCGATCAGGAACGCGGCGGTGAACAAAATTCAAATCGCGGACTGGGGTACCACCCTCTGCCGCTCTTTGACCTCGAATGATGAATGTCGGCAGCTTAAAGATCATCGTCGGTGAAGAACATTAGCTCTCGAATCTGGAATGGGAACGGGAGCGTCGAGGACGAAGGTGAACAGTGGTGAAATATCGCGAGGAGAGGAAAAATGCCCAAGCTCGAAGCACTGTAGCTTCTCACTGGTTTTTAAATCAACTCAAATCTCAATCAATGGCTAAGAACGCTTCAGATCTCATCTAACGACTAGATAAATTTAGATCTAGATCAAAAGCTTAGGGTCTTGATCAGTGGTTGTGATCTACTTCTGAAACGTCCCTAATAATTTTTTTTTTGGGAAAACAAAACATATATATCTATAAACTTACATCAACACCGTCGACATGAAAGAAGATACTGAATTCTTAACATGGGTTCCTGAATTTATTTGCAAACAAACAGCTACTAGACTATGCGGAAAGGTAAACTAAAGTAGGTCTTCGGGCTGTACTTCCATGGTCCTGAGCTGGCTCACTAGTCATTGCCTCCTGCCTCATTCATCTCATTTCCTGAAAAAAATAAAGTGATAATCTGTGAGTCGAGAGACTCAGCATATTCCGAACCATATTATGCAATAGGTAGCATCCATAATCTAGTGTACTTCGGGGTACCCGAGCTAGGTAACTTAGGACTTACTTACTGACATATTATGGGCATGAGCACAGGCGTTGACATAGGCATACAAACATACGCATAAGCATGTAAATAACTAAGCATGTAATAGACATAATCATGAGCATGTGAACAAAAATAGATATAAGCATACCTACATGACATAAACGTATATACTATAGATGAACAAAAACTTAAGCATAAGCATATAAATAACTAAGCATGAAAATAACTAAGCATGTAATGGACATAATCATGAGCATGCGAATAAACATAGGCATAAGCATACTTATATGACATAAACGTATATACTATAGATGAATAAAAACTTAAGCATAAGCATGTAAATAACTAAGCATGTAATAGACATAATCATGAGCATATGAATAAACATAGGCATAAACATACTTACATGACATAAATGTATATACTAAGGATGGGCATAATCATAAGCATCATCGTGTACATAAGCTAAGCATGAAAATAAACATAATCACATAGAGTTAGTGAGCTCCCGGGCTAAGGACACCAGTCACACCCAACTACATAGTTTGGTGAGCTCCCGGGCTAAGGACACCGGTCACACTCAACTGCATAGAATTTTGGTGAGCTTCCGGGCTAAGGACACCGGTCACACTCGGCCACGTAGATTTGGTGAGCTCCCGGGCTAAGGACACCGGTCACACTCGATCACGTAATTACGTAAACATGGACATAAGCTTAATCATGCACTTAACATAAACTTGATCACTACTTAAATATGATCGTAAATCTTAACCTGAGCATGCAAATTTATAACATAAGCTTAAGCGTAAACTTGTATGTCAGTATAACATGAGTATGAATAACAACTTAAACATGACAATCAACTAGAGCATCAAGGTCTACTTCTACCTAGCAACATGGGTAGGAGCATTAACTCATACATGAAATCTCCTAAAAACCAAGTTAATTCGTTCACTTAAAGCTAATTCTACCCAGCTACACTCTAGTTTTTTAATTCCGTTAGTTAAATTAAATTGAGAAGAACGGTTTGTGGCTCCTCTCAAGTCATAAAATTCGTATATATCACAAGACACAAAAGGACATGGAGATAAGGTTCAACAATTATTCATACAAGTGTCACCTTATCATGCAACAATATGGCCTCATGGAAATTAAAAGAAATTTGAAGCCTTGCTCCTTTGCACGAACATGGAATCAATTCATTCAACAATTATATATAAAGGGTCACCTTAGGCATGCAACAATATTGCTTCTTGAAAATAAAAAAAAAAAAGTAATTTACTGCATACTCCTTTGCATGAACATGAAATCAAATAATTCAACAATTATATATATAATGGTCACCTTAGACATGCAACAATATTGCTTCTTGAAAATCAAAAGATAATTTACTGCATTACTCCTTTGCATGAACATGAAATCAATTAATAACAAATGTCATGACATCCATCCTTGAATAAATAATTTTGACCAATAACATTCTCTGAACTTTGGAAGGGAGAAACACGTACAGCTTAGGGAGAAACACGTACAAAGCCGTGAAACGCCCAATCCAGTAACCTCTAAAACCGGACAAAACTACGACAAGTGTGTTCTCGAGACATGATCGAAACTAAGATGATTGCAGGTATAATTACTGTAGGAACTAAAACCATCTAATTAGACTCTACCAAATCCAAAATCCACATCAACACAAACCACTTGGAGCACAAGAAAAGAACCTTACTATGGGATTATTTCCTAAAAATAGTAAAGAACCTTAGAAGCCATTTGGATTCCACAAGTTATAAAACTAACTAAAGCATTAACAAAGTTAGGAACATGCTTTTAATTTTCTTAGCTATCGACTCTCCCGTCTTTGTCTTCCCTTGGAGCTCTAGATTCGACGGAGAACAATGAAGAGAGTGGAGCTTCCTAGGGCCGGCCAATCCCAATAAGTGATGGTGCTTTTGAAGGTAGGGGTTTTACAGAGATGAAGATTAAGATTTTATCTGTATTTTATCAATTATGTTATATATATATCCATATATACATATATATTTCCTATATTATAATTTTATAATCTCTTATTATTTATCTGCAGGTATGCTATGTTGATAATATTTTTTTCTTCTTTATATTATGTATAATATATTATTTATATAGATCAAGTTTTTATATATATCTAGATATATATGTATATATGATTCATATATCAAAATATTATCTAAACATTTCTTATATACATATTTCTTACTATATATTATATGTACACATTTCTTATATAATTTATATCACATATAAATATTTGTAATCCATATATATCATATATAATTCCTATATTATAATATTGTAATTCTCTATACGTTTTATTATATTGATCCTATCTTCTTTATATTATATATAATATATTATTTATAGAGATTAAATCTATATATATAATAGTATCTAATTTACCTACACATTTATTATATAATCTATATTATATATTTTATGTTGTAATATGTCAATTATCTTTTAGATGGATAATCTATATAAAAATTTTATGCAGTTATATCTTATTATTTGATTACTCTAAATTTTCTAGTTGGAGGCTAACTTAATTAAATAAATTCTTAATTAAATTAAGTGAACCCCTTTAATTAAATCATTGAGTTTTCGGATACTACAACTTCCCCTTGACTTGGATGGATCAGATCTTCAATAGATGATTCAGAACTCTCATGTTCATGATGAACGGTCCAAATTTCTCCTAGGCTTGATCGTTTTGTTTAAACTATGATTCGAACACAAATCTAGTTTGATTTGATCAGGTCCATGACCTTTTTGATGCCTACAAAGAATATATCAAATATTAGCATCAAGTAACGCCATAATAAGATAATTTGTAATTAAGTCCAAGAATAAATATAATGCATGAAATGTGATGTAAATATGAATTTCATCTATGAAAGAAAACATCAAATCATGTATGTATGAATCAAAATAGTATAGCAAAATCATAGTTATCACTCTCACTCAGGGAAGTGAGCCCTTGAAGGGACCCTTGATTAGTTGAATTTATTAGCTCCTGCTTGGGGAGGTTGAGCCCTTTTAGACCTTTGGTTAGCTTTGGCTCGAAAAAGTTGAGCCCTTGAAAGGATCTTCAGTTAGCTCCCGTTCGAGGAGGTGAGCCCCTGAAGGGGCCTTTGATTAGCTCCCACTCGGGGAGGCTTAGCCCTTGAAAGAACCTTCGGTTAGCTCCCGCTCGGGGAGGCTTAGCCCCTGAAGGGACCTTTGGGTAGTTGACTTTATTAGCTTCCACTTGGGGAGGCTAAGCCCTTTCAAACTTTTGGCTAGCTGCTGTTCGAGGAGGCTGAGCTCTTTCAGACCTTTGATTAGTTGACTTTATTAACTCCCGCTTGGGGAGGTTGAGTCCTTTCGGACCTTTGATTAATTGACTTTATTAGCTTCTGCTTGAGGAGATTGAGCCCTTTTGGACCTTTGATTAGTTGATTTTTTGATTTTATTAGCTTTCGCTTGGGAATGTTGAGCCCTTTTAGACCTTTGGTTAGCACCCGCTCAGGGAGGTTAAGCTCTTTCAAATCTTTATCAGTTGATTTTAATAGCTACCGCTCAGGATGAATCTAGACCTCTTCCTGCTTTTCTTCCGATTGGTAAGATTTTTCATCGTTTGTTGCTTGAGTGATAGGAGCGTCAAAAACAACTTGCAATGTTTTCTGAACTTTTTAAACTTTATAGGAGTCAGTATGGATAACGTCAACATAGCACCTCCTGGAAGCTAACTGGTCTCCCTTGACTTGCTCGACTTGATCACCCACTAGGCAGCTTAATCTTCTGATAAAATATAGAAACTACCGCTTGGAAAGCATTTGGCACCAATCTTCCCAATATACATTGTAAGAGGAAGAAGTATCTACCACTATAAAAGGCATCCGTCTGATCCTCTCCAAAGGTTTTTCTTCGAGTGATAGGCAAAAGTAGAGTTGGCTGAGCGACTACACTTGATGCATAGTGAAGCCAAATAAGGGAGTGGCTATGGACTATAACTCCTCATCATCAACTTGCATTTGATAGAGAGTCTTTTTGACGATGATGTTAACTGAGCTGCCTGTATCTACAAAGATTCTTTTCACATTATAATTAGGAATCAAAAGTTGAATTACCAAGGCGTACATCCTTATGAGGAGCCTAAATTCTTTCTAAGTCTTCTAGCCCGAAGCTTACGAAGGGGCCGACTCTTTGCTCCAGACTGGTCCCAACTGAATAGTTTTCCAATCGACGAGTGTGGGTTTTTCTAGCCCAATTTGAATCTCCATTAGTCGGTCCTCCGGAAATCATGCCAACATTCCCTTGAGAGGTAGGGGACTTTAGCCTTAGCTTTGTCATTTTCTTTGTTGTTTTCTCTTGGAGGAGTTGATGCTTTTCATTTCCGCTTGGAAGGCCTCCAAGCACACTTGTCCAATTGGTAATCTTCATTGTCGCAGTGATCCGTTCGGGAAGTAGTGGGATGATAAGGTTTGGAAGAACAATGCCTTCGATTAAGAGGTCACTAATCGACAACCCTTTGAATTTTGTTAGCATAACTATAGCATTCCTTAGTTGCATGACCCCACTAATTGGTGATAAGTAAAGAAATGGTCCATTGTTTTAGAAAGTCATCTCAATCGATTAAAAACCATCTCAATCTATTAAGAAACAAACTCAATCAATTAAAATTAATTAAAATTAACGTAGTCATGAGTTTAAGGCTGTTAATCGATTGAACTTCAATCCTACTCGATTGAAAGCACCAATCGATTAATTGATCGATTCTAATCGAGTATGTCACAATTTTAGCCTGTTAATCGATTAGGAAAATTTTTTAATCGATCAATGAGATTTTATCGTGACTCAAAACTTTTAATTAATTGACCAATCAATTCCATCGTTTTTGCTCGCTATTTTAGACTTGTCAATCAATTAAGTATTCGATTGAATCATCACAATTTTGACTTAAAATTAGGTAAAACAATGACGTTTTTCGCCATTCTTCGCGTTCTTCACAAAAACACAAAATACTCAAAAAAAAAAAAAAAAGCTTATCCTAGTTTTTTCTTACATGATTTTTTACGATCAAAAAATTGTATTATACTAGGAAAACTTGATTTAACATATAAACAACAAATCGATGAAAAACTTAAACTTTATTATTAATGAAAACAACGAACATAACCTGTGACTCTAATACCAATTAATAGAATTTGAGTTTTCTCCTAACCACATGAATTCTAGGAATGAAATAAGAACTCAAATCGACAAAACACAAGACATATTCTACTTTTATCAAAAACATGGCATAATATATAAGCATAACAAAAATGACAAGGAATCTGATTGAAGAGTTATTCTCCTTATCATTTAGCATCTTTGGGAAGATCTTGAGGAAGAAGAAGAAGCGGAAGCAAACTGCGAAGATATGTAGGTCCCTTGATGTTGGGGAGGGTGAATTGTCCTTCACAAACAAACTCAACCCTTTCTTGACTTATAGCTTAATTATGAACACTTGTATTAAAAAATAAAAGACTAATTAAAAAGACAAAGATACAAGGAGACTTACTTGGTTTGCAATCCGAAGATTGCTAATCCAAGGAAAATAAAACACATTTATGAAGATTTTCTTCGGGCGGAGTAGTCTCTTACAACATTAATAGCCCACAATCAAAAGTAGAACAGAAAGAGAATGATTTACAAGTTATTGTCGGAACTACTGAAATTAGGACTATATTTATAGCTCTGTTCCAAGCGCCTGGAAGGGTTTCGAGCGCCTGGAGTGGGATAGAATTATATCCCCGACGTGTCGATCAACGTCCATGTCAATCATGATAAAATTCGGGTTCCGGGCGCCCAGACACACAAAGTCAACATAGTTGACTTTTTCGGTTCGGACCCTCTACTCTGGTTCTACTCACCACGGTCCGAGTCTTCTGCTCCGGCTCCACTCGCTTGGGTGATTTTGGCCATCCGGAATAGGGCTCATCTGAACCCAACTTCCAGCCTTCTCGAGCAGTCTTCCGCTCCGACTTCTCATCTCTCGGAAACGTCCCACGCTTCCTTCTCGTCCTCCAATGTACTCTTCTGCAGCACCTCGTCCCTCGGACGGGCTCTCTCCTGTGTCGTCCTTTTTGCAAGCTGTGTCTTTCGCTCGACTTCTTGTGCTCCTAAGTTCCTGCACACTTAGACACAAGACATTAAATAACAATATGACCTAACTTGACTCGTTTGATCACATCAAAATCTTCACGGAGTACTTACAATCTCCCCTTTTTTGATGTGAATCAATTCTAGATAAGTTAGGGTAAAATAAGACATCAAATAAATATTCAAGTTTTAAGACTTTAGAAATGTAATAGTTTGAAGAATATACCTCCCCCTTAAACTTAACTTCTAATTCTCCCCCATTGATCACATTCAAAATATGGTAAGCTTAAAAATGATTAAGAAAATTTAAAAGAAAGTCTAGTTGGTGAAAATTTTAATTAATTATGAGAACGATTAATCAGAGACATTCAAACATACACATAAAATTTGCACGAGAACATAAAATAAATTTAAGTGGTAAAAAAAATTGAAGGTTTAAATAAATTTTTAGGTTAAAAAAATTAAGTTAAACTAATATTTTAAGTTAAAATGAATTTAAGTAGTCGTGCAGAAAAATTAAACTTTCAGAAGCTTAGTGATCGAGAATTTTAAATATTAAAAATTGGCAAGGGTATAAATAATTCACAAAATTTTGAAATTATTTTTCTTGGAAAAAAATGAATTTTGCAAAAAAAAAGTACAAAAAACTATTTTTATAAAAAAATGGTTTTTGTTTAGAAATTCATAGAAAAAGTAAACAAAAACAACTTTAACTTTGTCGATGCTGTGTAATAAAATCTTATTTCTCAAAAAACTAAATTATAATTAAATTCTAACAGAGCACATGCTAGGAAATTTATTTGATACTATTAAACAAAAAAATAGAGCATGCGAATAAATTAATTTAGGCATGATTTCAGAATCCAATATATGTTTCTACCTACTGGGTTAATTAAGTATTTTCTAGGGATATAAGTTTTTGTCACTTTTCTGATTTGATCTTTGTGAAATCTATAGTAACAGTTTAATCCTTTATAGTTTCTAACATTTAAAACAGAAACATTTGAATAGAATTTTTTAAGTTTTCTATTTGTTCCTTTAGTTTAGCATTTTCAAGTTTAACTTTTTCAAAATCTTCTATTAAACATGATTTTGCCAAAATTCTTTTTATTTCTAAGTTTCATTTTTTAATTTACCATTTTTACTTTTTAACTTACACATTGATTTTGCCATAAATTTAATATCAAAATAGAGTTGATTGAGAGGTAAGAGACATACCTCACTTACCATATCAGACTTGAAGCACGAGTCTCCTCCTGCTTCGCTGCATTCATCTGAAGTCATTCCCCCTTCATCGATGCTAGCTTCTAAGGTGCTTTGCTCTTCATGGCTCGCCATCAGTACTAGTCCGACATATTCTTTTATTTCTGACTCAGATGATGAGCTTTTATCCCAAGTAGCTTTTAGATTCTTGCGCTTGTTTTGCTTGGGCATCTTGTCATTTTCCTTTTCGAGTTCTAGGCAGTCCTCTTTCGTGTCATTCCTTTTGACACTGGTAGCATCGAACCCTTCTTCTATTTCTTGGATTTTTCCTGTTCTGCATTTCTTTAAATTTGTTAGATCTAAAGAATTTTCTGAATTTTCTTGCCATGTAAGCTTCAGAATCTCCTTCTGAGTCTGACTCGGGTTCATCCTTCTTGGCTGCATTTAGTGCAATAATCTGGCTTGACTCTTTTATTGTACCTTCACATCTAGTTTTATGTAATTCTAAAGTAGAAAAGAGTTCCTTTAGGGTACTTATCTTCAGGTCCTTTGAGATTTAGTAAGTGTCAATTATCGAGGTCTATTCTGGAGTCCTGGGAAAGACATTGAGTGCGTAGCGTACCGAGTCCCGGTTAGTTACCGTTTCACTGAGGTTTTTTAGTCCGGTGATTAGTTCTTTGACCTTCGCATGTAGATCGACTATGTTCTCACCTCTTTCCAGACGGATATTCGTCAGTTTGTTCTGCAGTATGTCTCATCTTGTGAGCTTGGCTTCGGATGTGCCTTTGTGGAGTTCCAGAAATTTTTTCGAGAGTTCTTTGGTCGACGAGTATCTTCCGATATGGTTGACTTCTTGAGACGGCAACACACTCAACAAGTGATATTCCACTCTGTTATTTGCTACGGAATCATTTTGTTCCTTCTTCGTCCAAAGACTCTCCTCCTTCTCCTCTTCGTTTTGATTCATAGGAACTACAAAATCATACTTGATTATTAAACGAATCTCAAAGTCAATTTTTAGAAATATCTCCATTCGACGTTTCCAGTGTGCAAATTCTCCCTCAAATTTTGGTGGAACGATGCTTGGTCCGACCATTGGTTTCTTTCCTTCGGTCGGCGGTTAGTCCTTCTGAAGCGTCCTCGCTCTGATATCAATTATAGGTCCCTTGATGGTCGGCAAGAGAGGGGGGGGGGGGGGGGGGGGAATTGTCCTGCACAAACAAACTCAACCCTTTTTCAACTTATAGCTTAATTATGAATAGTTGTATTAAAAAATAAGAGACTAATTAAAAAGACAAAGACACAAAGAGAATTACTTGGTTTATAATCAGAAGATTGCTAATCTAAGAAAAATGAAGCACACTTATGAAGATCTTTTTCGGGCAAAGCAGCCTCTTACAACGTTAATAGCTCATAATTAAAAGTAGAACAGAAAGAGAGAATGATTTACAAGTTGTTGTCGGAACTACTGAAATCAGGACTATATTTATAGCTCTGTTCCGGGCGCCTAGAAGGGTTTCGAGTACTTGAAGTGGGATAGAATTCTATCCTCGACGCGTCGATCAACGCCCATGTCGATTATGATAAAATTCGGATTCCAGATGCTCGGACCCGTTCCGGGCGCCCGGAATGAGTTTGGGCGCCCGAACACACAAAGTCAACATAGTTTACTTTTTCAGTTCGGGCCCTCTACTCTGAGTCTGCTCGCCACAGCCCAGGTCTTCTGCTCCAGCTCTGCTCACTTGGGTGATTTCAGTCATCCGAAATAGGGCTCACCTGAACCCAACTTCCGACCTTCTCGAGCAGTATTCCGCTTCGGCTTCTCGTCTCTTAGAAACGCCCCACGCTTCCTTATCGTCCGCCAGCGTACTCATCGTCCGCCAGTGTACTCTTCTGCAGCACCTCGTCTCTCAGACGCACCGAGCCCGTCGGCTCTTTCCCGTGTCATCTTTCTAGCTAGCTGTGTCTTTCGCTCAACTTCTTGTGCTCCTAAGTTCCTGCACACTTAGACACAAGATATCAAATAACAATAGGACCTAACTTGACTCGGTTGATCACATCAAAACCTCCATGGGATACTTACAAGATCTTCCAAGGAACTTAGGGATGACGACGCCGAAATTTTTTTGTAATGGGAACAAAAAACTAGGTTAGATATGATCTCCTAAACCCTTAGAGACCTCTCCTTATATAGGCAGTCAATCCATTATCAGTCCATAGATGATAACAGATCAGGATAAAGGATTCTACACATTCAACTCACTTCCGATAACTCGAAATCTAATCAGCTTAAATTAGATCATTTTAATGGATTTAATTTGTACTCATATATGCACAACTTACAATTAAATCCACTAATTAGAAATAATAATCAACAATAAAATCTTCAAGTGTGTTGGTATGCTGAACCATTAGCTGTTGACTATAACAACTCGTAATCCTATGCTTCAATATTCCTTTTTTCTTGAAATAGTAGCTTGTCTCCGATCTAGAGCTGAACATATCTGTATGCTCTGATTGGGCTTAGCCCGAACACATACAAGACACTCTCCAAGAGAAATCATAGTATATGATACTTCTGACTGACCAAACTCGTACCTGCTTGGAGGTAAACCGACTTGTCTTGGTATCGCCTGAGCAGAGGAAGCTTTGACAATTCTATCTACTAATCGGTCAGGAAAGCGGGTCGAGCAAGTAAGCAAACATAGAAATAGTGCTCTTTCCAATGTTTATTCAATGAGGGTTGTCAAAGTAAACAGTGCCCACTTGGGCTTGGAAAAGGAAAGTACTCGACTCGGATAGCTTCTGGTAATAGAAGTAGTGGAAAACATAAGACATAAGGGGAATCCTATATAGATGAGATAATACAACGACCCCACACAGTAGTCTGAAGGAATTGGACACTAACTGATGCATGGGAATGTGAAAGTATGTACAAATTTCAGAGAAAAAAGGATGGATGAAAAAGTATAGGCCGACATAAAACTAGTTTTTAATGAAGGGAGAAAGTCATCTGGAAGCGTGTGAGGACGATCATAAGCGGAGGGAATGACAATTTGATAATCGTCAGGAAAATGATAGGTCAGTTTCATTTGGTTGACCTCATTATTATTAAATTTGGACTCGATGAAAGTATACCACAGCTTGGGGACAACCAGGGTGGGGAAGGAGAGCATGCCATGGAGTTGAGGATAGAAATTGAAGATTTAAATGAAGAAACGAGAAAGAATTTACTGGAAAAGGAGAGATCGCCAACAACAAACAGAGAAAGAAGAGCAAGGAGATGAGGAAGACAAGATAAGGAATGCGATAGGGTGAAGAAAAAAGTTAACGGCTTAAAAATCCTGCGGGTGATTAATCCAGGCCGCCTGATCGAGGGCTTTGGAAAATGAAGCTTCATCGCGGTCGTGGAATTTGAAAAGGCGGTCATCACAACAAACCTAACAACCACCTGTCATATCACACATGCGGTGGTAGGAAAAGGAGTCGCGTGACATTCGCTCACTGGTGACATTAATGAGGAGAGAGTGCATGATTAAAAGGCATGACCAAACATACTTTACATTAATAGCTAGGGATTTGAATGATTTTCGAGAAATTATGGTGATGCTAGTGGTAATTAAAATGCACTACGTAAGAAGGAGTAGTCAAAGTAGAGATCGAGGGGAAATTAGAAAATGGCTAAGTGTTATCCACAATAGAGCAAAGCAGCGGCTATAAATCCATGTACGGCAAACATCAAAGTCGAGCGGCGGCTATAAACTCTAGCACAACGAACATCACAGTCGAGCGGTGACTATAAATCCTTGTGCAATAAATATCATAATCGAGTGACAGCTCTAAATCCTATTGCATCTGATTGGGATAAAGTAGGTCCATAACATACTAACTGCTCAGTCAGTCAGACTTGCAACCTCCTTCGACTAGACTTGAGAGAAAAACTTGTGATACAGTGATGAAAAGGGGCCCCGCCAAAGATAGGTCAATGTAAGGAAGATCGGCTGATGTGAAGGTCAAAGTCAAGGAAGACAAAGAGACAACATCCACAGATCAAGCGAGATCGGTCGAACGAACCTATCATGGTCGGATGGACAACATGTCCAATCGGGCAAGCAAGGCCAAGCCAACAACGTAAGGTTAAAAGACAAACATTTAGTACATCCCCCGGCCGCCGACCCGACCGAGCGGGCGACATGTCTGTTCGAGGGAGAGGCAACCCTCCGACTAAGGAAAGGATAAGGGAAGAGAGATTGCTTTATGCAGTACGACCGAGCTGGGAGATCCTGGCCGAGCGGCCTGCAAAGGAACCCACCTGCATATCTCATCCTACCCTTTTAGATGCTTGCACCACTGATAACAGAGCATGCCCCATAAGTAAATCATACTTTAGAAACTTCCAACATGTTACATCAGAGATTTGCATATTCGCTTATGGAAGTATGTCAAAAAAACTTTTTCATATGTCTTTTCATACGATGCATTGGAAAATGTGCGCATGCTTTGAGATACGTGGGTAAACACTATCGTGACACTATAAAAAAGGGGTCCAATTTATATGCGGAGGTGTGCGCAACTTCATTTTTCTACACACTTTTTGCTACAACATTCTTACTATTCTCTACAACGCCATAAACTGACTTGAGTGTCAGAGGGTCAACGCTGAGAACCCCTTCCCGACTCGGTACTAACGCCTCTTGTGTTGTAAGACTACTTGGAGTTTTCACCTCGTCAACCTTCCAACCACATCCCCAGCTCGCCATCTTCCTCGCTTTCGAAGAGGATCAATGCCCTTTGGTTGCTGATCCTGTCCGAAAACGGGAAGGTGGAGAGCTGGGGATGTGGCGACTTCACTGATCGACTATAGACTTCGCTCCGCTCTGCATGCAAAACAAGTAACGTCAATGCCGAGTCAGGGAAGAGGTCCCCGGCATTAGCCCTCCGACGCTCAAGTCAGTCACTGGAACTTGTAGAAGTGGAGCAACAGTAGAACTAACACCAAACAGTAATCGCGCGTACCTCCATTAGTGATGGACCCCCCTTTATATAGATCCCTGGTGGGCGACGTGCACGTTTCTCGAGCTATGGGTGCGTTCTCCAATGCATCTTATGAAAGGACCAGTCAAAAAAGTACCTCTGATATCATACCTTAACAGGACATGCATATCCCTGATAAGACAGTAGAAGCTTCCGTCATACGATCCACCTGTCAACCATGCCTTATGTCAGCGGCGGTATCTCCCAAAAGGATGTCAAGAGATATTGCAGTGGTCTCGTTGCTTGGCCTAGTGGGGTAGTCATTCGGTCGGGATATCTCCGCTCTGTCGACGTTAGTTGCTCTTCTGTGCACTCCTCCGTTCATACAAGCTATCTGGTCTCCTTTGGCGTCCTGCTACTCCGTACTAAGCGTCGGTTGCCTTATGTATTATCCCGAGCTGGACGGGTGGTCTGCTCGGACATGTCTCTCGCCGGTCTGGCCGTCACTGATCCGACCGACTATTGCAATTGTCCTCAGTTTGACCCTTGGCCACCTCGGCGTTGGCCACCTTGACATTGACCTCCACCTTGACAATTGACCTGGTGCCAAATGGACCTCTCTCTATCGCCGCATTAGTTGCCTTATTCAACTTTATCGAATCTCCATAGACATACCAAGCCATCCACATGTAACACCAACCTCGAGCCAAGCCATGAAGCACATCAACTTGGCCGTGTCATGATCCATATCATCACTCGACCTCATCAAGCATAGTTCTCTAACCTCTATTTGTGTCTTATATGTCTCTTACACTAGACACACATATCTAACTACAATGCAAGACTAATTTAGATCCCTTGTAAAAATATCAAAATCCACAATCAAATCTAATCCCTTGGGTGACGGTTGCACTAATATATCTGTGTTCGAGCCACCAACCCATTAAAACGTTTTTGGCCATCCATGGTACTTTCAAGTCAACAAGTAGGTCACCGCTGGGATAAAAAGCTGACTTCTGACCCAACTCGAACATAACAATAGGCAACATCTATTTTTCTTAAACCTCATACAATTCTCTCTAAAAAAATTAATGATTTAATGTATTGATCAATTAGATCTGTAAACATAACTAATTTTGTGCATGAATGAATTTTATGTGATATAACAAGGTACATGTAGATGAATGTAATATAAGGGAACTAACAATATAATAATATGAACATATAATGAAAGAGCAAATTGATAAATAAAAATAAGGCAGTTCAATGCTAGTGGTGCATTAGCATTAGCATCCTAACAAATTTAGCATTAGCATTTAGCATGGCCGAAGAGAATTTGTGTAGGTTATGAATCTGCTGTAGGATTCTCTCATCTTCGTACTCAACTTGGTAAACTGCTGCCACTTGAAGGAGTAAGCAAATGAACTACTGTGGCCGTCGAAAATTAGAAGCATTCCGTTCATCGCTCCACCGTCCTGAAGGATGAAATACTTTATTGCTTTTCCATGTCGCCGGCGATCGACTACCACCTCATTGAACTTAACCCATATCGATCCATTCGACCACCTCCACAATGTGAATTTGCAGGAGCGTCTATCGTAATGCACCAGGCACAACCACGGTCTATTTCCCGCCTCCTCCCAAACCGCCACGTTGATCTCGTCCCCCTGCGAGACGGAGTCGGGCGCCGGCAAGAAGTTGACGAGCCTCGTGGAGGTGTCGATGGCGGCGACGCGGGATGCAGAGCTGGAGGAGACGAAGACGGAGCCCTCAAACAACACTAGATTTTTCAGATTCAGGGAGGGCGATCCCAAGTCGACCTGCCGGTCGTCCACGATCCAGGCTCCGGCGGCCGAGTCGTAGAGGCAGAGCTGGTACAGGGTGGACGATACTGTCGAACTTATGGGCAGTAGGTACACGAGTTGATATTTGCACTTGAGGTGGTCGTCGTCGTCGTCGAGGAACTTCACGGCCAAGCCATTGTACAGCGGCAGCGAGGAGCATTCTTCCAGCGGGGCAGGGAGCATCCTCCTTTCGTTGCAGGCGGGGTTCACGACCAAAAAGTTAGCGCCGCCGTAGTAACGGTAGAAGAGGAGGCCGCGAGAGGAAGCGAGGAGGAAGGCGGCTTCGCCGACTTCCTTGAGGTACGCGATCGAGGACGGTGGCAAGCCCGCTGCGTTGTCTAGTGGGAAGAAGTCCAATTGCTGGTCGAAGGGAGCGACGATGAAGACGCCGGAGGCGGCGAGGTGGCGTTGAGATTGCAGCAGGCGGAAGCGGCGGTCGGCGGCGAGGCGGCGGAAAGGCCTGGAGAAGAGTTGGAGTTGCAGGATCATCTTGGCCGGAAGGTAGGAGAAGATCTCGAGCAAGAGATCGTAGGGAAGGAAGTATTGATCACATGCATCTTCCTCCCTTTCCTCTTTCTCGATGGCAACGATATCGGTATCCATGAAGAGATCAATCATGGATAAACATGTATATATATATATATTCTTTGGATTTTAAATGGAAATTTTATTCTAAAATGTCTTTTACATATATATTTTTTGGATCCATAACT